>NC_137872.1:36058858-36286753 GCF_963924005.1 Protomyctophum bolini | reverse complement strand
GGGAACCACATCATGCTTCCAGAGCCATGGAAACAGAGAGGGGTGACCGTTTCATTCACTCCAGTCCAATCCAGTGCACCACTTTTCTTACATGCAGAGGCCTTGACGGATCACACTCTGTGTGTGTGTGTGTGTGTGTGTGTGTGTGTGTGTGTGTGTGCGTGTGTGTTCGCATATGTGTGTGTGTGTGTGTGTGTGTGTGTGTGTGTGTGTAGTGTACGCGTGCATGCATATGTTTGTGTGTGTGTGTGTGTGTGTATGGTGCACATGTGTCAGCATTACATGTATCATGTGCCCCAGCTGTCAGTTTAACAGCTTCCTGCATGAATCAAGTGTGCGTGCGTGCGTGCGTGCGTGCGTGCGCGAGGAGGGTGTGAACCAGTTTGGGTGTGTGTTTGAAACTGCTTATGGTTCTTGTTCCTGGTCTCACTCTTCTCATCCATCCATCTCTATTTTTTGCTGACACCTGCCACCTGTCAAATCAGAGAGAGAGAGAGAGAGAGAGAGAGAGAGAGAGAGAGAGAGCATTAAAACGTGTAATGGTACTGCAGCTGAAACCCAAGGAGCTTCCATTTGCCTTTACTTGTCTTGTATTCTTCATTTCGTTTGATAGTCGACAAGCGTCATTTGTCCGTTATCATCCACTATATATCTATCACTATATCAGCTGCATGGTGGTCTCTTGAGTCTCTGCTTCTCCGACCCTTTGGGATGCCAAGACTCCTCCACCTCGCGTCCGTATATCAGCAACCGTCAATACTGTGAAGACAGGGTCATCATGGGGTCATGGGGGTCATCCCCCACAATGCCTTTCGGCCTTGGCCTCCAGGGACGACGACGGCGAGATTCATGGTTATTTATCTGGAGCGTTTTGGGGCGTTCAGGCCAGGGGGGGGGGGGGGGGGTTCAGACAAAGGTGGAGGAATTACAGAGTGATTAGATAGAAAATTGAAGGTTGCGCATGCACGCACGCACGGAAGCATGCACGCACTCACGCACGCACCACCCCAATCAAACAGCAGGATAATGTGAAAGGGCAATCTGTGTTCATTCACTGACCAGTGGAATGAACCTTGGAATGCCCCCCCGTCACACGGACAATTGATTGAACTCTAACAATATGTCAGGGGATGGGAGGGGAGGGGAGGCCTGGGGGGGAGGGAGGGGTGCAGGTGGCAGGAATGGAGAGAAGGTGGATGGAAGGAGGTAATTGATGGAAATAAAAAGGACAATGGAGTTCACATGTAGGGTCACAAACAATCAACAGAGGTTCTCTTCTTCTTCTTCTTCTTCTTCCTCCTCCTCCTCCTCCTCCTCCTCCTCCTCTTTTCTCTTCATGTTTAATTTCATTTTCTTCTCTCTCTATATGCCATGTGGACTGTGGGGTGGTGAGTTCACTCTGTGGTCGTCTTGCAGACCTGAACGACTTGTACTCATGTGGTCGTCTTGCAGACCTGAACGACTTGTACTCATGTGGTCGTCTTGCAGACCTGAACGACTTGTACTCATGTGGTCGTCTTGCAGACCTGAACGACTTGTACTCATGTGGTCGTCTTGCAGACCTGAACGACTTGTACTCATGTGGTCGTCTTGCAGACCTGAACGACTTGTACTCATGTGGTCGTCTTGCAGACCTGAACGACTTGTACTCATGTGGTCGTCTTGCAGACCTGAACGACTTGTACTCATGTGGTCGTCTTGCAGACCTGAACGACTTGTACTCATGTGGTCGTCTTGCAGACCTGAACGAGGCCATCCCAGAGACGGAGCTGCTGGACAACAGCATCCAGAAGGGCCGGCTGTCCATCAAGACCCGCAAGCAGAGGCCCTCGCGCTCCCGCTACCGCGACAGCGTGAGCTCCACCGAGGGAGACGACAGCCTGGAGAGGAAGGTGAGCCCAACTTTGTGTTTGTTGTTATGATAATGATACTATATATGAAACCCACTTAGGCTCTCCAACGTTGGTACCTATAGTGGTAAGAGGAAG
This sequence comes from Protomyctophum bolini, assembly GCF_963924005.1. NCBI lineage: Eukaryota > Metazoa > Chordata > Actinopteri > Myctophiformes > Myctophidae > Protomyctophum > Protomyctophum bolini. The sequence goes on along the minus strand of NC_137872.1, from coordinate 36,284,765 downwards.
GACTGCAGGCGGACCCGTGGAAGTATGATGAGGAAACCCCGTGCAGCTGGGCTTACGTGACGTAATTTGAAATGCCTAATTTGAAATGCCATGGCTAAAGAGCTACCTTGGAGACAGAACACAATTTGTACACATGAATGGTGAATTTGTACACATGAATGGTGTAGATTCTGAAGAGCAAAATAAATCACATATGGAGTCCCACAGGGCTCTGTATTGGGTCGAAAGCTATTTATTATGTACATAAATGACGTCTGCGATTGTATTGGAACAAATTAGCTGCGTCTTGTTTGCTGACGACACTCGTCTGTGCTGCTCAGGAAAACACCTATAGATCAGCTCTTGGATACAGTTCAAAATGAGCTTACAATATTAAAGAAATGGTTCGACATTAATAAACTGTCACTAAATTTAAATAAAACTAAATTCATGATTTTCAGTAATAGATCAATTAACAGAGAGGCTAAAATTACGATAAACAAAGTGGAAATTGAACGAGTGTTTGAGAATAAATTCTTAGGTTTAATTATTGACAGTAAACTTAATTGGAAACCGCATATAAATAATCTAAGGACAAAATGATCTAAAACCATTGCTATAATGTATAAAGCTAAACCTATATTCTAAACCAGAACTCACTATATATGCTGTATTGCTCCCTCGTACTCCCATACATCAATTACTGTGTGGAGGTATGGGGGAACAACTACAAAACAACTATCCAGCCAATATTTCTACTTTAAAAAAAAGCCATAAGAATTGTCACCCAATCTGATTATTACGCACCAACCAACCTATTATTCATTCAATTAAACACCCTACAACTCCAAGATATAGTAGATCTAAATACGGTAAATACCGCAATAACAATGTACTGTATAAGGCACACAATCACCTGCTCCCGAGCTGTATCCAAGAGCTGTTCTGGCCTAGAGAGAGCCACTATACAACCTAAGAGGCACTGCCATATTCAAACAAACAAATGCTAGAATAAACATCAGAGAGAGGTGCATATCGGTCAGAGGGGTCAAGCTGTGGAATGGATTGGATGACGAACAAAAAAACTGTAGTACAATAAACAAATTAAAACAATTGTATAGATCAAAAATAGTAGATACTATTATAGAACATTGATATGATGTTTTGTTTTCTCGTTTTGTGTTTTGTTTTGTTGTTTTTGTCTTGTTCCTGTTAACTGTATTGTCCTGTCTGTCTTTGTTTTTGTTTTATGTTATGTTTGTTTGTTTTTGTTTTGTTTTCTTGTTTTTTTCCCTTCTGTTTGCTTTGTTGTAATATTTTACCTATGAAAGCCATTTATTTGTTAGAAGGGTAGGCACTATAAGCTTAGGCTTCAGCCTACACCTTTTTGGTCAATGTTTCTTTTGCAAAAAAAAAAGCAGGCACTGTATTGACTTGTTTTAATGACCAAAATAAATAAACTACTACTACCTTTAATTATACTAGTGTTGAGCATTGAGCTATACTAATTTAGACTGACGTATAATTAAAGCGGGTCATGTTTGCATGTTGTGGAATTGTAAACAGCTGAAACCAATATTATATCAGTTCTGACATTAACCTGCAGGGCCACATTAAGTGAAGGTGGGGGCCGCATGTGGCCTCCCGGGCCGCCAGTTGCCCACCCCTGACTATAGTACTGCATACATACAGTGCCTCCACGTCTTGCTCAAGCCAGGACCACTTCGGCACGCATGCCGAGAGGGGCAGGGGTCGAACTGGCAACACTCCCCACGACTTTCTGAGCCATTGCCACCCCATATTTGTCCCTCCTCCAACGTCTGGCCTTCGGAATTACGCCATATGGTATAGCCATGGACTTTGTTTAGAGCACTTTAAACAAACATCACCAGGCGCCCCTCACGGCACACGAGTGTGATTTTATTCGTTATGTCTTCAGTGAACCCAAACATCGCAAGTCCAGTTTGTTCTAACTTGTGTACATTGATGTGTGTGTGTGTGTGTGTGTGTGTGTGTGTGCGTCTCAGTACCAGGACAGTCCTCTACATTCGGCGCGCTCTCCGCTCCAGTCCGCAACAAGAGGCTCCTCCCCTTCGCCTGATTTGCTGCTGTCTAATTCGCGAAGCCCCGCCTTCTCCTTTGACACTTCCCTGGTGAGAACAAAGAAAGGGAGAAACGGTGAAAGTCCAAACGGAGAAAAGATATGAAAACCTACAAATAACAACCTAACAGGCTCTATGCATACACGGCACGCCATTTTGGAAAGAACCGGGGCCACTTCCCTACTTCCTTCACAGGTGTTACTGATGATAATAATTAAGCTTAATTCATCCAAACAGAAAAGTATTATCTATATTTGTAATTAATAACATCAAACTCACCAACATTGCAGCTGTACGGAAAGCTTGAATTATCCTCTTTCTATCTGCAATGTGTTTGTTTAATATAAATCCACCGTAGACATGTTATGAGCTACTCCCTGTCAAGAAATTCCTTGCAGATGATTTTTTTCTAAGTATCTATCACTCAACAGCCCATGTGTAGCCTACTATACCACCTGTTTTGAATTTGCACATAATGCAGGAGGCAGCAGGAGGTTGCTTTACTGATAACGAGTGCTTGTAGCGGACCCAGCTGGCCAATAAGATTGAAGACTGACTGATGATTTTGACTGATACTTTATTTCAAAATTCACAGTGGAAACTGAGAAAAGATAAATAGGCCTATACATAACATAAGTAAATCAATAAATCCATAAACAAACACAGCAAAGGTTGAGACATATGCATATACAGTAGACCTAAACAAACAGCATAAATGTTCACATGAACCCATAATTAAAGTTAATCACGGTTTACCTTTTACTGTGAAACATAACTCAAAACCTATTTTTTATCAACCATGACAAACCCCACAACAATAAGCCCATCAAATTCATAAGCAGTGAAAATACAAGATATGACAAATAAAAGTATTAATCTTGTTCCCCTTCCAGCTAGGCGCTAATAAAGTGGCATGTGCAGTTTGTTCCAGGGCTCTTTTGGCCATCCGTCCTTAGTTCCTTCCTTGACAAACTTATGTTGCCATTCCTTCTCATGGCAGTATCTGTTACTCAATCCTCTTACCACTGAGGTTGGCAGGTGGCATTTATGGTCAAATGCTGCTATCTGCAGCCCCATCCTGGGCGTTGTCCTCACAGTCACAGGTGAACTTGATCATTTCAATTAAACTGATTTCAGTGATTTGGCCCTGTGGGCAGGAAACCCTTACAATGAAAGCCCTGGAGAACTGACTTGGGTCAGGAAACACGTCAAAATAAAAGCCTGAAAGAAAACACAAATTGACCATGGAAACCTCCCTGTGGGTCCGTTACAGTGCTTCCAAACTCTGACACTAATAATCACCTGCAAGGAATTTCTTGACAGGGTGTATAGCTCATAACATGTCTACTCTACGGTGGATTTTTATGAAACAAACACTTACTGCAGATTGTAAGACAATAATTCAAGCTTTCCTTTCAGCTGCAATGTTGGTGAGTTTGACGTCATTTAATACAATTACATGTATTTCCTGTAGGCGGACTTGACGTAGCTGCGGGGTTTAAAGCCACACCAGGCGCATCTACAGTGAATGGTAGAGTGACTGCATGTTAGTCTGCCTCAAACGTTACTCTTTTATCTGCTTTTTACTAACACTAAACATTACAAAGATGCCCAGAACATCGAGATGAACCTGTGTAGTTTATGGCTGCTCCAACATTAGTGGCAACATAAAAAAATAAAAAAAACGGAATGTCAAAATATCCACTGCGGTAGCCAAGGATGTAACGCTTCACGGTTGTAACATGGACGTTATCTCTTGATTGGTCAACGCCACCATGACGCCATCGCGTCAGTATGTGTACAGCAACGTACTCTACGTGCCCAGGAAGTTTGAAGTGTTTACCTTTATCCTGTGGGGAGCTATTGGCGAAAATCTGACTTTTTTCAAAAGGCGTATAATTTTACACCTGGAGTATATGTGTGCTACAATTTTTTTCTTTGGTGTTGGTGAATAATAATCCACATGGATGTCTTCATGCTTATGTTCTTCATTAGTTTGCATCGTGTTTAGACGGAATTCACGTTCATTATTCTGTTCTGTAAGCAACGGCAAAGAAAACTTGCAAAAGTGGGCCATTTGTAACATGTGTTACAAATGGTCCGCTTCCATTCAATACCATTATATGTAATATTTACATATTTGACATATTGGCCAATATTATATGTTCTAAAATTGTATTGTATTGTGTAGTGTATTCTAAAATTAGTTTAGGGTTGTATAACATTGTACAACTCAATCAATCAAACGTTTGTTTAATCAATGTATTTCCCCATTGAACTGAAAAAAAAAAACCCAAACTGGTACACCCGATACTATTTAATATTTCCCTTATGTTTGATACAGGAGTTGCTTCAATGAAATATAATTGCTTTAAGCTGAAAACGATATGTTTAATGGTGTTTTTTAGCGTTGTTACATTTATCATGCATGCCGTTACAATTAATCCGATATGCGCAGCAAATGTAACACTGAAACAGCGTCCACGTTCGGTTTAATAACTCCCGACCTGTTTCATCAAAAAAATAACTTGAAGTGGTTTATGGTAGCTGACATGTGTAGGTCCGTTGCCTGAAAATATTACATGTGTAGATAAACGGATCTCTGAGTAAAAAAATGAAACGTGCAAAATGTTACATCCTTGGCGGCTCTCCCCTACTTTTTGGCCAGAAAGGGATTTGTTTTCACCGGAGGAAAAATATTCTCTATGAGGCAGTTCTCTGGGAAATATCAGTAGAGGGCGCAGCGGAGTAACTAAAAAAATATTTTTTCCGGTGGAAACAAAATCCCCTTTTGGCCAAAAAGTACAGTTTATACGTGTGGTGGGGGGCTCAGAGTGCGTCCACTAAGGAGAGTAGGCTTTCTAATGACACAACTCGCCTTTGTTTTGGTGAGTAGCTAAAACGTTATTTTTATTTACGCCAAAGAGTAGAGGCTGGTCTGCATTCAATTCAAAGGGCTTTATTGGCATTAGAAAACGTACGTTTACATTGCCAAAGCAGAAAGAACAATACAACAATACAGCAATACAATCAAAACATTCATGCGAGCGGCGGAAGTTGAGAGTAACATGGAGACGAAGCAGTGAAATGTGAAAGGTCCTGAAACATACATAACGTCAGTCTTACCCAATACCCAATCTTTCTGTTTTATGAACACAAGGCTGCCGTACTTTATACCTCATACTTTAAATGCTTAGTATTGCTTGAGGCAGACTAACATTAGTAGAAGAGATGCGCCTGGTGAGGGTTTATAAACTCCGCAGCTACGTCGAGTCCGCCTACAGGAAATACGTAAGCTACGACCATGACACGCATGGAAAGGTGTAAACACTCGCTCACTGGAAACACTCTGCTACCCCCCAGTGAGTCTCAGTGTCCTTGAGTGGGTTCCACATGGCCCTGTACGTACGGGTGTGTAACTCTGAGAGTGTACAAATGGAACCACATACTGTACGGGTCCATGTGGTTCCATTTGTACACTCTCAGAGTTATGGGGGTCCTTGATATTAAAATGTTTCAGAACCAGCTTTTTTTTAAATTAATTTTTATAACACGATTTTGTAACCCATTTTCTTTTCAGCCAGTGTCAATTATCTAATCTGGAACAGAGCCTTAATAATTAGTATCATCAGTAACACCTGTGAAGGACGTAGCGAAGAGGCCCGGAAGTAGGACGAGTTATTCTGCGTGCATATCGCCCATTCATCTTCATCTGCAGGTGCGTCGCTCACCAGAGGATGGAGGCACGTCATTGGCTGCCCCGCCGCGGGGGCGGTACCGCCAGCTGACCAATACCACGTCTCAGGAGGCCCTGGTCACGCCTCCCAGCTCTCCCTCCAAGTCCTGCCCCTCCTCTGACTCCTCCCCCGTTTACATGAGGAGGAACAGGAGGCCCGACAGTGAAGGTGCACACACGCACGCACGCATGCACGCACACACAAAAAACATTAGTGCTCACTCAGTCTCACCACAGCCACGATGAGAGACGTTTCTACTAGTTGTACAAAAGGTAGAACAGCAGCCTTAAGACACTCATTGTTAACATGATTGTGCTGTTTTGTGTTTGGTTATAGTTCTCCAAGTCCTTCCTCTTGAATTAATTAGCCCTTCGCTAAGTCCCTCCCCAACCCGTCCTTGTCCAATAGGCACGTTGGCAGCGAGGAGACAGGGGCAAGCTGTCCTTCTCCCCCATAGAGTAGAGTTTAAATGACGGGATTTGTCCATATAAATAATCGATCATTTCAGTAGAAAGAGCATCGAAATGTCTTCTGAATCTAGTCAACCAGGCCTGCAGTATATATAGGGCGGCTATGCACTGGACAAATTTGCACGACATTATTTAAATAAACTAGAAATACGAGGAAATGAGGGAGAGGGAGAAATCAACTTTTAACGAGTTTTCATTTCATGTTGCACGGTATAAGACTATACGGTCATCTCCTGGCTGGGTGGGTCAGACTCAGTCGTGTATAACGACATATAAGCTGTGTTTATGTTCAACAACACAGCCATGCGAAAATAACATTTAGAGCTATGAGGTGGCGAAAGCTTGACCTGCATATTGCCTGATGGCCTAAAAGTCTAATATCTCCGTCGAATCACAGGGATATCCCTTTGGCTTAGTGGTTATTAAGATGTTGGCTTTCCACCCGGGTGTTACACCCCCCCCCCCTGGCTATATTATATGCAGTTCCGTGGCCATTACTATAGTAGTCAGTCTATCTATGATGTCAGTGCTGTGGCACTACTGTATATTGATTGACATGATGTGATTCAATTTATGGGTATTGTATAGCGCCTAAATCCCTATATTAGGTGCTACTGGCTGCTGGCGGTTGAGGATGAAGTTTGGACGTGTGCTGAAAGAACTGAGGTCCAGAATGTTCGTAGAGTGGATATTAAATTATATTTATTACAAAATCCTATAGCCTACTTTGAACGCAAATAACATAAGTAACAAACAGTCAAACGTGGTGAATGCAACAGTCTCTGTGTCTGCACAGTCAGAAAACAGTTTGCCTCCTATCAACAACACCTGCAATTCATTAGGGACAGGGTTAAATACCCTCCCTGTAACTATGGCAACCTGTACTTGACCACGCCCCTCAGTGGACATCATTGGCCACAATTAGCTGCTCAAATGGCGCGTACAGGTATTGTTTGAGAAGCGCTGATCCGAGCGCCTTCACGCCGTGCACTGCACTCCCTCAGGTCCTCGGCGATATATAGACACACACGTTCCCGAGATACGCGATGATGGACTGATATACACACTCGCGGACATGCAGGCTGCAGGGGCGACGCGACAGTGGCTCAGGAGATAGAGCGGCCACATTGGCACCTGCAGTTCGATCCGAGCTATAGAGTTAGTGTCAATAACGTTCCTTGAGCAAGACTCTGAAAACCCCCTAATTGCTCCCGATGAGCAGGTTTGTGCATGCCTTGCAACATGGTCGTGGTGTGAATGTAATGCATCATTTTTTTGGTTGGGCAGAGTATATAATACAGTAGCGGAAGGCCTTTTCTTTACTGTACTGAGTTGACTGAGAGAGTGATGAAGCCCGGGCTGGGAGCGTATAGGCCAATAGCCACACTGTTTACATTACATGTAAGTGGATAAATAACTAAGGCAGCGATCCCAGGGTGGATTTTTAAATGAAAACATACCAGTGTACAAGCTCTGTGTGCATAGATAATGAGTGTGTGCGTGCGTGTGAGAGGTTTTACAAGCCGTTATATGCATCTCAGGTCTCTCAGTGCACTGTAGACAGCCTACAGCAAACCCCTGAAATGAGCTGACACATGCATATATTCAGAACATCCCCGTAATCCCTGTATTCCCGTACATATAGCCTAAAGGCTGGAGGAAATTGAGCATGATGCCCCCATGCAGCCTCTCCTCAGGACGTTGTGTGTGTGTGTGTGTGTGTGTGTGTGTGTGTGTGTGTGTGTGTGTGTGTGTGTGTGTGTGTGTGTGTGTGTGTGTCATTTATACATTATGGATCAATAGTGTGGACTTAGACTGTTTTTCGTCTGTGGCATTGATTTATTCGACTAAACTTTTATGGTATAGTCGACTAAAACTAGACTAAACACTAAAACATTACGGGTGGCAAAAATGTGACTAAAAGTAAATTAACTTGCATTCCAAAGACTATGACTGAAACTAAAATTTGCTGCCAAAAACAACACTGCCACAGAGGAGGCTGAGCCGCATTGTCCTTTCAGTCTCAACCCATTTACACCCGAGGACGATTCTACAAAATGTCTTCTAAATCCTGACAGTTTTCTTGAAAACCCCATGTCTCTATGTCAGTGGTACAGTTTCATGTCAAGGACCCCCAAAAATATATGTATTTGGCCGCCGTCCCCCCATCTGAAAATATGTTGTTCCAGGGACCCTCCTAGTATAGCAAAGAATTGGTTAAACGTTTCCATTGAATTGGTACTTTATAAATTATATATGACTGTACATTTCTATGACCAATTGACCATACATTTTATTCATACTCGATATTTGCTATACTATCCCATATGTCTTTTATTTGCATGAGAGACAGATGAACAGATATTTGTTACTTTGTTAGTTGGGAATTGTTACTCTTAATATAAGAATGTAAATGTAACTGCAATTTCTGGGATGCTTGCCTCCCCCAAATTATTCCACCCATTCTTTTATACATGTTGTAAATGTGTGACGTGAGCATAATGCAGATTTGATTTGATTAGAAATCAGGAGGCATGCCATCACAATAGCGATGTTTATTCTTTTTTTTACCTTTTTCTTTTTACACAACTAATGATTAATTGTGATACTGATTGCTGATAGAATGTCATTTTCACTCTCTGCTTTTGATTAGAAATCCTCCCTGACTAGTAGCCTACTAGTAAAGTGTAAAGGTGACTCCAGACCGAGTAAACTTGTCCAGACTAGTCAAAGACAACTTAAAACTCTCATTTTGCAACAGACTAGCATTTTTTATCTGCACAAAGACAGTCTGGCGACGAAACATTATTTCCCCCCCATGCAAATTGCAGAAAGCGCTGGTTTGCAAGTGTTGCCAGGTCTGCTTATTATAAGCGACTTTGGGCTAGTCCTGTAACATACGCTATAGCTTTCATTGTTGCCCGTTGCTTTATAGTTTGGGCTTATTTTTGAAGTGTAGTTGCTTATTTTGGCTTGCTTTCACGATTCTTTAAAAAAAGGGCTCAAGTAGCCTACTGAAACTGGTTGTGTCTCTCTCTGTGTGTGTCTCTCTCTGTGTGTGTGTGTGTGTGTGTGTGTGTGTGTGTGTGTGTGTGTGTGTGTGTGTGTGTGTGTGTGTGTGTGTGTGTGTGCGTGCGTGCGTGCGTCCGTGCATGCGTGCGTGCGTGCGTGCGTGCGTGCGTGCGTGCGTTTGTGTGTGTTATAGTGCTAGTATCAGACAACAGCCGTGACACCAGTCCAGCTGACCCCAGTAGTCCCACTGTTATCTTTGATAAGAAGACCAAGAGACGATTCCTGGATCTGGGGTGAGGCTTGCATTCAGGCACTTGTATATGCGCACGCACGCACGCACGCACGCACGCACGCACGCACGCACGCATGCATGCACGCTCCTTCCATTGTTCAGATATGTTGTCATTGTTGAACATTATTGAACGTTGACCGTGAACATTCTGTTCATCTTTGTTATCTCTATCTCTATCCATCTCCATCCTATCTCAACTCATTCATATAGTGTGACTCTCAGGCGTTCTTATGTTCGTGTGAGGAAGGACAAATCCAACAGGCTGTCTATGGGCAGCAGGTGAGTACAGAATCACTCTCTCTCTCTCTCTCCTCTATGATTGTTGATATAGAACACTCTTGTTGCTAATAGACGAGACACAACCCATGGACATATTTTATTTTTTTCCCTTTTTTAAATATTGAAAATAGCCGACCAGCAACACGTTGCACTGCAAAACGTTGTGAATTTGTATAGATCTGCTATTTTCACTATTACTTGCAAGACACGTTGTGCGACTATATAAGTATGAATTCAATAAGACTAAAGTGGAAACTTTAAAGTTACCACAAGTCCACACGAAGTCCACACCCAGCCACAACACCAGAGGGAGTTCAACAAACCATTGTGCAACCCAGATTCGGCACAAACAAGGGAATAAATTCATTTCCGCTCCTATGCACACCCAAAATGGTCCTGCGTACCGCGTTGTTTCTAAATTGCACATGATGCAGCCAGAAGCTGCATGTGTAATTAAAAACGAGCGCTTCCAAACTAATAATCACCTGCACAGTGATTGTTATTATTATTATTATTTATTGTAAGTATAGCTCATATGTTTATTGTGGATTTCTTTTCTGAAACAAAAACTTTGCAGATAGAAGACCCTGCAGCGCTTTCCGTATACACCATTCCGTTTGGATGTATATGGGCTGTCATGGCCAGACAGCTATAGTTTTTCAGTCAAAACGTTTCCACATAACTTTTGGGTATGATGATGATGATGTCACGCACATAGCCTCTGTTCAGTATGGGACAGACATTGTTTAGTGTGCGTGCGTGTGTGCTTGCGCACAAAAAAATAAAAAAATCGTTTGTATCAGCATCAACTAAGATGCTGAACGAGGCTCTGAAACAGCGGTAACTATACGTGAGGCTATAGATTATCCACATCATGTGTGCAATTGTGTAATGTTGTGTCTTCCTCTGTAATGTATTTTTGTTGTCATTGATGTTTTATGTGTGGCTGTAGCTGTGGGTGAAAGCCCAAGAGAAATTTCCCCTTGACCTAATTGTGTGTGTGGTCTCAGGGAGCCGTCAGAGAGCCCGTCCCGCTCCTCCGGCTCCTTTGTGCCGTTCTCCTGGTTCTCTGAGGGCCGCTCAGGAGGCTCCATCTCCTCCTCCGGAACTCCTCCCTGCTCCCCCAAAGCACCTCCTTCGGTGCACGCCTCCTCCTCCAGCCCCCGCAAGTCACACTCACAGGTACGACATACAGTCATATTATGGAATGATGCGAGCTCATCATTCCATTATGACTGTCCATATTTCTTGTCGGACCAAAAATGCTTCCCAATGTCTCTGTAAGCTTGCTGGCAGGCAGCTAAAACGAGAGTGTAGCTTGCTCGTTATCTGTCTCTCTTTCATTAATTTGTTCCACCTGTATAGGCTACTCCACCTGTAAGCGCATGTGCAGGAGCGCATGCCCTGTGTATATACGGTCCAGCGTTGTTTTTGGCAGCACATTTAGATTTTGGTTTTAGTCATGGTCTCTTGAATGTAGTTTTCATTTAGTTTTAGTCATATTTTAGTCACCTGGAATGTTGTAGTGTAGTCTTGTTTTAGTCGACTAAATCAACAGTTGATTTAGTCGACTAAAATGTATTTTGGCAGCTGGCCTTGATGCCATGATTCTATGCTTGCTTACAAGCTCACAACGGGCGTCGTATAGGCCTGTGGCTATGAGGTTTACGTTGTTGAAATAACTGATCTACAGTACATCGCTGTGTGTGTGTGTGTGTGTGTGTGTGTGTGTGTGTGTGTGTGTGTGTGTGTGTGTGTGTGTGTGTGTGTGTGTGTGTGTGCGTGCGTGCGTGCGTGCGTGCGTGCGTGCATGCGTGTGCGGAATACAGAGCATCATTCTCCTCCTGTGTCCTTGAGCAAGACTCTGAAGTCTGAACCCCTAGTTGCTGTGCAGATTGGTGCCTTGCATGCAGGTTTACTCTGCCTTCGATGTATAAAAGTGAGTGTGTGTGTGTGTGTGTGTGTGTGTGTGTGTGTGTGTGTGTGTGTGTGAATGAATGGGTGAATGTAATGCATGAAAAGCGCTGAATGCAACATTTACCATATAACGCCTCACTGCCCCCCAGCGCTCGCCATGACCATCTGAGCAGCCATCAGCTGGGTGGAGCTGAAACTGAATTTCACCTGTGAGATTTAATAGTAATACAAAAATCTCTCTCTCTCTCTCTCTCTCTCTCTCTCTCTCTCTCTCTCTCTCTCTCTCTGTCTCTCTCTCTGTCTGTCTGTCTCTCTCTCTCTCTCTCTCTCTCTCTCTCTCTCTCTCTCTCTCTCTCTCTCTCTCTCTCTCTCTCTCTCTCTCTCTCTCTCTCTCTCTCTCTCTCTCTCCCCCCATCTGTCTGTCTATCTATCTCTCCCTAGCCATTAACGCAAAGTGGAAAGAGTTCCATTAAACACCCATCAGCAAGCATCCTAATGGCTTGAATTAGGCTTATTACTCTGTGTGTGTGTGTGTGTGTGTGTGTGTGTGTGTGTGTGTGTGTGTGTGTGTGTGTGTGTGTGTGCGTGCGTGTGTGTGCGCGCGCGCGCGTGTGTGCGTGTGTGTGTGTGTGTGTGTGCACGCGTGTGTGTGTGTGTGTGTGTGCACTGCCAGCGTGCGAGTAATGTTCTCGTTGTAATGCATGGCCATATCTGCCTACAGTATCTGTCTCCTTCAGACTGGAACCTCATAGTGTTACATGACACACCGGGCGTGCGTGACCTGTGTGTGTGTGTGTGTGTGTGTGTGTGTGTGTGTGTGTGTGTGTGTGTGTGTGTGTGTGTGTGTGTGTGTGTGTGTGTGTGTGTGTGTGTGTGTGTGTGTGTGTGTGTGTGTGTGTGTGTGTGTGTGTGTGTGTGTGTGTGTGTGTGTGTGTGTGTGTGTGTGTGTGCGTGCGTGCGTGCGTGCGTGCGTGCGTGCGTGTGTGTGTGCGCGTGCGCGTGCGCGTGTGTGTGTAAACTAATTACGATTAAGACACTATAGTGCATTTCTGCAACAGATTGTCTTTTAATCCTGACTTCCCTCGGCTCATATTTCATATAGATTGTTTCAACATTTTATTGTTGCTAGTAGGTCCATATACTGTATGGAGCTGTTCTGACATCCCAAAACTCCATATTTGGGCATGCAGCGTGACACAGAACTCCATAGGAATAAAGGGACACAGAGAGCGGTGATTTGTGAGAGATTTAACTCATTGTTTGAAGTAGTAAATGATAGACGTATGTGTTCAAGTGCAAGCCCCATTGTCTCATGCTGTAGTACTGTATATGTCTACTATAATCCTAATGAGTTTATGTTATCAATCGCTATACTTTAGAGTTTTCTCCCATGCATCATGATGTTGATTCTGGTATATATTTTTCATGGTGATATAAATGAACGTTATGGCTATTTCAGCCACGCAATAAGCCACCCATAGGCAATGCAAAGTGCACTGCTATAGTAGACGATAAAACAGGGTATATGGCAAGGCTTTAGGGCGTGGCTATAGTTTTGCCTCTCCAAAAATCCATAGATGATAATGATGATTTCTGTGGGTTATTGTGTATTTCTTTCTTTCTTTGATCAAAGTTTCTCTACGAAAATGAGTCATTTTACCCCTCCCACTCCCCAGAGTTCCCGTTCCGAAAGAGCCGCAGACAAAAGATAATTTAAAATAAAAGGCACATACAAACAACTTCAAATATAGATTTTGTTGTTGTTGAAACAATAGATCATTGTGTATTTCTAAATAACAATTTTACCAACAAGAAGATCATTCTATCTTACATTAATCCCTCCCCGCTCCTCTCTCTCTCTCTCTCTCTCTCTCTCTCTCTCTCTCTCTCTCTCTCTCTCTCTCTCTCTGACCGCTCTTCAAATCACCCCCCAGTGAGCAATACTGGGAAGTCACAACAAAATTGCAGTAGTATCGACGCGGCCGAGCTGCAGGGTTGGGATACTGTTTCCAGGACAATAAAACACACCCACACACACACCCCGTCATATTCAATGAGTGTCCTATATCTGCCTGACAAATTCAAAGGATCCAACAGGTCTTTATTAGTCCTTTGCTCACACGAGTATAGGCCAGCAGTGTACAATAATGAACGCACAGTGAAATGACGATGCGCAACTGAAACAGCAGATGGAAACAGGGGGGATTCTTCAGGAGGGTGCATGGGGGTATGTTTCGGTATAGCATCGCGTGGTTGCTGGCCTGTCTCAGTAACAGACAGCTGGTAATACGCCGAAACAAGCACACGTACTTTCATTAGTAGTCAGAGAGTTTGTGCATAACAAAACAAAACAACAAACTCTAGTGTAAAGAATGTTAATTTCATTCCATCTTTCTACTTCCTGCTGGCCCTCTCTCCTTCCTTTGTCTGTCTCTATTCTGTCTGTCTGTCTGTCTGTCCTGTCTGTCTGTCTGTCTGTCTGTCTGTCTGTCTGTCTGTCTGTCTGTCTGTCTGTCTGTCTGTCTGTCTGTCTGTCTTCTGTCTGTCTGTCTGTCTGTCTGTCTGTCTGTCCTTATCGCTCTTGCTCTCTTTCCTGCCTCTCACCTTCTTATCTCTGTGCTTCCTTCCCATCTCTCTTCTTCTCGCCTCTCTCCATCTTGTCTGTCTCTGCTCTGTATCTCTCTCTCTCTCTCTCTCTCTCTCTCTCTCTCTCTCTCTCTCCTCTCTCTCATTCTTGTGGTCCTCTACAAGGGACCACAATGGAAACAAGCCCCTGGTGCGTTTTGTGTTATGCTTTTTTTCTTTCTTTTTGCATAACTTTTGTACAATTATCAACAGTTTTGGATGTCACAGGTTCTTTAAGAAACCTCTCTCTCTCTCTCTCTCTCCTCTCGTCTCTCTCTCTCTCTCTTTCTCTGTCTCTCTCTCTTTCTCTGTCTCTCGCTCCCCCTTTCAGGAATCAGCTCTGAGTGAAGAGTGCGACGAGTTCTCGCCCCCGCCGCCCTCCTCCCCACCTCCAGTCGACTCCACCTCACGCTCCTCGCATCCCTACCACACCCTGTCGCAGTCATCTGACGAGGTACAGGTACACATACACAAAACATCCCTACCACACCCTGTCACAGTCATCTGACGAGGTACAGATACATACACAAACTCATACATACACATAAACTCCCATGCAGTTCTGCCACAACATCTAAAGACTCACCTCTTCTTCAGACTCCACCTCACCCCCCCCCCCCCCCCTTGCACTTCACTCTCCTTGTACCCCTTCCTGCTACCTTCTGCATGCCTCCATTAGCCCTATAGGGTTTAAGGCTCATTCATAGTCTGGATTTTCGGTGGTGGGGTGACCACCGAACTACAACATGACGTCACGAGCCGCGTTGAAGAGCAAACCACCGCCACCGCCCCAGCCCTTCTCTCTGTTTTTACTCACCACTGCTCAACGTTATTTCAGCTCCGGTGGGTCAGCTCACCACCGGAGCGGTGGTAACCTGACCACGGAAAATCCAGACTATGAATGAGCCTTGCTTTAGACCTCACCCCTTGTTTAGTTTGACGCTATAGGTTCTTGGTTATACCTCGCTGGGATCCAATTGTTTCTTGAGACACTATATGTCTCTCTGCATTCTAATATACAGTATACATCTCTCTCGTTGTTGCACCTACGCTTTACCACTCGAGAAACGCTGTGTCTGTTGGCATCTTTAAGAAGCTATACTGAAAACGCATTTGTATACCACAAACATTTTGGCTTGCTCCAGTGATTTCTATATGTACTGTTCTGTCTTATCTATTTCTAGGTACTGTCTTTGCTGCTCTGTTTCTTATTTCATTGTTGGTTTATTTGTTTTATTCCTTTTATTTTATTGTACAGCACCTTGTTAACAACTGTTTTGAAAGGCGCTCTATAAATATAATTACCTTACCTCTTCTCTCTCTCTCTCTCTCTCTTCCCCCCCCCCTCCCCAGCCCTTTGAGGAGCCAGTGTCTCTGGTGTCTTTGTGGACCACCCATCAGGTGTGTGAGTGGCTGCAGGGCCTCAACATGGAGCAGTACGTCCCAGAGTTCACCGCCAGAGACATCGACGGGAAGGACCTGCTGCAGATGGACGGCAGCAAGCTCAAGGTGAACCTTAACCCATTCTGACCTGAGATCAGATTCATACGAGGTTTCCACTGGACACACACTGGTCTGATTAACCCATTCTGACCTGAGATCAGATTCTAAAAATGTCAGTCGTTCTTCGAGTTTTCAAAAATAGCAGACCTACAAGCTCGTAGCGCGCCACTCGGTGGCGCGCTATGAGCTTGTAGATCTGCTATTTTTCAATAGCTAAAGCATAACATGATGCCAACACCAAAATGGGTTCCCGTTCAGAATGGGTGAAAGGGATAGTTCAGATTTTTTTAACTTAAGTTGTATGAAATACTTGCCATTGATATAGTGGTTGCAACGGTATTAATTGATCGCCCGAGTCCCGTGGTGGGAGTTCTGCTCTGGTTTTAGTGAATATTAAGTAGTTCTGGTCATTTTGTCATGGGGGGGGGGCACTGGGGGCCATGCAGTAAAAGTAAATTAATCCACAAAACGAACGTAGTCTGTATCGTTGGCCTATTTCTAAAATATTAGCGCGACTTTCGTTCAACTTTGACCCCTCCATCCCATGTAACTATTTTTGGGCGTAGTGATATGGACACAAAAAACATGGTTCTGTGTGATAGAGGGGTAAAAAAAGAACGAAAGTTGCACTAATATTTTAGAAAGGTTCAAGGTTCAAGTTTATTTAGTGTCCCCAAAGGTCAAATTGGGTTGCAGCATAGACAGTACATTAAACAATGAATGAATGCAGTACAAACAAACAGACAAACAAACAGTTAACATTGCGGATACAAAGGTGCACACAACCATTAAAGTGCAGGCGTTTAGGTCATAAAAGTGCGTGTGATATTATTTTAGAAATAGGTCAACAATACAAATAACGTTAGGTTTGTGGATTAATTAAATTAAATCTGAACTATCCCTTTAATGTTGTTGCCCTTAATCACAGTTACAAAAAAGTATAGACCATTCATTTTCACCCGTTATTTAGTCATTATATTATACATCGGGGCTCCACTGCTATAGCCATCCTCCCGTTGAACACTCCCCGCCCATAGGTGCTGCCACGGTGCCACCACAGCCCGTATGGAGTAGACAGACCTTCGGCTTCATACATATGCTTCCCTCCCCCGAAAACAACCTGCCATGTTGTGTTCGTGTAAAATAATAGGGCGCTCTTGGCCAAAGAAAAAGGAAAACCTCCCAAGAAAGCACAAACGAGGGGACCCCCCTTTGGTAATGCGCTGTGTTGATGATGTGAGTGACACGTCGTTATGTCATGACGTGACGTGCTGTACTGTGGGATTTGTATATGGTCGTTTCTCATTTCGTCTGTTATATTACCCCCTATATTACCCCCGTTATACGCCCCCTCTCTAGGGTCTGGGTGTGGTGAGCTCTTCAGACCGCAGTGCTCTCAAGCGTCGCATCAAAGAGATCCACACGGCGGCGGAGAAGGAGCGCAAGGCTCTGGACAAGCTGGAGAAACAGAAGGACAAACAGCGCAGGAAAGACCTGGAGCAGCGCCGCAGCTAAACCCTCACTAGAGGGAGACAAAGTAACCCTCCTCCTCTTTTTTTTTTTAAAAGAAAATGAATTACAAAGAAGGCCTTGAAGGTTGAACACATTAATTGATGATTGGCTGGAACAGGGACACTGGAGTCCATACACAACCTTGACAACGTTGTACAGAACTAGATGGCAAGAATTCAGCACCTGGACGTGTGGTGAAAGACCAACACAAGGATACAGAGTTCTGCAGAACCGGCCTGTCCTCCCCAAAACTTTAATTTATTGTTTAATTTGTTTCTATAGATTATGTGGACACGACGGGATTTACTTTCAACACCGCGAACACGTGTTGCAGATGCGACCGTCAGGGGCGACAGCCTGACAGGATGTTTTAAAAGGCTGGATATAGCCTATACACATACAGCCGGAAAAGGAAGGTTTTGTTTATATACCGTTGAAGACAACTGCAGGCACTGGGATGGACAATAGTGTTGTTAGCGCAATGTAACTGCTGGAAGCACCCGAGCTATAGCTGAGACATTACTATACTTAAGCTTATTATGTTCCATCGCGTTCAAGGTTGAATCACTGCGCTCTGTGATGGCGCCTATACAGATCCTCTTGGCAGTGGTAGGGCCTACACACGGTATACATTTCAGCGCAGCTATTTGTCTACAAGGTCCACTGTTGTGTTTACTCATGGGCGGTATATAATAAGCTCCCTGAGTCAAGAGAGAGAGAGGCTGCACTTAGCTTTGGCTGAAAGCTCCTTTCGAAGCTGCAGGCTTTTAGATGCACATTCCCAAGTTCATGCAAACACATTTAATTTACTGTTTCTGAGCCACTTGATATACCAACATGTCTCTTGGACTTTAGTGAAGAGGGGGAAAAAAAGCAATGTTTGACAAAACGGTCCCTAAAATACAGTAGTCTGTGTGTGGAGATGCAAATACAGTATAGTACGGGAGGGCCTATATTATTCCCATCATGTAATTGTAAGTTTAGTCCGTAATTGTATTCATTGTGAAGCCAATTTGTTGTCCTCCTACCAAAGTTGAAATATTACCATTTACGCCGGATTCTTTTCACAGTGTCCATTTAACCACTGGATAAGGTTTTCAACAATTTTCACCCATTTAAAAAAAAAAGCAACAATAGCTATAGGCGGAGCACATCTACAAGCTTATACTCACATCACCGTGTGTTTTGTGAGCTCGTAGATCGTCTGGTTTTCTTCACAAAATATAAAATAGGGCTTAGGTGGTTGTGCTCTAATTGAGTAACCATCCATTGGTAGTAATTCCAGCGACTGTGGCTGTCCTGTGATGGGAAGGTGCCGGCTTCCCTGCCCTGCTGCCTCTCTGTGATCAAAGTGCCCTTGAGCAAAAACACCAAACCCCTTTTAAGCCTGCTCTGTATTTTACACTGGAAAGGAGCTTAGAGCAGTGGTTCCCAAAGTGGGTTCCGGCTGGGGTTTCCCTGGGGCAGTTCCAGGGGGTCCGCAGCTAAATGATAGTTTGGAACTAAATGGACCATTACGGGTCTGCTGTAACTGTGTACAAATGTCTGTATAGCTGTCTGTAACAAATGTACAAATGTGTAACAAATGTACAAATGTGTAACAAATGGTACGTTTGGTTCCATTTCTACACTCTCAGTTAAATTAACATTGATTTTACAATATAAATTGAGGGTCCCAGAGATAGAAATGCCATTAAATGTCGGTCTGTAGACTAATAGGCATGTCAAACTTGGGGTCCGTAAAAATCTTCTTATGGGGGTCCTTGGCATATCTCTTAGTGTGAATTGTGACATGAAAAGGTTTGGGAACCACTGTCTTAGAACCTGAAGAGGAGTTGCCCATATCTGTAGTTGTCTCTAGATGGTGCTGTTGTTCTCTTACATGTACATCAATCTAGTGCCCTGGGACAGGAAACGGGACATGTTGTTGGAAATCTGGACTATGTGTGGACTTTCCCCTTGGACATGTACAAAACAAAACAAAACAGATGGATTGGTTTTGTTGTTGGGACTCTCAGATACCGCCGACCATATTTCTATGCACTGCACAGGCGTTAGAAAATGTGCATTTTTTGTGACCTTTTCAAACCTGCTCCTGGGTAAATCTACTCCATGTGAGCTTTTGTTATACTGACAATGAGCTGAAAAGCCTGCTGGAACTATTCCATGACCGACCAACGCAGTCCAAACACCCGTCGTAGTGCAAACACAGTTTCCAAGTGACTATAGTCCCAGATTACAATCTCTAAAGGTTGATTTGATCATTCGGTGGAAACTGTGGGAATCATGGGTTTGGAACTACAACGTTCACTCTGCTTTCAGACAAACATGTGAGATTAGTTGTTGTGCTTTTCTCCCAATTAACTCATTTACCCATTTAGACCTGAGGACGATTCTAAAAAAATCTTATCGTTTTCTATGTCAGTGGTGCTCAACCTTTTTTCCATGTCAATGACCCCCGGAATTATCTGTATTTGGCCACGGACCCCCCCATCTGAAAATATGTTGTTCCAGGGACCTGCCCAGAAGCAAAGATTTGAGTTCAAAATCGTTCGCTCTGAAATAATATATATTCAATGATTTGCACTGATAAACAGGTTTACATTTTTTAGAGTCTGCTCACTCCTCAGGTCTTAATGGATACAGACAGTGGTGGAGAAGAACTATTCAGATTTTGTATCATTATTATTATTTACGTAAGTGACAAGGAGCAATACCGCAATGTAGAAAGGCTTTGTTACAAGTAAAAGGTTTTTTCCCCCATCACAAAAGTTTTCAAAATGTATGCTTTCAAAAATAGCCAATCTACAAGCTCACACGTCGTCGATAATATGACGTGTGCGAGGGCGTATAGATCGGCCACTTAATAGCAGTAATAATCTAAATCTGCACAGTAAGTTCAAATAATTGTAGCGGAGTAAAAAGTGCAATGTTTTTGCTTCTACGATGTTTTGGAGCAGAGGTAAGGTATAAAGAAATGGACGTTCTCAAGTAGAAGTACCTCACAATTGTACTGAGGTAAATGTACTTGGATACTTTCCACCACTGGATAGAACATTGTAGTTCCATGCTCCAGTATACTATTATTTATATAGTATATATTCAAGGGGATCCAGAGATTACAAAATACACACTTTTCTAAGCAATTAGACAAACATGTAACAGGCAGTTGGCAGACAGGAGAACAAAAACAAAACACATTACAATATTACACACAGTACGACCATGTCTGCCATTGTTACAAAGCTGGAGGTACGTGCCGTTACAGTCAAGTTTGGTTTATTCATTTGTTGTCCTGAGACTGACCTATATGGAAATATTATATTAAATATAATTTATAATGCAGAGATGCATGACTGTCACAACCATACGTGTATATGCAGCTGCTGCTGGTCTCCTGCTTTCTTCTGTGTGTGTACAGGATGTGTGCATGCATGTTGTTGTGCATGTGAGCCCATGGTTTAAGCGATCAGCGTTTGATTAATTCGTCATTTCAAACATGACAGTAAATTATTATACATATCAGTGTTGTTTTTGCCAGAAAATTTCTATTTTAGTTTAGTCATATATAGTCTTTGGAATGAAACTTGGATTTTCGTCGACTTAGTCGACTAAAATGTATTTTGGCGGGCCTTGATGCCGTCGTAATGGCTCATTTTACACTGGTTGAAAATAGCAGATCTACAAGCTGTGCGACGCGTTGTGAGCTTGTAGATCTGCTACTTTTCAGCATGCAACCAAGTGTAAAATGACTTCTTGTCCACTAGTCCCTTCCTAACATTTTTGTCAAGTTTTTATCCGTTGACGAAATTGTCAATACATTTAGTCTTATGGTTTGTCATCATAGCTTAGTTTTTTCAGTGAAAAAAAAGGGTATTCGACGATTTTTCTTTTCTTTTCGTAGTTTCATCGTAGTTTTATTTGACAAAAGCAACACTGATACATATAAACAAATGACCGCACATGCCTGTAGGCTACTATCTTTGCAACTCTCCAGTCTGCCAAAACCCTTACAAAAAGGGTTTTACATGCCTGTAGGCTACTATCTTTGCAACTCTCCAGTCTGCCAAAACCCTTACAACAAGGGTTTTGGCAGTTTTGCCTCCAGGAATACGTGCTACATGTGTTCACGTGTACAAAACACTGAAGTCCTTAAACCAGAAACCGAACCTCACAGGAAGCCACGGGTGATTTTTTAACCTGCAGCACGGATTAGTTGTAACCCGCCAGTGCCGCCACGTATATGTCGGGAGCCACAGGTGATTTTTAACCCGCAGCACAGGTGAGTCTTAACCGGCCATGCAGGTGTGTGTGTGTGTGTGTGTGTGTCTGTGTGACTATACCTCTTTATGAAGAAAGTACTCCATAGAGCAGGGGTAGGCAACCTTTATTATCAGAAGAGCCATTTCTGGCCCAAAAACATAATACAATTCTATCTGGAGCCGCAAAATATGTTTGCTTTAATAAAGCAAACTTTAATTATTTATGATTTTCTTTATTTATGAAATCTCTTTTTTGCAAGTAGAAATATATCCGGGTCTTACAGGGTTAAAAACAAAACTAGAAGTCACATGGTTTATAGGAAAGCGTGGCTAAGTAATAACAGGAAGAGAGAGAAAAGGGGAGAGACATGCAGCACGTACGCACGCACACACACACACACACACACACACACACACACACACACAAAACTTGGGAAGAGTTAGAAGTTACTAAGTTACTTTTAGTTTCGTTTATTGATGCTATAAATACATATACAGCACACAATGAACTTTCACAGAACCGGGTAACTCAGTGAGAACACATTCATCAGGTAAGACAAATCTCTATAACACAGAGACGGTGAATGCTTAATTAAGTTAATTTTTGACCTTCACATTACTTCCATGCATTGTAGCCCATGTTTTGTAATGACATCATCATGCTATTATGCCCATAGCCTACAGAGTGAACTTAACAATTATAAATGAATATGATAATACCTTTTATATAATCACCAACATGAATTATGTTTGTTATTTACAGCATAGGTAGAGAAATTGTTACGCACACAACATGTGCAAAATTGTGATGTATAGCTAATTAATCTATTTGTGCAAGATGATGCTGTTTGATTTTATATTACGGTACTCCTTAATTATGTTCAGAGATTTCAATTCAACATGCACCTGCTTGTCATTACTAAGAATACATGGCCGTTATTTTTTACCAGATGTCCGGGTAAACTGTAATACTTGCGGACATTGTGACCCAGCAGTTTAAATCTGTCTGACTGTCAGCCAATCAATCTAATCTAATAAAATATTGAAGTGATTTGCTGGGATGTCATGTCAGAGAGCAGGTAACATTCAAAATCAGTGGTGGAAGAAGTATTCACATTTCTTTTAAGTATTAAATGCAAGTAATGTAAGTAAGCAAGTAAAGGTCTAGAATTAGTATCGGCATAAAAATTTACTTAAAAGTACCAAAAGTGGAAGGTAGGTCTACTCATTATGCAGAATGTACCATTCCACAAGTTTTCAAATGTATAAAATGTACTGTATAAAAATATTTTGAAAATAGCAGATCTACAAGCTCACATACGTTGCATCGCGACACATTGTGATCTTTCAAATGGCCAAAATGTGTGTTTTGCAATAATAATAAAAATCTACAAAGTAACTATTGAAGTTTTCAATAATTGTAGTGGCATAAAATGGTAACATTTTAGTTAAATACCAAAAACAGGTGAAAACAATCAACAGCCACTACTTATGTGTTCTTGGACAATGTGCTCAAGAAATGCGCCTCCGCCTGATCGGTCCAGCTGTTTGCAAGAGCGTATGTCCCACACGGACACACGGATGACAGATATAAATCAATTAAATTATCCTTTTATAAGTCTCCTGCAGAAGCCAGGCCGTAAAACTAAAAAGTGTGATGTGAGCGGTGTCTTTTATCATGATGATGATGATGTCTGACATCATCAGACTGGATGTCTGATGCCACAATCCATCTGCAATCTACAGTACAATCTGGGGGTGGAGTCGTGGACAGACATACACACAAAACCATACTTTGGAAGGCCTGTGGTTATCACCGCTCAAAAAGAAATCCAACAATGAATTCCTTTTCAATTTTGATGCGTACGGTATGCACCGTCCCAGAAGATGTGGATTAAAGGACCCAATGCCAGAGTGTAATTGGTTTTCGATGGTGACGTAATGACGATATGTTTTAGTGTTGGGAGGATTAAAGGTAATGCTCCTATGTATATATGTATGTAATCTGGCACCACTGCCGTATCAGGCACAAGTAGTCATTACTGAGATTTGACAGTTTGTAGCGGTCGAAAGTAGGCTACTTGCGCGCTCTGCTTGCGCAACAAGCAAGTATGCACTTGACAGAGTGCAGTTCTCGTTATTACTATAACAATTTACAATTACAATTTGCTGTTTTAGGCATTTAGCAGACACTCTTAATCCAGAGTGAATTACAGTAAGCAAGAACACATAAAAATATATGAAAATGGCATATTGCAGAAAGGGAATATGTAGTTAAAATAATAATAATAATAATAATAATAAAACTTTATTTGTATAGCACCTTTCATGACATGAAATGCAGCTCAAAGTGCTTTACAGAGCAATGGAGAAAAAAAAGAAAATAAAAGCATGGCATAAACATTAAAAAACAAGCAGTAATGCAATACAGTGAGGACATGAATAACAAAAAATAAAAGATCAATTAAAAGCAAGGGTGTAGAAGTGGGTCTTGAGCTGTGCTTTAAAAATGTCTACAGAGGCTGCCTGTCGAAGTATACAGTGGGAGTTTGTTCCATGCCGTCGGCCCGTAGAAGCCAAAAGCTGCTTCCCCGTATTTTTTAGTTGCCATTTTTTAGGCAAAGCGAGCAGGCCAGCAGTTGATGCTGTTAGTTCTATATCAAGCCATTTAATATTTTCTGAGAGTCCCCATTGCCAGTAGGTCAGGGCCCTGGCATAATACATGCCCAGTAATAGTGTCTGAACACGGGTAGGTTTTGATATGCGACTATAGCTTTTTATCCCCATACAAATGGTAAGATAATAGAGTCCATTTATTCAAGTGAGAAAAATTGGCAGCTTTTGAAACAATCTCGGTAAAGCCACCATCTTAATAGCATTGATACGGCCCATCATGGATAATGGTAGGATCCTCCAATTTTCAATATTGCTTTTCAATCTTTTCTCCAAAATTAAATTATTTTTTGGGGGATTTCTAGGTATTTTAAGCCCAAGGTAAGTGAAGTGGTCCTCAATTAGGTTAAATGGTAATGAGGTGATGAAATCTATACATAACTGAGGATTCGTCCCCGGTGCATCCATGACACGTACTTTCGTTCTGAGGTATTCTATTTATAGTGACTCATAGGAATAGACTATGTGACAACCAGCCCAGGTATAGTGTCTGGTGCTGGGAGTCTGGTGCAACGCACAGGTCCTGGCTGTAGCCTACTCCTGGTGAGAGCAGGACTGGACCTGGTGAGTAGGAGGGGCCCGGACTGGAGTCAACCCACAGAGCCTATATAGTCCCTCCACTTGCCAGAATTGTGCCTCCCAGCCCCGGCAGAGTAGATCCGGAGTGGTCCCAACGGATTGTGTGGCCCTGCATGGTCTTTCCCTCGAGGGTAGCTACTGGGACCTAAATCGGGACTTGGGATAACGGGGATTGTAGGCGTGATGTCACGAGGCGTGATGGACCACACTAATAATGTATATATATTTTTTTACATATTTTCCAGTGAGGAGAAAACATATTCCAACATCATGGATAATCTGTTGAGGAAGGTTTCTTCGTGGCTAGATGATCAGAGAGCTTGTGCAGCTCAACTGAGAAAGCTAGCCAGGGAAATGGATTCAGCCCATCGGATAGCTCTACAACAGAAGAAGACTGGGGCCGTATTGGGTATCTTAGGTGGAGTTCTTACGTTCGCAGCAGGTGTGGTTACTGTAGCCTCCGCTGGAGCAGCAGCACCTTTGGTGCCTTTGGCAGCTGGAGTTGGAGCACTCGGTGCAGTGACTACGCTGACAGCTGAACTCATTGAATCAATGCTTGCATCGCAGTCTTTGAGCGAAGCAGAGAGGTTGGTTAAGAAGAGCCGGAATGATGAAGAGGCAATCAGGAGAGAGCTGCAGAGCCTGTATCAACAAGGAGGGGGACGCGGCTCTACACCACACAGTGAAGAGGATGCAGTGGCCTGCATAACGAAAGCTCTAAAAGCACGTCAAGGAAACAACTATGGGAACATTCTGAGCTTGCTATACAACGGGAAGACACTCGTCTCGACGATATACAAGTTGTTTTATGGTCCAGGAGCAGCAGCAGGTTCCACAGCGTTGCAACGGCTAATTGGAGGTTGCTTTGGAGTAAGTTAATAAATTATTTAAAAAAAACACAACTCACTCAATATATAATCAGATCACAACACAAGCCAGTAAAATGTATGTATTAGATATGCTTATACTTAGAACAGTGCTTCCCCAAACTATTTCATGTCAAGGACCCCCAAATTGACAGAGAAGATTTTTACTGTTCTAGTGATTCTCAACCCGTTTAATTTCAAGGACCCCCAGTTTGACATGCATTAGTCTACGGAACCCCATTTCACTAGGAAAGACCAAGCATCAGACATAGGAACCCTTTAAGATGGTTTATTGAATGAAGGAGTAGGGTACTTGTGGTCACAAATGCAGAGGCTTGAAGTATGCATGCGGGGTATGGTCGTCTATGGTGCGCCGCATGCGCAGCATGGAGTGCGCAGCATAAACGGCCATGTCATGGAATACATGGTGAAGCAGCATGGTCGTCTATAGATGCGCCGCATGCGCAGCATGGAAGCGCATCATAAACGGCCAAGGCTTAAAATACATGGTGGAGCCTGCATGGTCTCCCATGGACGCGTCGCATGCGAAGCACGGGACGCGAGGGATGGCCAGGCATGGAATACATGGTGAAGCAGCATGGTCGTCTATAGATGCGCCGCATGCGCAGCATGGAAGCGCATCATAAACGGCCAAGGCTTAAAATACATGGTGGAGCCTGCATGGTCTCCCATGGACGCGTCGCATGCGAAGCACGGGACGCGAGGGATGGCCAGGCATGGAATACATGGTGAAGCAGCATGGTCGTCTATAGATGAGCCGCATGCGCAGCATGGAAGCGCATCATAAACGGCCAAGGCTTAAATACATGGTGGAGCCAGCGTGGTCGCCCATGGACGCGTCGCATGCGAAGCACGGGACGCGAGGCATGGACGGCCAGGGCATGGAATACATGGAGAAGCAGCATGGTCGTCTATGGATGCGCCGCATGCGCAGCATGGAGTGCGCATCATAAACGGCCAAGGCTTAGAATACATGGTGGGACCAGAGGTTCGAGGGGGCGGACCCAGATACTTTGGCTTAGGGGTCGAGGCGTGAGCCTGAGTGGTATAGTAGAACCCCCTCTGGAACCTGCAGATTAAGGAGAAAGGGAGGGAGGGTGGGTTACAAGAAACTGGCACAAGGCATTTTTGACACTTGAGTTTAAGTACCAACAGTTATGGGCGAGGTAGGAGTGGCCAGGTTAGTTGGAGGTGGGTGAGTGGTTTGCATGGTTGGCAAGGGTGGAGTTTGGTTGGCAAGGGTGGAGATGGCAGGCAGGTGGGTTGTCTTCTGCTTGGCCAAACCTCCCGAACCTTAGTTGTTCCAACTCCATTTCACTAGGAAAGACCAAGCATCAGACATAGGAACCCTTTAAGATGGTTTATTGAATGAAGGAGTAGGGTACTTGTGGTCACAAATGCAGAGGCTTGAAGTATGCATGCGGGGTATGGTCGTCTATGGTGCGCCGCATGCGCAGCATGGAGTGCGCAGCATAAACGGCCATGTCATGGAATACATGGTGAAGCAGCATGGTCGTCTATAGATGCGCCGCATGCGCAGCATGGAAGCGCATCATAAACGGCCAAGGCTTAAAATACATGGTGGAGCCTGCATGGTCTCCCATGGACGCGTCGCATGCGAAGCACGGGACGCGAGGGATGGCCAGGCATGGAATACATGGTGAAGCAGCATGGTCGTCTATAGATGCGCCGCATGCGCAGCATGGAAGCGCATCATAAACGGCCAAGGCTTAAAATACATGGTGGAGCCTGCATGGTCTCCCATGGACGCGTCGCATGCGAAGCACGGGACGCGAGGGATGGCCAGGCATGGAATACATGGTGAAGCAGCATGGTCGTCTATAGATGCGCCGCATGCGCAGCATGGAAGCGCATCATAAACGGCCAAGGCTTAAATACATGGTGGAGCCAGCGTGGTCGCCCATGGACGCGTCGCATGCGAAGCACGGGACGCGAGGCATGGACGGCCAGGGCATGGAATACATGGAGAAGCAGCATGGTCGTCTATGGATGCGCCGCATGCGCAGCATGGAGTGCGCATCATAAACGGCCAAGGCTTAGAATACATGGTGGGACCAGAGGTTCGAGGGGGCGGACCCAGATACTTTGGCTTAGGGGTCGAGGCGTGAGCCTGAGTGGTATAGTAGAACCCCAAAAGTATCTTAACGGAATTTACCAGACCCTGGAACGGTGGGTGTCGTGGAGGTCAGGCGCGTTGGAGCAGACGTGCTGTGATGAGCCTGGGAAGGCCGTCGGGCCGAGGGTCTGGGTTGTGTGGTCGGGAACTCCCTTGTTGGAGCTGTGGACGCAGCTCCAGTTCTGGAGGAGTGGCCGAAGGAGTGTTCCGGGGAGTGTCCTGATCGGTGGGGACCATGCGGAGGTAGGAATGGAACCAGGAGCGGGTGGCGACTGAACCGCTGTTGTTACGAACCCGATGCCGTGCGTGCTGGGCGTGTCGGGTGAGTGAGTGGTTAGAAGGGTTGAGGAAGGTGTTGGAGATGGGAAGCCCAAAAAGAACAAGACAGTAGAACTGGGCTTAGCGTGTGGCATTGGTGGGGGGGCCTGAATAGCCGGTGCGGAGGATGTAGCTGTTGAGGGTTAAGGTATGGGGGGTTGGTGTTGGGGAGATGGGCGTTTTGCTTGTTGGTCAGTGCAGTTGGGGCGGGAGTGGGAGCTGCCACAGAAGGTGCAGATGTGTAGTAGTTTGCATGAAGACAGATCACAGCCTCCGTCGTTGAAGTTATTGCAGATCATTTTGCTGCCGACAAAGACGAGCGGGCGGCCACGCCTGTCTTTCGCTTTGGAGGAGGCGGGGAAAACCTGGCTGGAGGTGGTGGCGCTCAGGAGGGGGGGGGGGATGTAGCTGGATTGGTGTGTGGCGTGGGGGCGGGGTTCTGGAGCTCGGAAGGTGCAGTGAGTGGTGGGATGGGTGGGGCAGCTGCAGAGATTGCACGCTTCCGATGTCTTGCCAGCGAAGATCCTGCAGTATAGTTCTAGCTCGAGGGAGCCCCAGTAGGTTGTGATATTAAAATGTTGGAGTCTTGAGGCGGCCCTGGCGGAGAACTGGCGGTGGTACTCGTAGAATAGGCTGCCTCCGAAGCGCGTGCATAGGTCCATGCACAGGTACAGGTGGTCATCCAATTCTTGGCGGCGGGAAGGGAAGGAGGTGCATATGATATCCCGGAAAATGGAGAAGGCGAGGACGAACTTATTGGGTGTGAGGACGGAGGAAGTGGATGGGGTGAGGTCACGGAGGGTGATGGAGACTCCTCCGAGGTCTACTGACCGGTGTTGGGCTGTGCTAGCAGAGGGGCGTATGAGGGATGAGAGGTCAATGTCCATGCCTTGGAGAATCTGCGACCGGAGGTGTGATGGGACCATGGGGGCGTTGAGGGCGATGGCTGATGGCGGGATGGGTGCTGGCGTGGCTGTGAAGAGGGAGAAGGAAGGGGGGGGGCGGTTGGGGAACACTGGGTGGGGGGGAAGAGAAGACAAGTTGTTGTGTGGGGCGCTGGTTGCTGCTGGGGGAAAACCTAGGGGAGGTGGAGCTTGGAAATAGTACGGGGAGGGGGAGGAGGTGGGGTGGGGGGGGTAGAGGTGGGGTGCTGTGGCCTGCTGGAAGTGGGGGGGAGGAACAGGTTGGGCATGGGGGAAAGACCCAGGTGGATGATGTAATGGAGAGATGTGTGGAGGCTGGAAAACACTAGCAGTGTGGGGGGTAGGGAGAGCTGAGGTGGCTGGAGCTCTTTCAGAGGGGGGGAGGGTGGACGTCTGGGGAAAAAGGCTGCCTCTGAATGTCACTGTGGCAGCCTTCCTCTTACCGCCGCGTGGCAGAGCGGCCTGCCGCGTTACAACGCCACCTCTCGGCCGAACGGGCGCCTGCTGAGCTTCTCCTGGGCCCAGTGTTGCCAACTTAGCGGATTTGTCGTCATATTTAGCTTCTTTCCAGACCCCCCTAGCGACTGAATTAGTGAAAAGCTTCTGGCGAGAAATCTAGCTTTTTTCCCCTGGTGAATTGGGGACAAATCGTGTTGACAGGCGCCAGATATGCGCCAGAGATAAAATCTTTTTTTTTTTTTTCTCAGCCTCAAATCCGCGAAATTGGCAAAACTAAAAGTGGTCGGCGCGTCTGGTCTGGCTCACAGGTCACAGCAGGCTCAGTGGCTTCCTCGGCTCGGTTATGTGCACACTGCACAGACTGTCTACCAGTGCTTCCTCCTTTCTTGCTCTGCCTAGGCGAGTGCGCTCCGGTGCGGTATTTCCGAACGCGCCCCTCGAGCTCGACAGAGCAAGAAAGGAGGAAGCACTGGCAGCTCAGTTTAGTCTGCTAGTAAAAAATAAAATACACACTCGGATGCATAAAGTATTAACCTTCTAATTCCTGTATGGATCGGAACAAAATAGCGTTCTAAACATTAGTTAAATTGAGGTATGTTTTTTTTTAATATTACAATGAGTTTAAACGATGTGTTATCAAATGAAGAGATGATACAAACTAAGTGCACTAAGGGGCGCCTAAAAGTCGCTAGGGACGCAAAAAAGTCGCTAGGGGCGGCGCGCGCTACGCGCGCGCATATCCCACCCCTGGCGACTTTTGGCGACTTTTCGAGGAGCCACTAGCTACTTCCGTTACTGGAGAGTTGGCAACACTGCCTGGGCCGGGAGGACGACGCGTGACGTCACGACGGTGCGACGGACCCGTGCTGGCTGGCGAGGCTGGTGTTGTTGTTGTTGTGGTGCTGTTGGATTGTTGTGCGATGCGGGTGGTCGTGAGCAGAGTGAACAAGCTGAGTTTCCTGGCGGACCTGCTGAAAGGGATGCCTTTGGCGATGAGCGCTCGTTGTAGTCCGACGACGGTCCAGTCCGACGCGATGGTTGGTGCGGAGTTGTTGGAGCTGCGCGGGGAGGCGGCAGGATGGTTCTGCTGTCCGGCTGGGGAGGGACGTGGAACCTCGCGAAACTCCCGGGGAGTCCGGTTAAAGTCGAACGCGGCGGGACGAGGAGGTGCTTCGGCTGCTGACCTGGAGCCCTGCTGGTCCGGTTGAGCGTCGGGCACGGCGTCTGGATCGGCGTCCTGGTGAGTAGCGGGTCTAGCTCGGTGGTGGGAACCGGGTCTGTGCTCGGCGGCGGCGTTGGGTTCGCTGGCGCCGACGTTGGGCAGAGAGGCCATTCTGAGCTGATAATGCTGGTGATGCTGAATGCTGAGAAAGATGCTGGTTATGCTGGGCTATGCTAAACTTGAGAAAATGCGCGATTTTGTTCAAGTGTAACGTTAGGGTGTGCGTGTTTACAAGAAACTGGCACAAGGCATTTTTGACACTTGAGTTTAAGTACCAACAGTTATGGGCGAGGTAGGAGTGGCCAGGTTAGTTGGAGGTGGGTGAGTGGTTTGCATGGTTGGCAAGGGTGGAGTTTGGTTGGCAAGGGTGGAGATGGCAGGCAGGTGGGTTGTCTTCTGCTTGGCCAAACCTCCCGAACCTTAGTTGTTCCAACTCCATTTAATGGCATTTCTATCTCTGGGACCCCCAATTTCTAAAGCAATGTTAATTTAACTCTTGAGAGTGTACAAATGGAACCAAATGGACCTATTAGGGCCAATTTGGTTCTATTTGTACACTCAGAGTTAGAGAACCATAAGAATCCATTTGGTTCCAAACTACCATTTAGCTGGGGACCCCTGGAACTCCCTCAGGGACCCCTGGGGGTCCCCGGACCCCACTTTGGGAACTGCTGACTTAGACTGCATATCTCCACACATTCTTCTTGTTTAACCCTAGAAAACCCGGGTGACTTTCACCCATGCAGACAGTTGTTTATATGATTTTCATAGCTTGATGATGCTCAGTGACATCATATTCAATTCAATTCAAACTTTATTCAAGACACTCACAGGGGGGTCCATAGGGCAGAACACATAAAACATAAAAACACAAAAGTAAACAAACTATAAATAAAATAAACAAAGCATAAACAAACAAACAGGGACTTATCTCTGTACATACAGGCTAGAACGCCAGTGGCTCCACAGCTTAGATGATAGTCTGACAGAGCTCTTAGCAGGGTTAGAAAGTGATGCAATGATGCTGTTCTCAGAGTCTGTTAACCTGCACATAAATCTATACATCAGGTTTCGTAGCACAGCAGGGCAAGTGGGTACATTTATTTCTACAAACATTTGACTGGCACTACAGCATCTTGGGGCTTTGAGCAGCAGTCTCATGCAGTCATTATATGCCACTGTCATTTTTTGCAGGCTGCCCTTTTTGTAGTGTCGCCACAAGTGGGCAGTGTACAGCGGAGTACAATAAGCTTTAAAAAGTGAGATTTTCACAGGAACAGAGCAGAAATTAAACTTGCGTATGAGTGTGTTGGCTTGAGCATACAGTTTACGCCGCTGTCTAAAGATATCTCTATCATCAGATAGGTCATTTGTTATAAAATGACCCAGATATTTGGTCTCTTTGCATTCTTTTAATGCCATTCCAGACAGGTAGAAATCAGGAAATACCAGCTTACTGTCTTCCTTACTTCTCACAATCAGAGTTATGCTCTTTTTAGCGTTGTACTTCACATCAAAATCGAGGCCGTACTGTGAGCACACTTTTAGTAACTGCTGGAGACCAGCACTGTATGGGCATAGAACCACCAAGTCATCTGCAAACATGAGGTGGTTGATGAAACAGTCACCAATGATACACCCTGTTTTACAGGCATTCAACTGTACAGATAAATCGTCCATAAAAACATTAAAAAGGAAAGGAGATAAAATGCCGCCTTGCCTTACCCCATTGGTCACATGGAATGGGGACCCCTGGAACTCCCAAAGGATAGATTGACATCATAGATTGTTGTTTCCCTGCCCACATCCCTGTTTTTGAGGGGCGCCAGAGCCTTAGATATAGACAGTTACGGAAACTGCGTTCACTTCATGGGGCTTCAGTCCAATGGCGGCTCTCCTACATAGACTTCTATTGAGCATGCACCAACTGGACTGGAAGTAAGCAGAAATGCATTGGACTCAGGGCAACAAAATCCCTTTATTTTTGATTGTTTCGTAGTAATCGTACAACATAAACATTAAAGAGACTTTAGTTGTTACTGTACAATACTTTGTCAACAGTTGTCATGCATGTTGCACAGCTCTTATTTGCGCCGCCCTCGTTGAAAACAATGTATTTCCAACTCCAGCTTGTCTCTGTCTCTGTATATCGTAACTCTTTTATTAGATGGCTATAAACAAGTTTAATGTTTGTCTTTAGTTCAATGTTTGTTTTGTAAACGCCAATGACAATGAAGGGAAAACTTACGTCATAATGTTACTGTAACTCATTACGTCATATTGTCTCTTTATTGTTAATGGCGTCTAATGTTTGTCTTGGCACCGTTTGTTTTACATCACCATTACAACATCTCTCTGTGAGTTAGACTTTAATATATTAGCGCCCGGCCCTCACTTCACAGGGGTGTGATTTTGTTTTTCTATGGACATATTTTTGGGTGAACTTCACCTGGATTTCCAGTGAAAAGACCCATACACCCACAATGGTCTTTTTCTTTCCCCCCAAATGGACAATTCTCACATGTCTCAGGAACCGAAGGAGAAGTTCTCAAATCAGGAATACATTATATCATCTATTTTTGAGTGGTGCAACCACAGGGTGCAGCCACTCCAATTCCCAGCTTTATCCGTCACTGGCTGTGTCCCTGCATCCCTATATGTTTAGGGTACCAACAGGGGGCACTGTTGCACCACTCACTTCAGGCAGGTCTGATTTTTGTTTTGTTTTGTTTCTTTTTTTTGGTTAAATTTCATGTTGAAATATTAATGAATAGTACCTCAAATTGCCATGTATTGCTGTACTTTTGCTGTATATTTTTATGGAATACATTACATCAGATAATAATATACCAGGTATAGTAATGGTTTGACAAAAGTTGGGGTTAGTGTTCTACTAGATATTATCTCTATATGTATCTCTTCTCATCTCATCAGGTGGTTCACAACTTCACATGTAACACAGACATCGTTTCAAATACATTTATTTTGAGGCAATGTCAATGTCTGTGTGAACATTTATATGCTCAAAATCCTAGCACACATGTGACACTATTTCTTTGTCTAACTAACTCCTCAGTGTACTGTGGGAATTCTCATGATGCTGAGTTCATATAAGGACCTGACGGACATCATGTTGGAGGTCATACGAATGGACAAGGGAGGAGGGAGCGGTGTGGGTGACACTCTGAGAGACGCTGCCGACAAGATAGAGGTGTCTGCAGAGAGGCTGAAGAGCGACGTTGAGGATGCCAGACGTAAGTTTATTGTTGACTGTGTATAACGGTTATTATCACAGTTTACTATGAAAACCTGTCAGTCAGTCCGTCATGCACGCCTTGTGACACACTCCATATATGGCCAATACAGAATTCATTCCATATGTTGATCTGACCTCATCAAACCCTGTACACTCGAGACACTGCACCCGCTGCCACCCTTAGATCTCCATAATATACTGTATGGAGCTGACCTGTTCTGACATTCCATAATGTTGATCTGACCTCATCAAACCCTGTTTACGTTTACTTAACTGTATATTATACTGTATAATAGCCTGAAGACAGCTTTACAAAAAAGGACAAAATAAGGTAAAGATGAATACTGTATTTACAAAACGATGAAATTAACTAAAGATGTATGGAGAAAATGTCCAAATATAGCTATTTTTCTGAATCTTGCCCCTGAAAACAAAAAGTCAAAATTAAATAAAAATTAAAACACAAAACAATAACCTTGATGTAAAAGGAGAAGAATACAAGTTTCATTCAATACATCCGACACAGTTATTTAAGCTTATCCTGTTCTGCTGCTAATTGTATCAGTCCACATCATACCCTGCAGAAGGCATGCATTTTGTTGCCCAAACGTTGGTTGATTTTTTTGTGTAATCGTGACTACGAGCTGTGCGACCTCTCCTTCCTATTTTCACTTTTGTATCAATCACCATTATTGAATAATTGTATTATTAAATAATAGCAAGACTTTAATGGCATGTTTTCTTAACAATAAAATGTCAATGGTAATGACTGGTTGCTTTCACCCTCCAGGAAAACTAATGTGAGGAAGAAGAGAGAGAGCTTCAGGAACGGGATTTATTTGATTTGATTTATTGTCAGATTTGTATCGAAGGGATTGCCCCTTGAGAAGCAGCGTATAATTTTCGAGGGGTCCCGCTTGATTTGATGTTTAGCCTACTGTTAGGCCTACAGTATGTCCTAATTTGCAGTCAGGTTTTAGACCATTTAGTTGTTTATGTCAATTAATTCCTCCCCCCCCCACACACACACACACACGTCTGTGTGTTGGCACTGCGGTTGTATCTGTTAGAACTGTCCTTCTCCTCTGGCCCAACATACCCTTGCTGACAGCCAGGTGCGGCCCCCACCAGCTCGTATGAGTAGGCCTACCTGACAAATATCACCCGGGGAGGGGGATATTTGTCACTGCACGTACACGGTACTCATACGGACAGTAACGTTCCAACAGTAACAGTGACCCTTTTCTACTTTCAATTAACGGAGCGGTAATTATTCACTTTTTTTTTGTTAAGTCAAAACCATGAAGAAAAAAAGAAAACACATAATTTAGAGGAATTCATGAGAGTTCAGTGGAGGTTGAAACTTCACATTTACAGGGCTCCACCTTTATTTTGGACATATTCCTATAACGGCAATGAATGTGCCTATAAGTGATGATGTGAAACTTGTTTAGAGAGATACTCTAGACAGTTTCTAGGCCTGCAAACCTGCTATTTTTGTATGTTTCAATTACTTACTTTGTGTATCAGTGTATCCATTTATTCATTTATTGTCTCTCCATATAACTACAGTATCATTCTACCAATAGCCTTTTCTAGTTCAATTAATGGATCAGCATCTACAGTATATAAGCTTGATTGTGAAATAAAAAAATGAGGCTAACAGTGAAAGTATAGTAGGTCACATGTTGATATGAAATGTCAATGCAATGCAAATGTTTAACAATAATGTAACGCTTGAGCGTAAAATGAAACCAAAGAATTAAAGATCTAAGGGTCCATTTGGTCACCAACTCTCCATCATTTACAGTAGCAGCTGCATGGGGACCACCTGGAATCCCTTCAAGGACCACCGGTGTGGTGGTCCCTGGACCACTGGTTTATAAAACCACTCATTTATTGAGGAATGTATTATTAGCATGCACTCATTTCCGCAACAATGTGTTTCATAGGAAATGTGACAAATTCAAATTCAATGTTTTGTTTTGTTTAGGAAACCCACATTAGAAATTGGCTACCATTGAATAATATTATTCAGTGAGTAAAGAATATAGCAGAATCAGCTAAATGATCTATGGTGATTTGTTTGACTCACTTAAGTTAAACAGCTCCATGATTCACACAAAGTTTCATGAAAACCCACCAATACGGACGACAAAGGATTATAGAATCTAACACATTCCAACCAAAGTTTTTCCATGCCTGATTCTGATTCCGTTCTATACCATCTATTTTACACTTTTTTTCAACAATTACTGGCATGCAATAATATATCTATTCATCACCTATAGTACTATGCCAGCCTGGACAGTCTTGACCATGCTTACCTGAGCCACAAGTTGATCACATCATGGTGGCATCTGATTTGGTTTATTCAGATAATGAATAGTGTAATTTTGAGTATCCAACATCTATCGCATTAATGAATGGATCGGTACAATAACGTTTCCAGCCATGTGGTTACATTCAGTACATGTGGTTATCGGGTGCTGGTCGACATGTTCGAGAGAACACACAGTGTGTGAGATTGGTATCATCTAGTGATGCACCGAATATTTGCCCGCAGAAAATATTCGGCAGACAATGGCTAAAAATGCATTTTCGGCCTATTCGGTTTCGGCCCGAATATATGGCAGAAAATATATCACTGAATAGTGTATGCAATTAATGCATTCAAAAGAGCTGAATAAATGTTTTATGGACCCATAATAGTGATTATTATTGCCAGTTTTGCCATAACCATTTATTTTGCCATAAATCAGGTAGCTTTAAGGTACGGTCATGACAGCAATGGTAGGAAAAAAGATATATAATATAATAATATTAATCATATTCGGTATTCGGTTTTCGGCCAACTGTTTCCTTCATTTGGTATTCGGTTTCGGCCAATCATTTCCCTTTCGGTGCATCCCTATAGTATCATCAGAAAAGTCATCAGTGGTATCAGAAAAGTTTGATTAGGATATTTTGGTTGAAAGCCCACATCTTTGTATTTTCTGGTTTTAGTTGTTTTTATGTTTCATAGATCATGATTGTGAACTGATGAGTTTTACATTTCCCCCTGTAACAAAATCCTAAGCGAGATAAGTTACCCAAACAAACCTAGTATAAATTAATATGAAGGGAGCTATGGAGTGCTGATATTTTATATACTGTAGGCTACTCTATGTAAAGATGTGATTGCTCAATGGCATATAGCCTACAAAGTAACAATTACATGTACCTAAATTCAGGACTAACTAACTATTCGTTACTTGAGCCTAAAATATCCATAACTATTACCACAGTTGGTTCAGTAAATATATGTTGTATTTGTCTCAGTCATCTGACCTGATCGATTAGTTATGAGGCGACGTTTGGTAGGTAGGCTACTGGCAGAACTTTATTATAATCAATATTTACATAAGGCCTGTACAATTATTCAAAACTTAGTCAAAGACCATGATTTAACGTTTCACAATTATGTAATCGTGGCAGTAATCAATTAATTCAAATGGCTCATCTGTGTGATCAGTTAGGGATAATAACTAGAAGAAGCCATTTCCCTATCCATGCATCAGGTTCACTGTCAGAGACACCATAAAACAAAAGTCGTTACATTGGCTCAAAGTTTACCTAAAATTCAATACTTAATTTGTCACATACATTGCATGAGCATAAAAATGTTGGTGCGCCAGACTCCGGCAGATTGTGCTAACAATGTCCAACATATTTACAAGAAAAAATAACAGTGAAATAATAATAATATAGGCCTAAGTGATACAGGAATTCAGTGCAAGTGGTACTGTAAAGTAATACCGTTTTGAAAAGAATAAATACAGAATAAATTAATAATTGTGGTGATCACCATAGACAGAGTTTAGAATTTCAGCTTCCCTGGATCTTCTATCGTCAACATTATGACATTGTGAATGTTGAAAATGCACTTTGTCTATAAAAACAGTGCGTAACTCACAATGTGAATTATCTTCGAGACAACAGCAGCAGTCTCTGACAAACGGACGCGTTTTTCGGCTACTCAGGCCTTCATCTGCGTGCACTTTGCACAGCAATGTCTTTTTAGAGTCCAATCCCACTTTACAACAACAGGAATTCAACAGGAATTCCTGCGTTCCCGCGGTTCTACCCCGCTTATGGAAACTCTGGCTACTTTTTTACTTATTTCCGGGACCTCCTCGTCCACCAGAGACATCCGATCAAACTTCTCGACAGAACTGGCAGAAGCACTGATGATGCTGCAGATGCCAGAGGTCAGGTCAGAGCTCCCTCCGACCCTCTGGGTCAACCATTCTTTCACCTTGTCACAAGCAGCTCTGTCAATCCCAGAAAAGCTCTCAACTTCAGAAGGAGCATCTCCACTCACTGTAAAAAGAAAAAAAAGAAAAGAAAAACAATTAACAGAAAAACATGTTAAACTGAATGAACTGCACTCTGTCGAGGGCCTATTACTTGCTTGCTGCACACAAGTGCAACAAGCAAGTACCTACTAGTGTTGCACACTTGTATACTATAGTGCGCAAGCAGAGCGTGCAAGTACTGTAGACCGCTACAAACGTTCAAATCTCAGCCTCTCTGTGAAAGAACGTTTGCAGTATTTAATTATTAGGTTTAGATATCTGCTACGTACCTTGCTTTTGGAGGAGAAAAAGTAGTATTTTGAAGTATGGTAATGATTACTTATGCCTGTTGTGGCAGTGGTGTCAGATTACATACAGTACATGTATAGTAGGGGCATTACATTTAGTCCACCCGACACTGAAACCTGTCATCGTTACGTCACCATCGATAACCAATTATACCCTGGCATTGGTACATATATTCATCACGTCATATGTGTATATGTACAGTATGTATATATAATTTCTGAGTGATTAGTGGTATAATGTGGTTACTCAGGTGGTTTGATGCGTATGTCCCCGACACTGAAACATATCATTACGTCACCATCGTAAACCAATTATACCCTGGCATTGGTACATAATCTTCATCACGTCATGGGACATCCGCGGAAAACATACCTGCACGGTCTGCTTCCGTATGTCCGGGGCCAGCATAT
This sequence comes from Protomyctophum bolini, assembly GCF_963924005.1. Lineage (NCBI taxonomy): Eukaryota > Metazoa > Chordata > Actinopteri > Myctophiformes > Myctophidae > Protomyctophum > Protomyctophum bolini. The sequence goes on along the minus strand of NC_137872.1, from coordinate 36,245,565 downwards.
GACATCATATCATATGCATTCTAAGGGACATTGGTACATATCTTCATCACGTCATGGGACATATGCTTCGTAGCATGACGGAAAACATACCTGCACGGTCAGCTTCGTGCCAGCATCTGACGTCATAACATATGCTGGCCCCGGACATATGCATCGTAGCACCTGACTGATAACATTACTTGCACGCTCTGCTTGCGCAAGTAATAATGTATTTCAGAGGAATGAGACACTGTAAAAAGGCTTTAATTGAAGACTTGAACGATCATCACATGACAGTGGTGTCGCTCACCCAGCTCTATAACTGAATTATGCAGTATATATTTGGCTTTAAAATGTACACGTCAAGGTTGCTTTGGTTACATGGGACTCACTGCTTGGGGTGAAGGCACCATCTAAGCTGGCAATCTTCCTCACAGGTGGCTGTGGTGGTTCTCCGGGCTCTGCTGCCAAAGCCTTCAGCATCCGGCCTATGAGCTGCTCTTCCCTGTTGGTCCACTCCTCCTCTGTCACCGACAAAGTAGACGTCCGTGATAACCAAGATTGCAATGGCTTGACATACTGGCTCCGTTTCTCCGCCGAAAAGTGGCGACCCTTGTTCTGTGTCATTAAATCAATTATTTCCTGAAATATGTTCCAACCAAGGTAATTAAAAACTTGATATCTGTTCCCACACTTTTCTACAAGCCACTGGAGAGCCTCTCCTTCACCCTCGATATGCTCCTCAATGGATCTGTCTCCGAGCCAGTCCCCCCAGGTAAACAGCACGGTAGAGTGTCTCCAGACTTTCTCCTTCAATGGCATCAAGTGCTGCACCATAGCTTCCCTGTCTTTCTTTGTAAACGGTTTGGAAATGGGAACAACCAGGAGAAATGCGTGAGGACCTGGTGCACACATGGAGACACTGCGCAACAGTTGTATTTCATCCGTCGTTGTGTTTGTTGTCCAGCCTGGACATTCAACAATTGTGACCTCTAACCCTGCAAGCTTTCTTTGATGTTTTTCAGGCACCATGGTTCTTCTCTGGTGCTTGAATTCCTGAAATAGGAATATCATCATTAAAACAATTATATCACATTTGAGAAAATCTAGCCTGTTTAATAACCACTCCCTCTGGCAGACATTTAATTTCATTATTTTCAAGACGGGATGGTTAAGCAGGCTAAAGACAATCTGCTATACAAACATACAGGCATGAGAAGTCATTAAGAGATCTATTCAATCAGACCTTCTTCATTAAACTCGTCTGAAAGTACTCTCCTTGAAGCATTCTGTTTCCTGCCATGCTTTTCCCAGAGTCTCCTCTCCCAACAAGAACAACTCTCATGTTAGTGAGTGAATGCTCCTCCCCTGCAGAAGAAAATGAGATACAAATTAAAATGTTGATTATGGCTTTGATGTGAGGATGATCAGTCATTTAAATTAATCCATTTGATTACCTCTGAACAACTCCCTTAGAACTCTTTTTTGTCTTTGGACCTTCAGCCTATTATTTTTTGCTCCTCTTTCTTGAACATGCTTCTTGGCTTCTATCAGTGCAGCACGGCCATGGTCAATCGCATACTGAGAACCACCATTTTTTACCCAGTTCTCTTCTACCTTCTCCAGTAGTTCTACCACCTGCGTTTCATTAGCACGGTCTGTGTTGTCCAGAACGTGGTATCTGTTCCCACACTTCCCGACAAGCCACTGGAGGCCCTCCTCACTCTCTATGCGCTCTTCCATGGTTTTCACTCCCAACATGTCACCTCGTGTGAACAGTACAACGGTGAGATCCCAGACTTCCTCCCTGAACAATCCCATGTGCTCCTCGACTGCTCTTTGACAGGGTGCGTTAAAAGCAGATGCCAGGCCAACCGCTAAGAGGACTGCATGGGGTCCAGGTGGACATAGATACATGCTGTGCTCAATCTCCTGTTTATCCAATGCACAGGTGTCTTCTAGGCTGTTATTGTACAACCAGCCAGGTGAGTCCACCACTGTGAGGTGCCTCCCCGCTGCTGTGCCATGTTTGGCCTCACAGTGCACTGTTTTTCTACCATGAGCAACGGGAAATACATCTTTCCCCAAAACCGTGTTTCCTGCTGAGCTCTTGCCAGACCACTGTGCGCCAACCATCACCAGGTTTAAATGTGGTGGAGCTTTCTTGCTGCCTATTGGGGATGACAAAATACAAAAACAAATTAGGATATAGTCTAGTAGCCAGCCCATAGAGCCCCATTGTGAACCCGGCCATGTTGAGTACACCAAGGTTTTATGTTAGAAATGTTTAGTATGGGTCCCCAGCATGAAGAAACTGCCGGATGCTAACTTGCATATGTTGGGCAATTTTCATAATTGGCATAATATGTGACCATACCAATTACAACCTATAGAAGGCAAAATATTAAAAATGTCATCATGCTTTATGTAGCATGTGATGTGTCAAACTAGGGGGTTTTCATGATGCTGAATCCATTCCAGGCATTAGTTTTGCAACAAAAAAAACACTCATTGGGTTCACTTTTTGGCTACTAGGCTAATACATTCAATTGCATTTGAAGATTGGGTCATTGGTTTTACAGGTACGCTGTCGACCCCCAAATGAGTTGCACTACTGAAAAGAGATGTAATGAAACCACCTCAGTAACTCACCTTCAATCAGAGTTCTGAGTCTTGTTCTTTCTCTTGTGACTTCAGAAAGCCTCAGTGTAGCTCTTTCAGTCGTTGCCTGTATCTGCTTCCTTAGAATGTCCCCAGCAGCTGGATCAACGTCATAACAACATCCATTTTTGGCAAACATTGCCTCTATTTTCTCAAGCAGCACTTGGACTTGGGTGCCACCCCGTCTGTTGCTGACATCAAGAACATGCGATCGATTTCCACACCGCTGGAGAAGCCACTTAATTGCTGACCACTCTTCGATATAGTCCTGCAGTGCTTGTGGACTACATGGGAAATGTGTACTAAACAGCACAATTGTGTGATCAAGTAAACTTTCGTGAAAAAGTTGCAGGTGTTCCTCCAAAGATTTTTGGAAGATTGGAAGAAAACAAGCTCCAATGTGAATGACCAGAAGAAAGGCATGAGGGGCCGGGGGACACAGAAACACACTGCGCTTGATTTCTAACTGATCCAGCACTGGAGTATTTTCTCTTGGGTAGTGCCACCACCAGCCTGGAGTATCAACCACAGTGAGCAGTCTGTTATGCGCTTCCTCTTGTCTCATCACACTCTGGGTGGTTCTTTTGTTGGTGTCGAACACATTTTTACCCAGTATGGTGTTCCCAGTTGCACTCCTGTTACTCCTGTTACCTGTTAATTCTCTCCCACCGATCAACACAATCCTCCGCTCGGACAACTGGTGAATTTGACCTGTCACAAAAACACAATGTACACTCACAGTCACACTGTCTAAGGTGAAAAGTATTTTAGTGTCACGAGGAACAGTTATTGATCTAACATTTTTACATTTAAATGTAAAAAATGTTAGATTATTAACTGTTCCTCCTATCATGTGAAAATGTTCACATGATATTTTCATAAACGCTGCATTCTGTAACTTCCCATGCCCTACCACAGATTTGAATTAACCCAGGTCACTTGTACAAGTTCTGAAGATTTGACAACTAAGCAACTTAACCCATTCTGGGTGGGAACCCCCTTTGGTGTTTTAAGCATTATGTTATACTTTAGCAATTGAAAAATAGCAGATCTACAAGCTCATAGCGCGGCACCGATCGAGTGATGCGTTACGAGCTTGTGGCTATCTGCTATTTTTTAAATCATAAAAATGTGGCGCAAATCTTTGGATACAGTATATATTCTTTCAGAGCGAACGTTTTTAACTCAAATCTTTGCTTCTGGGAGGTCCCTGGAACAGTATATTTTCAGATGGGGGTCCGCGGCGGCCAATTGCATATATCTTTTTGGGGTCCTTGACATGAAATAGTTTGAGAACCACTGACTGTCTATTTTGAAAGCATCCTGAGTGATAAAAGATGTTTACACAGGTGTAAACTGAATGCCTGAATGAGACTGATATCAGATCAAAGATCACTTTGGCAAACTGGCTCTCTCCAAGAATTATCTTGAGAAGTCAAAGAGTACAATTTGGAATGACTCTCTCAGCCAGAGATAGCCTCCTGTCTGTGGTACAATTGTATGCAAATAGTTAAATTATGTAAGTACAGAGTACAGAGTTAAAGTTATATGACTAACCATGTAGTTATTATTAATGATTCATAATACACCACACATATGTATTAGTATTTCAGAAAACTGTCAGAATTTAGAAGATTTTTTTTAAATGTCGATGTCAGGCCTAAATGGGGAAAGTATCAAAGTATAGACCCTGCCTGCTTGCTATGGATTTTGACTTTAGGCAGTACCACATGTCAACCAGTAGAGGTACTACCAGACCACAGGATGTACATTTCTCAATTGAAGGGCAGGACGATTACATCAAATACAAGTTATACAACCACCACAGTTGTGATAGATAAAGTATTTTATATACTCTATCATTGGTAGATTGGTCAAAATAAATATGTATTCATGGTCAAAATAAAAATGTATTCATGAAAAAAGTAACATATGTACAGTAGCTTTTAAAATCATCCCAAATTGGTTATAATTATATATCTAGGCTACGTCACTATTTCAAGTGCCTTTCAGATGACAAAATGTATGAAATGATAAGAATTATACACTAGAGTCTAGTGTATAATTCTTATCATTTCATACATTTTGAACACTATATTAGTGTCTAATGTCTAGTGACTAGACATTAGACACTAATATAGTATCCATATTCTGGCAGAATTATTTGCAAGCAATAGCAGATCTACAAGCTCACAAGGTTCAAGGCTGTACTTTTGTTACAATTGTTACATCTTGTGTACTGTACAGGTACATATTGAGAAAAACTTATTTTTGAGTTGTTAACTTGTAGATAGGCTATATATATTTTCCGTGAAGAGATAGACTAGAGGGAGAAAAGAACAGTGTAAGTAATTAGAGACAATGCAAGTACAAAACTGCACTGCCAACTTCTAAGATGCACTATAAATCCTCAATGTTCATTTATCTCTGAGTTAAATTAACACCATTTTCAGTGTATAGTCCTACATGAATCAAATATCGTAAAAGTAAGAAGAACTTACCAGAGTTGGAGATCAAATCTGTGCTAGCCATTTTTACTCTGTGCGCCTTCTATTTGACCTGTTAGACCTGTTTGACCTGAAATATCTGTTTACTGAGACATAGCTTGTACAATAGATCTCATAAAAATGAAGTCCTGGCGGACACACACCTCAGTAATGAAGAAGACAAACTGACATGTACTAACTGACAGGCCTTGTTTAGATTGCTTAACAACCAACAAAACTGGGAAGTTCACAACTGTGAAGTTCCCATGATCAGATCATGAAGTGGGAAGTTCTCTAAAATTATTTTACTTGTTTCCCTAAATGGTCTTGCACCTCCGTGACTGCCTACCTTCTACCTATATGTCCCTATAACCGCCCCCTCATTTTAAGTGCCTAAAATAATGTGCACAAAAAAAATATGGTGAGGCAGCTTTTTGCTTCTACGGCTCAACAGCCTGGAATAAACTACCATTCGAGCTCAGACACGCACCCTCTGTAGACATTTTTAAATCTCAACTCAAGACTCAGTTTTAATAATTATGCACGTTCCTGCCCTGGCCTGACTGATTTGCTGCATGTGGTGTTTTTATTTGTTTTTATTTATTTTATGTTCTTATATTTTGCTCTTTGCCATTGTTCTATCATTTTAAATACTTGTGTTTTATTGTATTCTATTTTTATGTCCTGCCCTGTGAAGCACTTTGAGCTGCATTTATGTATGAAAGGTGCTATACAAACAAAGTTTATTATTATTATTATTAAAAGCAGAAACAGTTGTATAACACTGATACAGTACAGTCAGTACACAACTGTTAAACGCCCACACGCAAGGACTCACACATCATTTTCACCTTTATGACATCGTAAAAGAAGGTAGAGGTGCTTTTGGGTAGGACGGTTGTAGGAAACAAGGAAGTACAGCCTGAAGCCTCATTTATATTACATAGCATGATGGTCACTTTCAATAAAGAACTGACCAACAAGACCAGTAAGGCTTCGTGCACGCATCCGCCTGGGTGACTCATGGGCGAGCACTGGCGCTTTGGAATGGGGGGTCAGATCAACATAATGGAATGAATTCTGTACTGGCCATATATGGAGCGTGTCTTGAGTGTACAGGGTTTGATGAGGTCAGATCAACATAATATGGAATGTCATAACAGGTCAGCTCCATATATGGAGTTCTAAGGGTGACAGCGGGGGCAGTATCTTGAGTGTACAGGGTTTGATGTGGGCACCAGGTAGGGTCAGGCCTTATTTTTTCCGGGCCTGTTGAGAACTCTAGTTTTCACCGGCTGTCGGGCACTAATAACTTTGGGCCAGGCCCGTCTAGAGTTTGAATGGACAGGTATCAGATGATGTCATGTGATGTCACGAGACCTGTATGGGGGCTTTCCCCATGTATGGGGATTTTGAGTGATACACTGACTGACTGACTGACTGACTGACTGACTGACTGACTGACTGACTGACTGACTGACTGACTGACAAAAAAACGTACGATTTCATAGTAAATGCGACATGCGGTCGCAATAAACACAATAGACTACACAAGAGAAAGCTCTTCTGACATAACGCTCTTCTGGCATAAAAATGTGAATAATTTTTATGTGGGTTAAACATTTACATTTCAGGTGCTGCCTTTATCACCTGTTGCTGCAATATGTGTCATCTGGCCTGGGAATGTATAGTCTTGGCTGGAACACACTGACAAACCTCATGAACTGAAACACACACTTTTTATTCCTCAGGTACCCACACTTTCTCTCCATAATAAGGACACACACTCTTACACCAAATGGTAGGGCTGTAACGATTACAAATATAAGTTTATGATTAATTGTCACACATAATTGGGTGCTTGGACATCACGCAGGCGTCACGCATCACTAACATGTCCTACACATACAAGACAAAGGAAGTGTCCCTCTCTCACACAGCAGTCATCAGTGCTGCTGTACGGTACCTTCTCTATGGGGCCGAGACATGGACACACAGGACAAGGGCCCTGGATGGAGTCAGTCTGCACAAGAATGTACTAACTAGGTGTCACATGGACGGACCACACCAGAAATGTGAACCTCAGTCTACTCTACAGGGACCTACAGTATACCAGGGGTCGGGTCACAGACACAGACAGACAGAGACAGAGAGAGAGAAGGATGAGGCTACATGCAGAGAGAGAGAGAGAGCCTACATTGACAGAGGTGTTGACACAAGCCAGTGTCATATGAACCAACCAGAGAGAGAGCGAGAGCAAGAAAATAAAGAAAGAAAGAAAGAAAGAAATAATTATGGCCACGGCGGGCCATTAGGAATTGACCGTCATAAGTTTTGCCGTCAAGCCAGTCATTAAACAAACATATTAAACCGACATAAGTTTTGCCGTCAAGCCAGTCATTAAACAATAGCCGTCACAACACACATTCTTCAACACACCCACAACACAGCAGCCGCACACTTAGTAACAATAACTAACTATCTACTAACTATGGTGTAGATGAACATCAGTCTTAATTTTTAAATGATGGCTGTCGTCATGTGAAAGCCCAAAACCTCTAGCTTGAACTTAAAAGGCTAATTGAAGTGGCCAAGATCCACATGATAATACTATTCTCTGTTACAACAAGACACAACACAACACAGACTGCAGCATCCACCCAATCCCAGAGCAGACACAACACATACTGCAGCATCCACCACCCTGGGCAAGACCTAAGCTGAAAAGACTATCGGGTGTTGCAGGATTTTAGCGGAAGTTAAATAGTTGATGCTTTACAAATCAGTTTACATTCTCTGCGAATGAAACAAGTGTTGTGATTGGTCAGGAAAATATCGTATCCGGGGGAAATACATTTGACGGCTGTTCCGTAGGATAGAACCGCCGATAGCTTCTCTGCCTTAGGTTGTGACCAGGCTTTTCTTTTCGCAGATAAGTAAGCCTGGGATTGAGGCTAAGCATCCACCCAAACCCAGAGCAGACACAACACAGACTGCAGCATCCACCCAATCCCAGAGCAGACACAACACAGACTGCAGCATCCACCCAATCCCAGAGCAGACACAACACAGACTGCAGCATCCACCCAATCCCAGAGCAGACACAACACAGACTGCAGCATCCACGAAATCCCAGAGCAGACACAACACAGACTGCAGCGTCCAATCCCAGAGCAGAAACACAACACAACACAGACTGCAGCATCCAATCCCAGAGACACAAACAGTCACTGACTGAACATGTTTCATTAATTGCCACCCAATCATTGCGTCCTAAAATCACAGCAACAGCTTGCAGTGTACACACAGCTTAATTTTCTTACAACACAAGCAGCAGCAGCAAAGATGGGGAAAAGGGTTCGTACCTTGAGCTGTCTTCTACTTCAGTTGTAGAAGAAGGGATGGCGGCCAGCAGGGTCAAAGTTTGGAACCCACCAATGGATAGAGAGAGATAGAGCAGTCCTCTTTTAGTTGGTCCTCAGATGAGCCCTCCAGCGGGGTCTCCAGTCCTCTCCATCCTCCATACATCCCGACTGTGGCGACTGTGGCTCAGGAGGTAGAGCAGGTCCTTGGGCAAAATTGCTCCCGATGTGCAGGTTGGTACCTTTACCTTGCATGGCTTCCGCCGCAATCAGTGTATGAATGTGTGTGTGTGTGTGTGTGTGTGTGTGTGTGTGTGTGTGTGTGTGTGTGTGTGTGTGAGAATGTAATGCATATGTAAAGCGCCTTGGATAAAGGCGCTATATAAATGGCACCGTTTACCATTTAATCCCAGTGTCAATGGCACCCTCGGTATCACTCCATACAGAATACAGATGCATGTTGGTAACGTGTTCATCCTGGTTGATGTTTAGCACTGCACGTAGCATTCTGGTGTAGCACAGTGGGGCCAGGGACGATAGAGCAGGCTTCAGGGTCCAGCATTCACAGCTATAGGAGAGCGGACATCATGAATGGTAAATGGTGCATTTATATAGCGCCTTTATCCAAGGCGCCTTACATAGATTGTGCATTACTGTACATTCATTCACCCATACATTCATACACAGATGGTGGCGGAAACCATGCAAGGCACCAACCTGCACATCAGGAGCCATTAGGGGTTCATAAATCATAAATAATAATAACTTGAATTTATATAGCACCTTAAAAAAACAAGGACACTTTACATGAATATACTATGAATATGAATGAATGAATATACATTGTATGGTTTTATTACTGTAAATTGTTTGACATTGACTTATATAATTATAATAATTATAGTTGAAATACTTGTTCAGTTATTGTTATTTTAGTATTTAAAAAAAAACATTTGCACATAGCTTGTATAAATGCCTATTCTCATACTTTAGTGTGACAGTCTTGTATGAAGAAGTATAGGGCATTAAGCCCATTTTGGGGCAGGAACCCCTTTTGGTGTTTTAAACATTATGCTATACTTTAGCTATTGAAAAATAGCAGATCTACAAGCTCATAGCGCGCTATGAACTTGTAGGTCTGCTATTTTTGAAAAAATAGTGAAAATTTGCCTCAAATCTTTGAATATATATTCTTTCAGAGTTTCAGTTCAAATATTTGCTTCTGGGGGGTCCCTGGAACAACATATTTTCAATGGGGGTCGGTGGCATATTACATATAATTTTTGGGGTCCTTGACATGAAATATTGAGAACCACTGATATAGAAACATGAGGTTTTTCAGAAAAAAATATTTATTTTTAAATTTCAGGCCTAAATGGGGGATATGATATTTCTGCCTAACAGCAAACAAACAATATTATTCACTTCACAGGCACAGCACACAAACAATGCTTTATATCCTGACCTGACTAGTTCTTTCATTTTACTTTTTGTAAATCAAACGCAGCTTGCGGAGTCAGTTCAGTCAGTCAACCTCAAGGGGGGTTCTTGCCATGCTCAAAGGCCCATGCTATGCTCAAGGGGTTAACATGCTGCATTACTATGTGGGAGTATACGTGTGTACAAGTCTCACATGTCATTCGCCGATGCGGCAGTCAGCTGACTAACTGGGCAGGCTACTTAAGCTCACTAGTCTCCATGCTCTTCCTGCCTTCCTCTGCTCATGGTTCCCAGTTGCATGTGATGTTTTCTGTTCCTCGTGGTTGTTACTACTGCTTTTGCTGTCTGCGGGTGCAGCTACTGCGTCTGCTGCTTAAATTATGCTTCTCAGCTACTGTCCATGCTGTGATAAGGGCATGGATGCAAAATATTGAGTTTGATATGATTCTGCTGATGCTGAGTTCTATCATGTGGCTTCAACAAGCTTCATAATAGCCTGTTCTGGTTATTAAGCCGGATGCGCAGACAGTGCTGCACCTTCTATTGTATGTGGTATAAATTATGTGTCTACAGTCAAAGCCACGTTTTCATTTAGCTGATGTTTGCCAAGCCAGCTCAGGCGCAGTGTTTGTCCCCTCCAGCTATGGGTCCTAAAATCATGTGCAGTGGTTGCCACGTGTGCTTTTATAAGCAACGTTGGGCTTGTTTTCTGTAGTCAATCGTTTGTTCTGGTTTTGATCATGGGTCCAAATGACCTTGTCCAATGGAATGTGTTGTTCAAGTCAGCATAGTCATTGGGGTGTATATATATTGTAAGTTAAGTTCTCATGTGGTGAGTCCTAGTCGGGCATGGGATGGTTCTACACCTAGTTGCTTTCTTTCTCAAGATCTGGCAACTCAGCTGCCTGTTGTGTCTCCTAACAGTTTCATTCATTTTGAAGCTAGACTTCAGTCACACTCTGCTTACCAAAGTATTACCTAACACTTTCTATATGTGCTTGGAAAGTATTGCTGTGAGTTAACTACCTTAATGGCAATCTCTATATAGATTTGGTGCTTTAATACTGCTTGTAGCCATGTGGTTTGTTGAGGTTCCTCATTGCCATGAGGGTTGTTCATGCTAAACTAATGCTAAAGCTAGCACCCTTTTCACCCTGTGATGTATTATGCTTCAGTTTTATGCCTGGCTAACACTAATACTTCTATGCAGCAGCATCTGTATAAGAGCTTCTGCCCGTCAATTAATTCATACGTGGCATAGTTATTAATCTTAAAGTTTTCCATGTTTCCAAGGACAGTATCATACGTTATTGTTAATTCATCTCAATGGATTTCAGTCATGCGCAGTGTCATATTAAAGTAGGTTAAGATTGCAAATTGCATTTGCAGTAATCTCATGTCAAGTGTCATAGCCTTCTGTCTAGTTTATTTACTTATGTAGATTTGTTGCTAGCTGTTTATTTTGGATGTATTTCTTAATGGGCATTTAATTAGTGCTTCCTTTGTCGTTTTATCATGTCTCAGCTTCACTATCCGGGTCGAGCTGTCTTGGAGAAGAGCTAAAAGCTTAACAAACTGCTGCCTCCGTCCGCCCCTCAAGCCGATCTAGCTGTCGGTCCAGTCACTCTAGCGTATACCCTCCTCACTCTCTTTGAGGTCAGAAGTTCAGATTAATATATACATATACGTATATAGCGTCTTGTCACCGTGCGTCCCATTGCCCATTCGTCACTTTTAAATGTCTCAGATTCATATTGTATGTTCTGTTGATCAGTCCTCGAGTAGGATTAGGTAATGGCAGTTGCTTTGTGGGACTGAAGATGTTTCAGAAGGTGGTAGGCTAGCAGCTTGCTTGGTTGATTCATTTCTGCACAGCTAACATCACTGCCAGGAGCTCTAAATTGAAACTCCTAAGCATTAATTCATCACTTATCTGTGAGAGGATCTGGGTTGAAGGAAGGCAGCCATAGACTATGTCTATGTTCGCAGCAAGCTTGGCTTCCGTGTCGCAGTGCGACCTATCGGTTGTGGTTTCCCCGGTGCAGTCTGGGAAATGTACTCTGCCAGTTGTATTCAGATCAGTAATCGATTTGATGTCGCTCAGTGCCACTATAGTATTGAGTAACAGCATTAGGAAAATGTAACCAAATGTAACCAAGTGTAACCCTAACCCTAACCTTAACCCAACAGGATAATTATGTCATGGTATACATGGAGGCCTCATATCTGGTCTCGAAACGAGCCTCCAGATTCCTAAGGCCGCCCCTGGTTAGTTGTGTGACCTCATGCAGCGTGTCATCAGGACGACGGATCCAAATGTTTGGCTCATGGTGCTCATTAAACGTCTATGTTAAAGTAGTCTATAGTCGTGCAAGATGGCCAGTATATCTTGTTAACCTATTCAACGTTGCAGTTAGTAGGGATGGGGCAGATTTTCTTGTGGCTGCTTGGTAGCTACTTTTTCAGGTGGAATCCTACTGTAAGCCTACATTTTCTGGTACCAGCTCAGCGGCCTCGTGGTTAGACGCGTCCGCCCCCGGACTGGGAGGTTGCGGCTCGATCACCGGCTGGGTCATTCCAAAGACTAAAAATAAAATGGGACCCAGTGCCTCCTTCGATCCTCTGCACCAATGGTCGGAGTGGAGTGAGTCCCTGTGTCATACTAGCGTCACGTCCAGGGGCTGTACGTGTACATCAATCTGCCTCACTCTGCTGAATCAAGAGTTAGGCTCCTGCCCTCGGGCCTCATGACTCGGCAAGGCTGTTTTCTGCCCATCTTAGTTATTGCAACTAATGGCATGACGGTAATCAATTCATAGTTAATTGCATAGATGTCAAACAACCGTAACCTTTGTCATTGCTTCTTCATAGAAGCTGTTTAGCGTTGTGTTAAATTAATTTATAATATTAATTAATTATTAATACTAATTAATATTTAATACAAAAAGTGGCTATTCAGGACAGGCACATATCTAGGCATGCTTTCTCTCAAAGCATATCATGTTTTATCTGTTATCTGTGGCTCATCCGTTCATCAGGTCATGACCCCCAGATGATCTTCTGGTCCTAAGCTTTCTTTCAGCACAATCACAGATGTCCTGGGTCGCTCAGTCAGGAGATTCACCAATACTTCTTCAGCTGGTGTGGGCCCGTTGGGGTTTCTTCGAAAGTGATGGTTCTAGTATCTAGCGAAGAAGTAAGTCCATCACCATCACCCACGTGCAGGCTGCAGTGCTGTCGATCCTGCAGCATTATAGATTTCTTGCATGGGACATAGTAGTGTATCTCATCTTAGTTCTGGACGAGGGTGGTCTCGAACAGTTCTCGGGTCTGTATGACATGAAGCTTATTTTAACTTCTTTAAAGCTCATAATCAATTGCTCAAAGGCTGCATGAAGAGCATATGCTGCTTATGTAAGTTATTCATAAAGGGCCTCTATCACTTGGGTGTTTAAATAGTTTAGGATTAAGATCTAAGGCTTCTCTCTTTAAGTATTGGTATCTCGGCTTGCGCGGTGTGGGAAGTCTCTCCTGCTGATCTCGACCCTCAGCATGATCTCTGTTTTCCGATCCGTGCTAGGATCCCCTATTCACTCTTTAATTCATTCAGTCAGGATGAAGTATAAGTAACTCTGTCTCTGCTTGTGTCTTTAGTTCTGCATCGGGCAACCTGCTCTGGCTGTGTTCTGGACTCCGTCAGGTGGCGTGAGCCCTGCTTAATCGGCTATCGGTCTCCTCAGCTCATTCCCCGGCTACTCCCGATTCTACCGCCAAGCTGATGCACCAGTCGCCACCTGAAACTCAGGCCAATGGTCCTCAGCTGCCCATGAATCATCATGTGCATCTAATCGGAAGAGCTTTCAGTTGTTTATTCAGAATGTAATGAGTGCAAGTGCTGTATTCGATCAGGGATGGTAATCTCATTTCCTTGCATATACGGTGGTCGCTGGGGGCAGTTCAATTGGTGGCATTTCACAAGCTAATGTTAATAATGGTTCGTTGATGTTCCTCTACAGTGGAACTAAAGGAACATCGGGGTAATGGTGGTTTCCTCACTCTGGCGTTAGAGGAATGTTGGGGTAACATGAATGGTCGCACTACATGTAAGATCTGTTTCGCTGGGTGAAGTTCCTACAGGTCGTTATAAGCTAATGGCTTATAGTTCAGTTTCTCCTCAAGCTCATGTTTATAGTGGCTCTAGAGAAACAGCGCATGCCGATGGCGTTTCCTCATACTGGCGTAGAGGACGTCGGCATAACGGCGAGCATGCCGATGGCGTTTCCTCATACTGGCGTAGAGGACGTCGGCATATACCGGTAAGCAGGCCGATGGCGTTTCCTCATACTGGCGTAGAGGACGTCGGCATACCGGTGAACGGTTGCACTACACGTAAGCCCTGCGAAAGCAGCATAGAATATTCCTCCATATGCTATGGAGGAATACCGGTGAATGGTTGCACTACACGTAAGCCCTGCGAAAGCAGCGTAGAATATTCCTCCATATGCTATGGAGGAATGGCCTATCGGCTAGCGCAGCCATGCAGGCCTCATTCAGCTTAAGCTTAAAGTCTAGCATGCCTATTCTCAAAAATGGTTTTGAGTCCGGCGCTCACCCCACACATATAACTTTCCCAGATAAGCCTCACGATTACCAGCGTGGCGTCATGGCACACATAGCTCACATAAAGTTAAAATATCCGTGCAGATCCAGAAATTGCATAGCCGTTGCATTTCGTCACTATCGAGTGGGATATCTGCCCGGATGGGTATCGGTTGAGGATTCCCGTAGGTTTGATAGATTGAAATATTTTCAATGTAGGAATACAGTACATTTTAAGCACAAACTCAATACAGAGACTGGCCACTGTGAGTGTAAGCCCCGCGAAGCAGCGTAGAATATTCCTCCATATGCTATGGAGGAATGGCCTATCGGCAAGCGTAGCCATGCAGGCCTCATTCAGCTTAAGCTTAAAGTTTAGCATGCTTATACTCAAAAATGGTTTTGAGTTCGGCGCTCACCCCACACATTATTTTTCTCAGCTAAGCCTCACGATTACCAGCGTGGCGTCATGGCACACATAGCTCACATAAAGTTAAAATATCCGTGCAGGATCCAGAAATTGCATAGCCGTTGCATTTCGTCACTATCGAGTGGGATATCTGCCCGGATGTGTATCGGTTGAGTCTTCCCGTAGGGCGTTCTCGGTTCTGCTTGTTGGGGGGTTATCCGTGCAGGTTCCAGAAATGCATATTCGCATTTCGTCACTGTGCATTCATAGTGGGTCACCTGCCCGGATTGACGGTGAAGGTTCACCGAAGGTATGCGTGTTGGGGGGTTATTGTATATCTATCTCCCTGCTCTTATGTTTTATGTTGTTGCTAATCATGCCGAGCAGGGAGAATTCCAGCAGAGCCGAACGCCAAGTCAAATATCATATGCACACTTGTTACTCATGCTGCAATAAATATTGTTTAATCTATTCGTGAGTTGTCTGACTGAAATCAACAAAACCCTTTAAAGCAGTGGTTCCCAAAGTGGGGTCCGGGGACCCCCAGGGGTACCTGAGGGAGTTCCAGGGGGGACCCATCTATTTTGTTCATGTTCATAAAGTGCTAAAGTGTTTAAAGCAGTGGTTCCCAAACTTTTTCATGTCAAGGACCCCCAAATTGACACTACTTA
Organism: Protomyctophum bolini; assembly: GCF_963924005.1. Taxonomy (NCBI): domain Eukaryota; kingdom Metazoa; phylum Chordata; class Actinopteri; order Myctophiformes; family Myctophidae; genus Protomyctophum; species Protomyctophum bolini. The sequence goes on along the minus strand of NC_137872.1, from coordinate 36,229,958 downwards.
GCCTGTGGACCCCCATTTGAAAAGATATGCCAGGGACCCCCATAAGAGAAGACGTCTACATTTAGACAGTGTCCCCCCGAGTGCCTCCCCAGTGTCCCCCCGAGTGCCTCCCCAGTGTGCCCCCCGAGTGCCTTCCCAGTGCCTCCCCAGTGTGCCCCTGAGTGCCTCCCCAGTGTCTCCCCAGTGCCTCCTCAGTGCCTGCCCAGTGTCCCCCAGTGTCCCCCCAGTGTCTCCAATAGCAATACAAGAGCAATAATACAAATTAATCTTAATGTATTAATCTTATTAATTAATGAATCAAATTAATGAATTAATCAAAATTGCGGCCTGTGCCCAGCACCATGCCAAAGCTTTTTCCTGCAGGAAACACTGCTTGTGGTTGTAAATATATTGTTATCCGTGTTGCGAGGATGAGGGGGTAGAGGTTCCTTGACATGAAAATGTTTGATAACCACTGACATAGAAACATAGGATTTTTCAGAAAACTGTCATGATTTAGAAGACATTTTGTAGAATCGTTCTCATGTCTAAATGGGTTAAGACATTTAGGACTGAGGCTGCCGGTTCTACAAGATGTCTTCTATCCTGACACTGGTGCTCAAACTATAGTTCATGTCAAGGACCCCCAAAAAATGATGATCCGCCGACCCCCATCTCAAAATATGTTGTTCCTGACCCCAGAAGCAAAGATTTGAGCTAAAAACGTTCGCTGTGAAAGAATACAAAATTCAAAGATTTGCGGCACATATATTCACAAAAATAGCTAAAGTTTAAAATAATTGGTTAAAGTGGTTAAGAGCTATAAAGGTGACACAGATGCATTCCAGGTCTCAATGGGTTAACAGCAATTTATATGATCAGAAAGGTGAAGTAGAAAATCTGTAGTACAGAAGAGATTAGTATATAATCTATAATCTAGCAATTTTGAGTTGGACAGTAAAAAACAACAGTAAAAGGTACTCATAGGAGAATACTGCAATGCAGAAATACTCCACAAGTAAAAGTCTGGAATTAAAAATATTGGTATTAAAATATATTTAACGTACAAAAGTAAATGTACTCAAGTTTTCAAATTCTGCTGAGGACCTCAATGATGCCTGGGGGTCCATGGACCCCAGTTTGAGGTGCAGTGGTCTTACAGCACTGGGTCGGAACAGTGGGGCAGACACATCTTTATGGGTCCCTTCAGTTTTGGTTTCCTACAGTTTGTTTTTAATTAATTTAAAAACATTTTCAAAAAGCGTACTCAAAATAAAAAAAATCTTTCCAAAAAAAGTAGGGAAAATAGCCGATCTATAAGATGGCTACAAGGCCACAACACTTCGAAGCAATGTGTTGTGAGCTTGTAGATCTGCTATTTTCACTGGTTTGGGGGCCACTGCATGGTTTTTACAGTATACGAGTATGTTTGTCAGGTTAATATTGAACAGCAGTGATGTTGTGAATGGAACAAAGTCTAAACCACATAGATGAACATCTGACTGACATGTCGTGGACACACACCTGTTACACACCTCATCTGAATGCATTGGGTCGATGGTGTTGGGGGGTATCTACGTATATATACTGTATGAGCTAAATATTTTATGAGGATTGTTATTTTGTCAAAACAAAGAAAAAATACATAATTTATTATCATTCTAAACCAGTAACATAAATTCGGTATTATGTCAAGAAGACACGATTGAAAAATAGTCAGGATTTAACAGCATCATTTATACCTCTTGCAATCTTTCATCAGCTTTATTTTCATAAATGTCACTGCATGGCTCATTGTCATGAAGAGATACATCATTTAAAGTGTAGTACCTGCTGTGTGTGGGTTCGCATGTAGGTCATGTGGAACAGGGTTGAATATATGATTTCCATAGGATGTGGTTTCTGGTTGAAAGAACTCGACGACAAGGCTGCCTGCGTCACAGACGAAGACCACTGATGTTTCCATGTCGAACCTTTCCATCTCCAACAGGATGTGTGTGTGTGTGTGTGTGTGTGTGTGTGTGTGTGTGTGTGTGTGTGTGTGTGTGTGTGACGTGTGTGTGTGTGTGTGTGTGTGCGTGTGCGTGTGTGTGTGCGTGTGTGTGTGTGTGTTGGCTGGCAAGTGCTGCACTGATCAGATTCAGCCTCTCAGACCCAAAGCGTAGAATATGTTGTTAATTGATGTTGGTACCATATGAGAGATAACAGGCAAACGTTGATCAAAATAACAATTCTTCTACATTCTATAATTGTGTAGACTTCTTGTAAATGAAGATGTTTTAACAATAATGTAACTCTTGAGAGCGTGATATGAAACTAATTTGACATTGGACACACACACACACACACACACGCACACGCACACGCACACACACACACACACACACACACACACACACACACAATCACCAACATGAATTATGTTTGTTATTTACAGCTATAGTAGAGAAATCGTTACGCACACAAAATGTGCAAAATTGTGATGTAGCTAATTAATCTATTTGTGCAAGATGATGCTGTTTGATTTTATATTACTCCTTAATTATGTTCAGAGTTTTCAATTCAACATGCACCTGCTTGTCATTACTCATTAATGCATAAAGAATACATGGCCGTTATTTTTTACCAGGCAAACTGTAATACTTGCGGACATTGTGACCGGGTTCAGGAAATATTCAATAAACTCTGCTGTCTGATAAGTCTCGCTGCCACAGTCAGACACAATTGGTCTCCCGGGTGGAATTTCATATGGTATTGTCCATGAATCCGGGCTTTTGTGTATTTTTGGTAAAAGATAAAATATCCTAGCTCTTGGGCTATCCTGTCCTATTAAGTATTGTTGTTGTTTGGCGTTTATGTGCCTTTTTTCCTTAAGTCTGTTTATGATGGCTATGGCCTTTGTAGCTGTCTGCATGTAAATGGTTTGGTCTAATTGCCTATAATGGTCCTGATTGTTGAGCTGTCTCTCACCTTCTAACAGGTATTGGTGTCTATCCATAATTACTATGCAGGAGCCTTTGTCTGCTGGTTTGATAACGATTTGTTTGTTGTTGCTTAGTTCCCTATAAGTGCCCTGGTTTGTTCTATTGTGAGATTATCTTTATCTAGTTTCAATATGCGGTGATACTGCAGGGGGGGGGGGGGGAACTTTGGAAGAGTTAGAAGTTCTAAGTTACTTTTAGTTCCGTTTATTGATGCTATAAATACTGAAATACATACAGCACACAATGAACTTTCACAGAACCTAACTCAGTGAGAACATTCATCAGGTAAGACAAATCTCTATAACAAGATGACACAGAGACGGTGACTGCTTAATTAAGTTAATTTAGGACCTTCACATTTCTTCCATGTAGCGGCAGAGTGAACTTAACAATTATAAATGAATATGATAATACCTTTGATATAATCACCAACATGAATTATAATAATAATGTTTGTTATTTACAGCTATAGTAGAGAAATCGTTACGCACACAAAATGTGCAAAATTGTGATGTAGCTAATTAATCTATTTGTGCAAGATGATGCTGTTTGATTTTATATTACTCCTTAATTATGTTCAATTATTATTTTCAATTCAACATGCACCTGCTTGTCATTACTCATTAATGCATAAAGAATACATGGCCGTTATAAGCGTTATTTTTACCAGGCAAACTGTAATACTTGCGGACCCAGCAGTTTAAATCTATCCACTGCTTTCTGTCTGACTGTCAGCCAATCAATCTAATCTAATAAGATATTGAAGTGATTTGATGAGATGTCATGTCAGGTAACATTCAAAATCAGTGGTGGAAGAAGTACTCACATTTCTTTTAAGTAATGTAAGTAATGTAAGTAAGCAAGTAAAGGTCTAGAATTCAAAATTTAAAAAGTACAACAGTATCGGCATAAAAAAGTACTTAAAAGTGGAAGGTAGGTCTACTCATATATGCAGATTGTCCCATTCCACAAGTTTTCAAATGAATAAAATGTACTGTATACAAATATTTTGAAAATAGCAGATCTACAAGCTCACAATACATTGCATCGTGACACATTGCGAGCTTTCAAATGACCAAAATGTATATAAGTCAATGTGTGTTTTCCAATATTAATAAAAATCTACAAAGCAACTATTAAAGTGTTCAATAATTGTAGTGGCGTAAATTGGTAAATAAATGGTGCCTATACAGAAAATTGGAAATACTCCAGTAAAGTACTTTACACCACTGCTTATCCTGTTGGCATCAAGTAGTACTAATCCGAAGAGAGTATTCAGTTACTTCAGCAACATGGGACGAGCTATTGTGGAACACCTTGCTTCCATCGGCACAAGACTGTATAACGTACTAAATGTATGGTGTGAGGTTTATACTATTATAACATCTGTAAAAGTTGACCCCAGGAAATCCCCCAAAAGGGTGCCCCAAAAAGAAGAAATACACTTGTGTGAAGTGAATCCCACTGTATTTATATTGGCCACATGGCGTCTTACGTCCTCGTTAAGTGCTATAGACATTAAAGTCCATAGACATCAAAAGACTGCATGGCTCTAAAGTGCTCTCTAAAGTACATTGTACTATCCTCAAAGTCCATAGACTTGGCTGGCAAGTGATTTACGTCATAAGTGCTCTAAACAGACCTTCTAAATCCCATATACTTCTGCATTAGACGTAATCTTCAAAGTGTCCTTTGTGTCCTATGGACTAATTGGAGTAGTGGGCTCGGTCGGTGGCGGCCAGCATGACTTTGTAGACCATGTCTGACATTATTACATGTATATTATTAATAATAATAATAATAATAATAGTTACTTTAATCTACAGAAATGTTATTTTTCACCCCTATATTTTGTTGGTTTTGTCTTAGTTAACTTATAACATTGCAGGACAGAATGGTGGACAAATTATACAACCCTTTTGATTGATTTGAGTTAAATATTACTCCACAGCAAGTGAAAGTTATTTATTCACTCCAAGAGTGAGTACAGTTCAGTCTGGATTTCACAAATGAAATACGTGAACAAAACATCTCTTAAAGGTACGTGCTGTAAGTGCTAGTACTTGGTTAAAACAACATGTTACCTCATGGTTCTTCCCGTCAGATGGCAGGATTCTGCCCAATATGGACTCGCCTCATCTACATGCTCACAACAACACATTGCCATCGAAATGAAAATAATAAATTAATAAAGATAATATTTGGAAGAAATCTGAAAACCTTGTGTCCAATACCACGGTTAATGTTGTTAAGGTGCTATGAGTGCTTTTGCTTTTATTATTGTTAAAACTAGGCCAATGCACCTTGAGCTTGTAGTTCTGGTCCATATAGCTCTAAATGGGACTGCAGTCAGTATATGTGACTGTAATCCCACAAAGCTCAAGGACTGTTATTCATTCAATATTCAGTTTTACATATACCCCCGACTGATAGCTGCAGATCATTGATAGGTTATTTGAATGTGTTTGTCTCAAAGCATGTATCAGTTTAAGATTAATTAGAAAAATAAAAATGCAAACACATGGACTATGGACCAGAGCTATATAGTGAGCTTGTAAATCTGCTATTTTTTATGGGCCATTCATAATAGGTAATTTTAGTTTGTGCTAAATTCATTTTCATGACAATACTTTTGTACTTTTACTACAGTAAATGCTTTATACAGGTCTACTTGCAGTTTCAGAGTTATTTTCTCAATGCTTTTGATTAATTGATTGAATAGTTAATTGTATAAATGTTAAAACAGCAACAGAGTACAGTCAATCACTAATTCCAAAAGGGATAGCACCAACAAAATTCCTTGTGGTCTTGTTTCCATTTAGACCCTATATGCAATGAATTCATAGACATTTTGCCCAGTATAATAAATAAATACTTGTTTTCCCCCCCCCCCTTTTTTTTAACATATTTTCCAGTGAGGAACAAACATATTCCAACATCATGGATAATCTGTTAGGGATGGTTTCTTCCTGGCTAGTTGATCAGAGAGCCTGTGCAGCTCAACTGAGACAGCTAGCCGGGGAGGTGGATTCACTCCATGTGAAGTGTCTAGGTTATAAGACGGCTGGGGCCTTATTAGGTATGTCTGGTGGACTTTATGTGGCATGTGCTGCATGCAGTGTGGCAGCAGGTTCGGCTACTTTGGCCACCGGTGGACGACTAGCAGCTCCTTTTGCAGTAGCAGCAGTTGGATGCGTAGCCGCTGGTACAGCGAGTAGAATTACAGTTGAAATGATTGAAAAAGTGAAGACGAACAATTCTTTGAAAGAAGCAGCGAGGTTGACTCGGAAGAGTAAAAGTGAGGAAGAGGCAATCAGGAGAGAGCTGCAGAGCCTGTATCAAGAAGGAGGGGGCCACAGCTCTACACCACCCAGTCAAGAGGATGCAGTGACCTGCATAATGAGAGCTCTAGAAGCACGTCAAGGCATGATGCCTAAGGTAATCAAAAATTGGCAAGAGACCGTTAACCCTGTCATCAAGTATATATGCAAGGTGTTTTTGAAATCCGAAGATGAAACAGAAGAGAAGGTGTTGGCACGCCTAATTTCGGCAGCTTTGGGTGCAGTAAGTTAACACTCTCATAAAATAAACACAACTCACTCAATATATAATAAGATGATCACAACACAAGCCAGATCACATCAACACTGCATATCTCCAGGTGTTCTTCTTGTTTAACACTGAACCTGGGTGAGGACAATAGGTTTATATATGATTTTCATTATATTGCTGATGTCTGAGGTGGGTAGGAGGTGGGCATAGAAGGTACAGGTTTGATTCCCTGCCCACATCCCTGTTTCTTTTCTACACGCAGGATGTAGTGATACTAGACCTGTGCCCGGCCTACTTGGGAACGATGCAAGTTGATAACCTAGCTAGTACCCGTTGTCATAACACACGTTTTAACCATCTGGTTTTAACCATATAATGGAGATCTGATCTCTATAGTGTATACAGTATCTGTCTGTCTGCTATAGTGTCTCAAGATTGCAAACTGACTGTGAAAAGTGGACTGGTTAAGTAATCTAATGGGGACGTAGGCTCATTAGGTCCACTGGCAGAGCCTTTTGTGGCGGTTCTGGATAACCGTGTATCCACAGCCTGGAAGTAGTTCAGGCATTGCTGCATAAATACTTGGTTTGATGATGATGTCACGCGCATACCCTATAACATGAAGTTATAGCAATTGTCTATAGATCGGACGTAGTTTAGAATTATGCTGTGTGCATGCAGTTGCCTGCTGTCCCATTGGCCAGAGGAGGCACGACTCACGAGGCAGCCAATCAGAACTAAGCCGTCAGTATGACTAGTCGTCTACATTTCATGAGCTGTGTTTAACCAGCAGCTAAAGCAGCTGGAAAAAACACAGGGTAACCAGTCATCAGTCACCAGAAAAAAGGTTTGGTGTTTTCGATGAATCTATCATGTTTAAATTAATCTGCCTGGGGCAATATGCATTGCAACGGCAGATTCAGGCTGGCTATGCGAGGCTAATGTGTTGCTGTAGGCCTACTTTATTATTATTTTGATGATGATGGAAAATACTGTATTACATCGGGTCAACCATAAAATATACCCGGGTTTGGTGTTGGTTTGACAAAAAAGTTGGGTTTAGTGCTATGGTTTAGTGCTAGCATCTATCTCTTCTCTCACATGCACTGTACATATGCAGGATCAGTGGTTCACAACTTCACATGTAACAAAGACATTGTATCAAATACATTTATTTGAGGCAATATGTCTGTGTGAACATTTAGAATATGATCAAAAATCCTAGCACACATGTGACACTATTTCTTTGTCTAACTCCTCAGGTTGGTGTGTCAGTTCTTATAGTGATCAATTCAATTGATTCACTGATAGACATCTTCACGGAGTTCACGCGGATGGAGAGGGAAGAAGGGAGCGGCGTCGGTAACATTCTGAGAGACGCTGCCAACAAGATAGAGGAGGCTGCATCGAGGCTGAACAGCGACCTTAAGGGTGTCAGAGGTAATTTCATACATGTTGTTGACTGTGTATAAGAGGGTTATTATTGTTAACTAAAACTAACAAAATGACAAGATTTGGAAAAAGCATTTACTTAACGGTATATTATACTGTATAACTGTATAATAGCCTAAAGACAAAGTTTTACAAAAAGGAAAACAATAAGGTAAAGAGACAAATAACCGAAACTGTGTATTTTCAAAATGATGAAATTAACTAAAATAATAGCTTTTTTTTTTTTTTTTTTATGCATTTTTTCTGAATTTTGTCCCTGAATAATCCACAATAAATAGAGAAATTGAAAACAAAAAGTCAAAATTAAATTAAAATGCAAAACAATAATAACCTTGAGAGGCATCCGACAGTTATTTACGCTTATCCTGATCTGCTGCTAAGATTTATTTTTACTTTTTTGTATTATTAAATAATAGCAAGACTATAATGGCATGTTTTCTTAACAATAAAATGTCAATCACTGTGTGTGTCAGTGTGTGTGTGTCAGACTGCCACAAGAGCTTCGTTCACTTCCCACGTTTACGCGTCTTACTTGTAATGGTTGCTTTCACCCTCCAGGAAAACTATTTGAGGAAGAAGAAAGGGTAACAGGTCATCTCGCCCCAAGCCGTGGATAGCTCGCCCCCAAAGCGTGGATATCTCGCCCCACAGCGTGGATATCTCGCCCCAAAGCATGGATATCTCGCCCCATGTTTATTTCATTTCTATTTTACCTTATTTCTCATATTAGAACATTTAGAATCAATGTTGTTTGTCAAAGGAGAACATTTGGAACCAGTTTGTTGTTGTTGTTGTTGGTCAAATGAAAATGATGCATGGATAATGAATGGCTCACCCCCCTCCATTGTTCTGGAAATTCCATTCTGGAAATTCCATTCCTCCATTACTGAAATTAGTGTTGTTGTACTATTGTTGTACTATTCTATATCTGCCTAAAAGTACAGTACTTGTTACAGTTAAAGATTTAGCTGGAACAGGATTTAATTTATTTGATTTATTGTCAGATTTATATTGAAGGGATAGCCCCTTGAGAGTCAAGTGTTCTAAAAGAACACGTGTTCCATTTAGTTGTTTGTTATGCCGACTCCATGCAGGAACTTTCTACCAGTGACCCCTTTCTACTTTAATTTATGAAAGGGATTCACTATAGTGCTTGTTTGTTAAGTCAAAACCAAGAAGAAGAAAGGGGAGAGGGGACGATGACAAATAAATACAGGAATTCATGAGATTATTTTGAGTTCAGTGGACATATTCCCTAACATATTCCCTAACGGCAATGAATGTATGTGCCTAAATGATGATGTAAAACCTTGTTTAGAGAGATACTCTATAGGCATGCAGACAGTTTCTACTTTCTAGGCTCGCAAAACTGCTATTTATGTTTATTGTATTGTGTATTCATCTTGTCTATCAATATAACTACAGTAACTTTCTACCAATAACCGTTTCTAGTTCAATAAATTGATCAGCATTTACAGTAAGCTTGATTATGAAATACAAAATGAGGCTAACAGTGAAAGTACAGTAGATCCATGAAACGTCATATAGAGAGACACTATTGTATTGCCTATTTGCCTTAATTGCAACTGTTTCTGGGCATGTAAACCTTACAATAAAAAGACACAATCACACAAACAGAGCCATTGTGTATTCAGACTTGAATTATCCAGTTGATGAAATTATGTATTTATTACCATGCACTTGTAGATTTCCACAACAATGCCATTGTATTTTCTATGTTGATGTGTTTGACCAAGTTTGATGAACATCCATCATGTTGAGTTGTCTTTTATTTTGTAGTGTTAAATCTCTATATTTTATTTCCAATCGCAATCACTGCGGCAGTATTCAGTAACAGGGGTCTTCCTCTTCTTAGTGAGAATAAACAAGTATACATTTTCAAGTCACTATACTGTAACATATTTTATCCAAACATGAGAGAGAGAACCCTGGCGTGATTTAAGACGCACATTTAAGAAACACGTCTTTGTGAGTTCTAGTCACATTTGATCAAATTGGTATCCTGTTTTTTGATTTAGACAATAGCCTACTCATTCAACACTGAAAGAGAATGTGCATTTCAATATATGGAATTACAATTTGGAATAGATTTGATATAAATATGAATGTTTACAAAAATATGAAACAGTTCAAGCGCTGCTATAAGCAGTCACTCTGAATGACCCGGCCCGGGTCATAACAGAGCTCCGGAAACACTGGAGAGGAGAAGAGAAGGTGAGTCAGTGGCATGTTCAAAGAGGAGAGAATAAAGCACAGTAACGGCGTGACGTTTAACTGTCTTAACTCCAAGCACTGAGGGCCTACGTATGTCTGACTGTCTAACTTTACCAACCGTAGACTGGGGAAGAACTGGCACAGAGCTCCGGGCGGGGCTGGCTCTTGTAGCCTCAGGAGCTGATTGCAGATGTCCCTCAGGTGTGGAGGTCAGAGCTGGGGGACACCTGCGTTGAGGTGTGCTGTGAAGTGCTCTGGGACCCTCTAGTGGCGGTGACTGGTACAGATCAATCACAACACAGCAATTAACATCAAATTGCTATTAAATGGCCACAAAACCAAGGTATTTTCTCCAAATAGCCTAGTCAATGTCCCCTCAAATATCACCACTCTGGATGGAGTTGTCATCGAATGGGTTGAGTTGTATAAATATCTTGGGATTTGGTTGGACAACAAGTTAAACTTCAAACACCACATTGACACCTTGGCAAAAAAGTTCACGCTGAACTTCTTCTATAGAATGAAGTCCTGCTTTTCTAATGCTTCTCGCAAAAAGCTGGTTACAGGCCTCTTCATGTCGCAGCTTGATTATGGAGATACTGTCTACCGCTTTGCTAGTTCCTCAACTCTGAGCAAACTTGACCCCCTGTTTCATGCTGCATTGAGGTTTATAACCAATTCCCCCTACTGTACTCTGTACGCCCTGGTGGGTTGGTATTCCTTAACGTCTCGCAGGTTGCTACATTGGTATACTCTCATTTATAAAGCCATTCTTGGTAACCTCCCACGTTACATTGGTTCTAAATTTGAACTTGTCCAAAACTCTCTCAACCTCAGATCAAATGGTTGGTTACGCTATGTCGTGCCCCCAACTAAATCTGAGGCTGGGAAAAAAAGCATTGCTTATTTCGGACCCTGGTCTTGGAATGACCTACAGTCCAGACTCAAACTGGCTGCTGTGATTCCCCTAGTGAGCTTTAAATGGATTGCCATGGGCACACTTCCCATACATTGCTCCTGCTTTGACGTATAGCAACTGTCTGCTTGCTTTTTAGTCAACTAGCAATTTCCGTTGCTTAGTTTTTATTTATTAGTCCTTATTGGTTGCGTTCCTGTTCTCAATTTAAGCTTCTTCGGTAGTGGGTACTGTATTTATGAGCATTGTATGTCTGTCCTGTTTTTTGTTGTGTATTTTTTGTTACTGGCAGAGTTGTGTCACTTATTTTGCCTATTGTTCTGGCCAGTTCACACTTGTAAAAGAGACTTCAGTCTCAATGTGGTTTTTACTGGTTAAATAAATAAATAAAACACATGGATGTGGAGGTGATGGAGAGCGAACCGCCAGTTGACTTTATATTGACTATGATTTTGTGATGTGTTTATTATTCTTTACTATAGAGAATGTCATTTTATTACTTTTATTGTGACCGATGTACCTTTACAGTGTGTAATAAAAGTATATTATATAAACTTCATTTTTGTATAACGTTTTTATAACGTTGTTTTACAATAATTCTAAGCTTTTGCTTTTCTCTGTCCCTTCTTGAACAAAATCAAATCAAAATAGTTGTGCTTTGTTATTGTGTTGATGTAGGCTACAGTATGCAGTGTATAGTTTTCTGTACTTTATTGGTTCAAGATCATAAAGATCAAATCAAAATGATTTCATTTTAATAAGAGCTGGAGATGTGGGCCGGTGGTGATAGGGGCTTGTGTCATGCTGAACTGAGCTATCATAATATACCCATTTAACATAATATAGCCATTAGTTAAACCTCATAAGTTGAAAAAGTTGTAATAGTAGGAGTATTATTTTGCCAATAAGCAGCTAGTTTTGTGTACATTGTCTGCCAGATACCCAAGCCTATTTCCAATGATCATTTACAGTGAATTATCATCATCATTTTTCGACGTCGAGATTGTGGATTTCACAATGCCACGCCAGACTTCCCGGTCCTTCATTGCCATCCCCAGTTCCTGCTTACTGATGCATGTGTCCCTAGTGATGACATCAGGGAATGACAGTTTTCTACCTCTAGTCTGCTTTGAGGCAGGACTCAGAGAAGAAGGGAAGATACTGTATAGTGTATAACCTCATTGTCAGCTCTGTAGCAGTGGCCGGCAAACTGTGTTCTTCTGGATCGGACTAGTGAATTATAAGTGTATTGTGAAATTTTGATAATATTTTACAACTATGACAAATACATATAATTCACTATGATCCTTGCAAAACAATGTCTGTGATTAACCAGCAATTATGATGAAGTAGTTTCGCTGCGGATAGTGCCTAATACAATATATATATATTTTTAATATAACTGATGTTTACAGGGTTAAACTCATTTTGATGCTACAGTAGGCTACATTAATTTCACTAGGGACCCCCTCAAGGAAAGGACCCCTGCGGGTCCCCCCCAGGGACAGTGTTTTGGAGAACGACCGCTGCAGACAATGTTTAAAAGCAGATTCTAATAAAACACACGATAAGTATGTTTATAGTTCACTAGACCTGTACGTGCCCGTCGGCCAGCGGCCTACCACCGGCCTATAGAGATACATGGGGTCAAATTAGTGAGCGACGCTTTTAGAATCATTACCTGTGAAACCAGGGCGAACTTGTCGGTGGCTCTGCGGGTGGCTCTCTCCTCCCTGTGGTCAAAGCGCAGGAATCCTGCGATCTCTTTGAGGCGCTCCAGCGGGGCGAAACCTACCAGTTCACAGCCCCACGGGTCCCAGAAGTAGGACTTGGTGGGCTGTATTTTGCGTGTCTTAAGTACCAGGTCTTATTCCCTAACTTGGGAGGCGTGATCAATGCCATTTGTCTATTCTGAGTGGCCAAAGAGCATTGATCATGCCTCCAGGTCTTTAGTTTACTCAAGTTAGGGAATAAGACCTGGTACTTAAGACACGCAAAATACAGCCCACCGGGTGTGCTGTATAAAAACCCAATGAAGGCTTTGAGCTCGTCGAAGGACAGCTCCCAGTGTGGGGTGGTTCTCCTGGCCTCGGCCAGCGTGCAGTCCCTGATGTGCTCCAACATCTCCACGCTGCACAGACACAGAAAACTGTCCAGCCTGCTGCGGATGCTCTTTCTGACCTGCACGTGGAATTGATTGATTTAATATTAGACAGAAATATAAAACAGCAGAGTACAGAGAAACACTTGGGGCTCCATCTTGCGCCACCCATCCCTTATGCCTAAACTTATTTGCCATATTTTACTATTTTTAAAATCATTTTAAAGTAGTTAAACTATAGCCGATCTACATCTACATGTTGTCAGCTTGCAGATCAGCTATTTTAACTAAATAGTAAAAAATGGCTAGGGTTAAGGGGTGGCGCAAGATTATAAGATATAGCCCTAGGTCTAAAGGAATGCACACAAACAAAAAAAGAAAGAAAAAGCACGTCCTTGCGGTCGGGTCATATGTATTAAATTCATAAACAAGAAGAAGAACTGAAATGTTTGAATTGAGTAAAAGTATCGATACTGCGATCATATTTAATGTCCAGAATTCAAAATGTGGCCTACTTGTGTAAATGTATAAAAGTATTGGCATCATAATTATGATCATGCCAATTATGATGTAAAATAATGTACAAGAAGGTATTAAAAGTAAGCTACTCAATATGCAGTAGGCCTGTGTCTGATTTCACAGGTTTGTCAATGTATTGATACATCAATAGCAGATCTACAAGCTGCTACGTAAGCTTATAGAGCTTATAGAATACAAAGTTGAATTAAGTGGTGTGTATGTTTTGCAATAATAAAAGTACCCTACAATATTTGTTGTAGAAGGAGAGTATAGGCCTTTAAAGTAAAAGTATTGAAAATAAGAAATATTCCGGTAAAGTTAAAAATAATACCCCAGTGGTTCCCAAGGTTGGGTTCCGGGCAGTGGTTCCCAAACTTTTTCATGTCAAGGACCCCCAAATCGACACTAATTAGCCCGCAGACCCCCAGTTGGAAAGACATGCCAGGGACCCCCATAAGAGAAGATTTTTTGCTCTAGCAGTGATTCTCAACCAGTTTCATTTCAAAGACCCCCCAGTTTGACATGCATTAGTCTACGGACCCCCCCCCCATTTAATGGCATTTCTATCTCTGGGACCACCAATTTATATATTATTGTAAAATCAATGTTAATTTAACTCTGAGTGTACAAATGGAACAAAATGGACCATTTGGTTCCATTTGTACACTCAAGAGCTCAGACCCATAACGGTCCATTTGATTCCAAACTATCATTTAGCTGGGTACCCCTGGAACACCCTCAAGGACCCCTGGGGGTCCCCGGACCCCACTTTGGGAACCACTGCTTCAGGGAGTTCCAGGGGGTCCCCAGCCTAAATGATAGTCATAGGAACCAAATGGACCCTTATGGGTCTGTAACTCTGACTCATTTACACTCTCAGTTAAATGATCTACCGGTATATGATTTTACAATATAAATAGCCTAATTTAGGTCAAACCGTGGGACCTGGCTTCAAGTGAAAATGGTTGAAAATCACAGAGCCTCAAAAATCTTCTCTTATGGGATATATTTTCAAATGGCGAGTATGATTTTGGTTTTGGGAGTCCTTGACATGTAAAAGTTTGGGAACCAAAACCACTGACCTAGACAATGACATTCAAATTGTACTGAAGTGCCTACTATAGTAGGCTACACAGTTTCTTTACACTAGGCCTAAGAGACCTGAGACACCACTCTGAACTTCGGAAGCCTTTTGATTGATTAATTGATTGATTGAAATATGTATTAACAGTTTGCAGAATTGCAGTAGGCCTACATTTCAAGCACAAACCCAATACAAAGACTGTTAACTGTGAGTGGACGACCCAATAAAGCATTACACTTGTTTACAAGCGGGTCCACCATGTTCAAATCATGATCAAAACATTTAAGAGAAGTACAAATAGACACTTCTACACAGTACACACACACACACACACACACACACACACACACACACACACACACACACACACACACACACACACACACACACACTTGCTTATGGTTCATGGTTGTCCATCGAATCCGATGATGACGTCCACTTATGTCCTTAACGGTGAGTTCTTTGGTGGCTAAAGAGTGCAATCCTGGATCATGTTTTATTGCAGGTGGGGCATCGCATGGGTAGGTTGTAGACTGTAGTGGTGGTATGGTACTGGCAGTCAAGGGAGTGTGTTCCTCCTGTGTCTCTGTTGCCTCTGTTGCTGTCTTCTGACAGTCCTGTCCTCTCTCCCTCCTCCAGCCTCTGGGTTCCTCCGTGACAGCGCTGCCGCCATGAGTCTCGGTCACATCTCGGTCAGCAGCAGCAGCCTCCAGGCTACATTTCCTCAGTGAGAGTGACACACACACACACACACACACACACACACACACACACACACACACACACACACACACACAGTCCCTATCTTATTGCAATTAAAAGCAAAAACAAACTAGGAAGTTTATGGAAGTAATTCATTATTCATAAGTGAATAATTAATGAAGTTATTTCTACTACCTGACAACAAGTGACTATATGTAGTATGTACCCCTATCCAGCAGGGGTCCCACTTCTACTGCTTACACCCCCCCCTTGTGTCTTTGTTTGGGGGGGAAATGACGCGGGGGTTTGTGTCTTTCCCCTGATTGGTCGAACGGGAGACGTCAAAGGTTACGTATATTTGGCGCTCTCGGGGCTGGCGCGGTTTTTCCAAAGAATAAGCTTACAGTCAGAATAACATGGATGTATAATGGCCGTTCCCGGGATAATTTGGACTATGTGACCGCAACGCCTCGGACGGTAACTTCATTTTACGTGTTGTTTACATGTCGGGGGGTGTTTTGTAACCTGTGTGTGTTCTTGTCCCCGTGCTGCGAGGGGCACGGTTTGTTGTCAGGAGCGAAGTTGACTGTTGTTGACCAAGTCTGCTGCATTCATTGAGAGTTGTGTGAGCTTAGCAGTGCTACTGTAGCTCCACGTACAGGTACATTTCATATTGTACATTATTTAACAGCAACATATCGAACAACAACTCAACTACACAGCATTGAACTGTAAACGCGTTGCAGTGTTTAATTACATACACACAGGGAAGGCGAGGACGTTCTTCTGTGGAAGTTACAGCACTTCCAACTTGGCAAGTTGTCATTTGTTTTGCACGGTTTGTGCTCTGACTGACACACGGGCTGTCATTTACCACAGCAGCAGCTAACTGAGCCAGCAGTCTGAGCAGTGCCACACGAACACATTGACTGCTTATTTAGAAAGGTTGTAGTGTTTCTGGAATATCAGTATATAAGCTTGTTAGGAGCTCTGCTATGTCACTGAATGATTGATGAACGTGTGTGGCTGGCTCTTGTGTCAAATGTGAAGATATTTGGGCACATTGTTTTGCTAGGGTTAATAACCTCGCCTTTTATAAAGCTGTTTTCAACCCCCAGTACTCTTAATTAATTGTAATGTATGAAATTATTTCTTCTTTATCGTCATGTATCTTTGTATTGTGGATTCTTCTGTAAGGACTTTGTGAAACGGTTCTTTAAAAGTGCTATACAAACAAATAAAGTTTTAAATTATATTATTATGAATAGGATTTGGTATCTAATAATTATCCTGTTATGTGTGCTGATGTTAGCCAGACAATCATTCTTCTTGTGTTGTGTTGTGTTGTGTTGTGTCTTCACTAGGTCTGTTAAAAGTATGGCAGGTGTTGTGGCGATGGCATCTGGGATCGAGGACTTTGAGTCTCAGGTATGTTTCTAAGTTACCTTTATTAATAATTGTGTGGAATGCATTGCAGCTGCCCCCCCCCCTTTTGGCTGCAAGATATTATTTAGAATCTGACCTCAGAAATCCAGGGAAGATGCCACTCTAAATTGTATTATGGCAGTCTGCAAATCTACAATGTTGATGCTTTTGTTTTTTTTTCACTTTACACTACAGTACGCATGTTATACACTTGACACACATCACGCTTTGTTTATTACTACTTAATTAGTACCCTTGATTATAACCTTTTATTCCCCTTACATATAATGTATGATACCTCAATATGTTGGACAGTATAATCTGGCAGAATTTGCCATGCCAACATTTCACTGCTTGTATGAGCATGTATGTTCTGAATCTGAACGCCCACTTCACTTCCCAAACACTTCACTCGTCCTATAGAGCGTCGCTGTCCCGCCCCCTCGAGAGACCCGGAAAATAATTCCCGTTCATTTTCCTCATATGAACGGGAATTTAGTATTTATTTAAAGACGTTTACGCTGCGGACAAAGCCAACTCGAGTCGTGACAGGTGACACATCATGACAATAAACACAATGTTTTGGGCCAAACAAAGAATTAGAAAGAAGGAAAAAAATCACACCCGTGTGAAGTAAGTGGTGCAACTCCATGTGGGGGTCCCCGGGGAGGGGGGAGGGGGGGCATTTTGTTTTGTTTTCCTTCACTATACATGTTAAGGAAGTGATTGAGATACCATGTAGACAGCTGCTACATTAGGTTAATTGTTTACCTGCTGGTATCCTCCTGCTAAACTTCTTTGAGGCGCTACACTGTTCTCTGCACTGTTGATAGGAATATTTACCTTGCTGTTCAGTGTTCATTGATTGTGTTCATGCTTACTCTTGTTTATTCCAATCTCACACTTGTAAGTCTGCTAAGTGGCTAGAATCTTTTATTGTTTAACGCTTATATTTGACATTCTCTTCTGCTATCTCCACAGCCTTGTAAGAAATCCCGCAAAGATGGCGGCAGTCCTGTTGTCAAGACGATCACAAACTATTTCTCACCGGTCCCCAAGACTGTGGAGAAGCCTTTCTCTCCACCCCGCTCCAACAACATCATGGACTACTTCAGCCGAAAGACTCCGTCCTCCACAGAGAAGACCACTACGCCAGAGCAGTCCAAGGAGAACTGTCAAAGGCCTGAGTCCACGGAAAAGCCTACCGCTCAAGCGGAACAAGTTAAAAAGCCTGGCAAGGCCGCCCAGAAGCAAGGAAGGAAGCGTAGCAAGGCTTCCAGGAGACTTCAGGATTCTCAGGCCGTTGACTGCAGCGAGGACTGTCTGGTTATAGAGGACTCAGAGGAGTCCAGAGGAGACGGCCCGGACTCGATAGGACAGTCGGTCAGCACCTGTGGCATCCTGGGTAGCGACACGGCAGCTCTACTGGCTCAGTTCAGCGCCGAGGCTTGTGTGGGACACACCAGCTCGCGGCCGGGGAAGGATTCTCAGAGTGTCGGCATGGAGAAGCTCAAAAAAGATGAACGTGAACATTCACCACAAAGTAAGGACCACGTGAAACTCGAGTCAAAATCGAACTGTAATGGCACGTCACCCGTTGCACCTCCAAAAGGTAAGTTGAAAACGTCCAAGCGTGCTGTGACAAAACGCAGCAAAAAGCAACAGGAGGATCCACCGCCAGAGGCAGAGGTGACCGAGACGGAGCGGTCTTTGTGTAATGTTAGCATGGAGGTCAATATGGGCGACGCCTCTCAGCTGAACGGCAGCACGGTCACCATCTCCTTTGAGGATTTCCTGCAGAGTCAGTGCCAGGGGGAGGACGAGAAAGAGGACAAAGGGCAAGGAGAGGAGAGTAAGGAGATGGAGCAGGGTGTTTATGAAGCTGATGGACAGGAGGGCTCTGGCACGCCGCCGTCATCACTTCAGCAGGTCTCGCCCCGTACGCTCACTATTCATGCCGAAGTCCACACTGTCTCGCCCAGACACGAGCCAGTCAAGCTTGCAGGAAAGATGGCCTCTATGTTCAGCAGTAGAAAAGGGTCTATAAGCCCAGCTCAGGTCGCGTCATCTCCTCCGATTCAGAGCAACGATGAGCCCCCCGCTGCCGCCCCAACAGTCAAGCGGAAATCCAACGTGGTTCTCCTAGAGGAGGACCTTGAGCTTGCAGAGGTGGACAGCCAGTCCACGGCCAAATGTAGTCGGGCAGAGAGGAAGCAATTCATGTCCGCCTTTAAGCAGCCCGGCCTGGAAGGGGCCAAAGCCAAGCCCGGGAAGGGGCAAAGCAAGCAGAAGCAGCCCGCAGAGGAGAGCACCGAAGCGGTTGGAAAGGAGGACGATGAGGAGGACGCCATAAGTGTGCCCTCCGTTGAGCAGCCCCCTGTTGCTGGTCCAGAGAAGAAGGGAGCCAAAAACAAAGCGTTGAGAAAGGGGAAGCGGAGGCGCCAAAAAGATGAAGAGACAGACCCTGCCACTCCTGTCCCATCTGCAGAACCTGTTGCCCTGAACGATCAGGCTGATAATGATAAAGCGACGGAGCCAGCCAGCCCTTCAGCTCCCTCCAGCAAAGTGGTGAGGAGGAGAGGGAGACCCAGCAGAGAAGCGCCTCCTCAGGCCAAGGCGTCCACCCCGTCCCCTGCACGGAAGACCAGGAGCAAGGAGAGAACTAAGGATGCTGCGTCATCCCGAGACAGCCCTGTCCAGATGTCTACTCCAAAAACACCCAAGTCCAGGTTCAAGGCTGAGATGGTCTGCCCAGCTGATGATCAGTGCAGCCCTATCAGGTGAGAATGTCAATGATTTAGAGCAGTGGTTCCCAACCTGTTCTGGATCAAGGTCCAAAATCTCGAAAGCGGCCTACCCATCTGACCACCAAATTGGTCAGATGGGTAGGCCAATTATTTGGGGGCCCACTTGCAATATGCCCTCCAGTGGGCCATGGGCCCCAGGTTAAGAAACACACATTTGCCATTAGTTGAAAAGCATTTCCAGTTGTTAGTGTGTCACTGTTCCAACAACAAGTCTCCGTTTACTTTTCCTTAGAATGAAATTCACCAGAGTCCTTCGAAATAAATCTGTGTCGGAGGGTGGCAGTGACGTTGAGATACTCAGTCCATTAGCTACTACGGTAAGGATTTGTTTAATACGGCATAATTCAGTGCAAATGTTATTGTTCTTAACCCATTTAGGCCTGAAGTCGAAATAAAAAAAATGTCTCTTTAAAATGTATCTTTTTTTATATGTTTTCTATATCAGTGGTTCTCAATATTTCTTGTCAAGGACCCCAAAAGTTATATGTAATTGGCCGCCGACCCCCATCTGAAAATATGTTGTTCCAGGAACCCCCCAGAAGCAAAGATTTGAGTTAAAAAATGAAACTCTGAAAGATTATATATAGATTTGAGGCACATTTTCACGTTTTTTCTAAAATAGCAGACTTACAAGTTCATAGTTTGGCACTCGGTGCCGCGCTATGAGCTTGTAGATCTGCTATTTTTCAATAGCTAAAGTGTAACATAATGCTAGAAACACCAACAGGGGTTCCCGCCCCAAAATGGGTTAATGCATGCTGTTCACACAATAATTCTCTCTCTTCCAATCCAGACATCGGAAGCCTCTAAGAGGAGAAAACGGGCCAAGAAGTTGGTGGAGAAGGCCAAAGTGATACAGCAGGGCAAAGAATTCGCCGCCAAGGACACCAGCACCTTACGCCGGTCCTCGCGTGCTCAGGTGTCCACCAAGAAGATCTACTACGATGACGACGAGGTACTAGAACCAGACGAAAACACTCTGTATATTCTTCAATTTAAACCGTATGGCCACTGCTGTGTAAGTCTTAGAGACAACACACTAGTGTGATGATGTGAAACATTTGTGACATATGACATTCATAATTGAGATTATTTTATTGGAATTGGCGACATCGGGGCGCAAATGAAACGAGTACATTTGTATCAGTCTGCATGCCGCTTGTTCACCAAACGTTCTTTTTAACTTGTTGCTAATTTGTTTGGTCAGAATTCCATCATTTGCATGGAGGAGGACTCTACTCCTAAGATGACACCGGAGAAGAGTAAATCCCAGAAAAGGATGCGGAGCATGAATGACGTCCTGGGGAAACCCGCAGCTGTCGGCAAGGACGGCAAGCCCGCCACAGGTAAGCCTTTCGGGTCCGCTTCACACATGTAAGCGTTCAGCATTTCGTTCCGTGGAAGGCGTTTGCTAACCCCAAACCCGACGTTGCATTCCATCCACTATATAGGCTCCAAAGGGGCTCCGCTGTTCCAAGGGAAGAAGGCACCAAGGCCATCTGCGCCGGCGGTGGTGTCCATCTTTGACGAGAGCAGCCACGAGGGCTCCGACGCCTCGCAGGACAACGAGCAGTTCAGAGCACGCCGGGAGTTTCTGAAGAGTGGCCTGCCCGAGTCCTTCAAGAAGCAGATGGCGGTGACCACCGCCACCAAGGAGGCCTACTCCCTGTCCTGCTCCTACTTCCAGCCAGTTGTGCACGTGCTGCAACCGCCGGACGGTAGGCCGCTCAGCGGTGCTTGTTTTGGGGCATGTCAAAACATATATAATGTTGTAAAAATAGCATCAAAAAAGTGGATGAAGTATAAAGGGAAAAGTAGAAAGTACGACTACTGGTTAACAAACACACAATGTAACTGCAGCATCGGCAGTTTGATTCAGACTGAAGATCTCCTGTGTAGCATCTAGTAGTAGTAGTTTGTCCTCCCCCCCCCCCCCCCCCCTCTCTCTCTTCAATTGGCTGTCTACTACCTTATCAAAATGAATACAATGACTGCCCTAAATAAATGATCAAGAAATACAAAATAAAATCTGTTTTCCTATTATGAAGAATTGTTAAAATTATTTTTGTGTTCTTCTTCGATAGACTGCTCCGTGTGGAATCTTCTGTGGCCTGAGTCTTCTCTCCTACGCCATCTGAAGGAGCTTTGGTGTCTCCTGGTAACTCATCCTCCGCACCCGTCTCTGCCACCACTCTCGTCCTGCTGGAAGACTGAACCAGCCTCCAGAGCAGCAGTCTGTCAAAGGGTAGGAGCAAATGACTTGTACCAAGAGTTGTCTTTATTGAAATCATCTTGATTAACTGAAGGACTAGTCTTTAACTTTCCCTACCTAATCCCCCTTTACGTGCATCGCTGCGTAAAATGCAATATTTGGGGCTTGCTTAATTTGACTTGGTTATTAAAATGAGCGATGATGGCTTGGCATCCCGGGCATCTGACTGTGTAGCACAGTGCAGAAAGATAGCGGATGTTGATGTTCTGTTAACGGGAAATGACATCGACCAGATTCGCTCTGATTGGTCAAAATCGGCATCAGGACTGGGTATAATACTATAGGATTACCGTGTTAGAATGTAGATGTAGTGTGTATGTCACGGATTCTTCTATTGGCATTAAAATGACGAACTAAACATACGAATAGTGCAGGAAGAAGGCACAATCCACTGTTAATTAGGGTGGCCATAAGGGGTTTAAATGGGATAACCCACGACTTGCAGCCCACGTGGCCTAATCTTCATTCAGAAACACACAATATAAATTGTATGTATGTATTATTATTAGTATTACATTTATTAACTTTATCTGTCTTTCATCAGGGTTCTGGCTGGAGAGCAGAGTTCTCCGAGTGTGTCCGACCGCTCCTGATGGAGGAAGTCAGAGCGTCTAACCCCCCGTTCCCCGTCCAGGTCTTCTTCACTCGCTTCCTGAAGAGGCACAGCGACCATCTTCAGCAGCACTGCACAGCTTCAGGTCAGCATGACTAGGAGAGACGTCGGAACCTTAGAGTATATATACAATAGAGAAGGCACCCAGAGGAAACCCTGAGGCGAAATGGACATAGTGGCCGGATTTGTCTGCAGACTATTATTGTTGTTATAGTTGGTCCTATTGTTGTGCTGCTCTTATCGTTGTTGTATTGTTTGGTCTCCCCTCCATCTCTCTGTCCTCTCTCTCTGTCCCTCCCGACACGGTCAAGGCAGATGGCCTCCCACCCTAGGGCCTCCTGAGGTTTCTTTCCATTTAAGGGGGAACACTTTTCTTGCCACTGTCGCCAAATGCTTGCTCAGCTGGGAAAGCATTGGGTCTCTTCTCAAATTGAATTGCCTTGGCTAGTTAGTCTGAACTCTGCCGATCTTTATGTGCTTCAGGAGCGGAGGCAGTGGCCAGTGTTGCCCCAGCGCCAGCCCAGACAAAAGGAGGGAAGAGGAAGAGGCTCAACGAAGGGGAAACGACGGGCAAGGGGGCCAAGAAGCGGAGATCCAGCCGAGAGGAGGTGGAGGAGGAGCAGCAGCAGCCGCAGCAGGTCTCAATGCCTGAACCAGAGCCTTGTAAGAGGAGGGGTCGTATGAGCCGGGTCCAGAGGCTCCAGATGGAGGAGAAGGAGGAGGAGGAAGAAGAGAAACCGTCCACCCCCCTCTCCTCCCCGGATGACTCTGTGATTGTGCTTGATTCCTCACCTGTGGCAGGGAGTGCAGGGAAAGAAGGTGAGCTAAAAAAAACAAAAAACTCCCAACCAGCACACTAAAGCACCTGGGATGGCAATGTTGGGATGTTACAGGAATGTTAACAACTGAAGTCATATGTTTTGTCCCGAAAATAGTTAAGGTTCAATGTGGTCTTTATTTTTTTTATATATATCATTTCTATCCCACGATACCCATTCTTTTCACCCAGTGTCAATTATCTAATATAATCCTGGGCACTAGACTCTCTGCCAACCTAGGGAGAGCAACGGACTGACCTCATGCTTCCTTCTATGCATGATGCGTCCAAGCTGCTTCTTTTTTCACCTCGCAGGGGGAAGGTTGGACGTAGCGTGTGGAAGGAACACGCTATTCCAACCAGTTCCTTTACCCTCCATCAGGCTGACCAGGGGGGAGGCTGTGGTCTTTATTCTTAAAGGTTATGTGCAGCTCATCATAAGAGTAAAACATATTTTGCCCAGTTTTTCAGTAGCAGCAGTACTGTACCCCCATTTTGCCAGAATGTTCCTGTGCCTCTTGGAGGTTTTCAGTTAGTTAGCATTGAGATGGCAGTTTCTGTGTGATTAAATAATGCTGCTTTGTTAATTTAGCGGGCGTGAAGGACGACGTGCTTTGGACTGAGAAGTATCATCCGCAGCACTCCAGTGACATCATAGGAAACACCGCCTCGGTTAGGAGGCTTCACAGGTAAGTGAATGTCTGCTTCTGATATCGATGTATGTACAATTAAGTGTAGGACCCACATTTTGAGCAACTTCAGTCCTATCATACTTTATAGCCCAGACTGCTGTCATTCCTGACATTATTGACATTATTAAAATAAACTAGAGGCCTCTAGTGGCACCTAAAGCCTCAGTGCTCCTCCAGCCATACAAAAGTAGTTTAAACCAAATGACATTGCCATACATTGAGCCCTGCACTCTTACTAGTGGGATAGAGAAACGAATAAAAGAAAGGCAATGTACACTGAAGGTTTAGCCAATGTCACGGTGCATTAATAACACTAAATGTGTCCCGTTTTAACAGTTGGTTAAAGGAATGGAAACTCCGTGCTGACCGAGAAGAAAGAAAGAAGCAGAAGGACAAGAAACAAGAGGAGAGTGGCAATGGTAAGAATACTCTCATAAAAAACTATTTTAATACACTAATTGGGGGGGAGGTGTTAGGTTTGACAATAAATACTAGTGATGTGATGCGTTGTGAGCTTGTAGGTTATTGTCACAATTTTTGCGTGACAGGTTGTAAGACAAAGTATAAAATAATGCGTGAGTGGTTGACCAGGAAAGTCTGTCATTTTAGATGAATCTATTCAAATTCGGCTATTCAAAAATGGCAGATTGTACATTTGTGATTTGTACATATTTTTAGGCCTCAGGCCTTAATGGCCTTTGGGTCAGAGTAATAAGTCAATTATAAAAAAGTAAATAGAATTTTGTCACGTTGATTTGTTGATTACCGTATATAAAATAAAACGGCCGTATTAAAAAAACACGCTTCTCGATTATTCGCTCAATCGGAAGTTAATCCATAAAATAATAGCTAAGAAAAGAATGGATAGTTTCAGCTTTACTGTACTGTATATGTTCAGCCCTTCCTGTGTGTCCAGATTCTGACTGGGACGGCGGAGAGGACGGAGAGGACATGATGACGTGCAACACGCTGCTCATCACCGGACCCACTGGAGTCGGCAAGACGGCTGCTGTGTACGCCTGCGCCCAGGAGCTGGGCTTCAAGGTACTTCTAACTATTAGCTTCACTGTGCCTGCCTAGCCCCCCCCCCCCCCCCCCCCAAAAAGGTTCCATTTATACAGCACCTTTATCCAGGGTGATTTACATAGATTCTGCATTACATTCAACCACAACCTCTCTCAACACACTCATACACCGATGGCAGAGGAAACCATGCAAGGTACCATCCAGCTCATCAGGAGCAATTAGGGGTTCAGCGTCTTGCTCAAAGACACTTCGACTCTAACTGGGAACGTTGCGGTTCCCAAGTGGCCCACTCAAGCCCTGAGCTACTGCCCCCCCCCACCCCCAATTCAATGAGCCTTTAAGTTTATTGCCATGAGTATTCTGATAGCGGGCGTGTTCTCTGGCCAGGTGTTTGAGGTGAACTCGTCGTCCCAGCGGAGCGGTCGTCTGATCCTGTCCCAGCTGAAGGAGGCCACCCAGTCCCACCAGGTGGACATCCAGGGGGCCAGCGCCTACAAGCCCACCTACTTCAACAGCTACGGGGCCAGCAGCTCCGCCATGAGACCCGGCTCCTCTCCCAGTACGTTTACCTCATTATTATTATTACTATTGCTGTTATTGTTCATATTACTGTTGTTATTAAGCATTGTGTTGTACTTTAGCTATTGAAAAATAGCAGATCTACAAGCTCGTAGCGCGGCACTCGGTGCCGCACTACGAGCTTGTAGGTCCTGCTATTTTTGAAAATTCGTTAAAATGTGGTGCAAATCTTTGAATGTATATTCTTTCAGAGCGAATGTTTTTAACTCAAATCTTTGCTTCTGGGCGGGTCCCTGGAACAACATATTTTCAGATGGGGGTCGGTGGCCAATTACATATATTTCTGGGGTTCCTTGACATGAAATATTGAGCACCAGTGATATAGAAACATAGGTATTTCAGAAAACTGGACATTTTTTAAATTTCGACGTCCGGCCTAACTGGGTTAAAGGCATTCTTGCATCACTGGACAGACTCTTATGTTAATTTTGCCCCATTCAGTGGCTGAATCTGTATCAATTGGTTATGATCGGGTCATAACAGATGATCATGAAAAGGATTGAGAAATCATTTTATCTTAATAATTCAAATCATTTCCATCCATTTCACAATCCTCCAGGGAAGGTGAACTCTCCTCGCAGGGTGGTCTCCTCTCCCAGGAAAGCCCCCCAGTCCCCCAGAGGTGCCAGGAGAGGGCATCTGGCCCCCACCACCTTGGCGAACTTCTTCAAAGTTGGACAGCCAGCCACCAAGGAGCCTGCCAACACAGAAAAGATTAAGAAAACGGGTATAATGTATAAATAGATAATCTAATCTAAAATGTAGTCCAAAAACTGTACCAAAGTCAACTGTTTATTTGAACCGTTGAATTAAGAGATTATCTGAAACTGAAACGGTTGCTCTTTGGAGAGGGTTCAATTGTAGGTTAAAACATTGAAGTTCCTTACCCTTGTAGTAGGCTGACAACAAAGTGATAGAATCAGATGAACTTTAAGGCACTGTTCAGTTGAGTTAAAAAGTCTTTATTTTGTCATGGCTTGCTTGACAAAGTTTGAAAACAGGTCGGTGACCAACGCATTTTGGCTCAGAGGGCCTTCATCAGGGTTCAATGTGGACCAGCCTACTACAAAGGGAAGGAACTTAAAGGACAACTTTACAATGTTTTAGGTTGCTATTAGAGAAAGTAAAAGATGAGTGTTAATTTTTTTCCCCATTTGCTGCTTTCTATCGTTTTAGCGATTTTTTTTTTGCTACGTTTACAGGGGGCGGGGGCATTCGAACATGGGGCTAAATATGTATTTATTTTATACAATTTTATAGTGATTATTTTTTTAAATGATTTACTATATAGTCCTACTAGACCCAAGGAAATTACATCTGGCCACAAAAGATCACAGGATCTACTGAAAGTGAAGGAGGAGGTGACAAACTGACATGTTGAGCCATACAACACAGTATGGCAGCTAATATCGCTAAAACGAAAGAAAGCAGCAAATGAAAAAAAATTAACACTCATCTTTTACTTTCTCTACAACAACCTAAAACATGAACCTCGGTTGAAAAAAAACTAAAGTTGTCCTTTCAAATGTTTTGACCTCTTTATTTGATCTACTACTAGATGTACGGTATGGTAATGATACCTCATAGACAGTGTTGACATTCCATTAATCGGTAATGTCTTATGGACATTTTTGTATTCTAGTTAGTTGTTATGTAGCTGACTGTCTTACCGGCTGTTTCACGGATAGTTTGCTGTTTCCCAGGGCAGCGGTTCCAAACGGGAAGTTCACAAAGGTTGTTATTGTTTAGTTGTATTGCCTGAATTGGTCTGTAAAAGTGTAATAGTCATGTAAAACATATCTTCCATTTCCTCACACAGTCCCACCCAAGAAAGCATTAAAAGAGAAGGAGACGGCCAGTATGTCTAAAGAGCTCGCCGTCAAACCTCCGCCGACCGCTGCTAAACCCACGGGATCCGCTAAGGCCACGCCCAGCGAAGAGCAAAGCAAGAAGACCGCCGCGACCTCTCTGATTCTTTTCGAGGAGGTGGACGTCATCTTCGACGACGACTATGGGTTCCTGGCGGCCATCAAGACCTTCATGACCACCACCAAGAGACCGGTCATCCTCACCACCAGTGGTCGGTTTCAGCACATACACACAGTCTCGACAGCGTTGGTCCCGGTCGTATGCAGTACAATAGACGACCTTATTGGCTCTTGACTTACACCATATGTTTTTTTTGTTGCTTTTAGATCCTAACTTCAGCACCATGTTTGACGGCTTCCTCGAAGAGATCCATTTCAAAGCGCCCCCAGTGGTGAGTGAACATCTACGCTTTACCCCAACATCAGTGGACTTGATCTGGACATATATACATATGATATTAGACTGGATATTGTCTGTGATTTTGGATATTGTATTATTGTGATATGGCATAAACGTGTTCTATAAAAATCGGAATGATCGAAATCGGATCGGAGCAAGGACACCTTGAGACCGACTGGTGTAGCGAATTATGTTTCCAGTGACATTCACCCATTCACACACACATATTCACAAACCGATGCCGGGTGAAACCATGCAAGGCGCCAACCTGCACATCGGGAGCAATTAGGGGTTTCAGAGTCTTGCTCAAGGACACTTCGACAGTAACTCTGGGGGAGCCCGGGTTCGAACTGGCAACCTTGCGGTTCCCATCCGGTGACTTTCGGTGACTCTACCCCTGAGCCACTGCCGCCCTGTAACACCTGTGAAGGAAGTCTGAAAGGGGCTCCCAAGTTCTTTCCAAAATGGCACGTGTGCACATTCTCATTCTCTCTTCCTTCTCCTCTTCTCTCTTCTCCAAGGTGAACGTGGGCAGCTACCTGCAGCTGCTGTGTCTGGCCGAGGGCGTGCGCACGGACCCCGAGGATGTGCGCAATCTGCTGACGCTCAACGGCTGCGACATCCGACAGAGCCTGCTTCAGCTGCAGTTCTGGACACGCAGCGCCGGGGGGCGCCACATCACCAGGAGGCCACCAGCCACCACCACCAGCCACATGATTCACTCACGACCCCAACCTATCCCCGGAGGTAATTTGCGTACGTAAAGCAAGTACCCTATTGGTCTGAATATAATATTTTATTTTTATTTTTTTTCCAAAGGAAATATCCTAAAAAAAAAACTGTATTATAATCGGGGACTAGACTATTTGACATTCAATGTTCTTTTTCCACAAATGAGTCTTGAAAAATGGGGCTCGTCTTATAATCAGAGTCATCTTATATTCAGCACAGTACGGGTAATGTCTTTAAGCCTAGGGCTATGTAGGGGTTTTGTAACAATAATGGTTAATAGAACGCCTACTGAGTGGCAAAAAACTACTTTCTGGCCTTTGACAGTCCATACATCCAAACAGAAAAGTCCTATTTGATTCCATTAAATGACTTTAAACAACATTAAGTTCACTTTGCCACACATTTTTTACATTGTATTTCACTCATTCTGTTAGAATTTATAAAGAGTAAAAATAAATATATAATTATGTCCCAAAATAATTTCGCGACCTCACCATCAGTGTCCCGCGACCCCAACTTTCTATGGATATTTACACATATTTACACATAAAGTCAATGGAAGATTAGATATGTCTAGTTTTGTCAACCTGCAGATATTTCGAACAAAATACAATTTTTAATATTCAATAACAGTGGCATAAGTGTCCTGACCCTCTTCTGCGGGAAATAGCTTTTTCCTTTATATTGATGATATGGTGGTTTTTGGTCTATATTACAAACATATACACAGTTAACTCTGAACTTGGTAGATCTGCCTTTAGCTTCTGTGGCCCTAATGGAATGACCTACAATTTAACAACATTAAAATTGACCACACTGGTACCCTTGAGCCGTTTTAAAACCTTGGTGAGCACACAGACCCCCACAATATGTAACCGTTTTTAGATCGTTTTGAAATTTGTCTAAGCTTTCTTTATTTGTAAACCTATGTAATTCACATTGTTTTTCTTTTCCTGATCTTCTGATGTTTTTCAATGTGATTGTGTCACTCGACGAAAATGAGTTTGATTACTCAGTGTCATTTCGAGAATAAACGAAACTTGAATGAATATTTTAAAATGAATAGGTCTCGTTTCCCCTGCCTTAGAATCCGACGCGACTGCAGTGGTGAAGCCGGAGGACGGTGCGGTGGAAGCGGCCACGTCCACGCCGCTGCCTCCCTGTGAGAGCGGCTGCACGGAGAGCATGCTCGGCCTGCTGAACATCCAACCTGACCGAGACATACAGCAGCTGCTCAAGGTGAGGTCTCTTTAGTCGCCCACGCGTCTTCTAAAGGCCTATTCATTCATAGTCTGGATTTTCGGTGGTGAGCTGACCACCGCGACTATAAATAACGTTGAGCGGTGGTGAGTAAAAACAGAGAGAAGAGCGGTGGCGGTGGTTTGCTCTTCACCGCGGCTCGTGACGTCATGTTGTAGTTCGGTGGTCACCTAACCACCGAAGATCCAGACTATGTATGAGCCTTTAGGCCCCTTCTCTCCCCAATTTAGCGCCGGGATTCCTTCAAAATAGAAGCTTCGGTTCTGGAAAAAAGCTTGCTATAGCCATCAGATCAAAACCACGGGGAGGGCCCTAGATTAGGAGATACGAGGCTTTCTTTCTGCAGCGGTAAACTAGGAAGTGACCGGGACCAGGTGGTGAAGGAAGAGCGAAGCGTATGGTGGCCTTGGGGGCCAACTAAAGAAGAATAATAATAAAACAATTAGAATATTCTTCTCTCGTTTGATATCGTTGAAGATGCGCTATAGGACGCAACCCGTCGGTTGGATTGCCTTATGACGTGTGGGCACGTTGGATGGGCTGAACCTGTCGATGCCAATTCATTCCTCCCCACACGCATTTAATTAGGTGTTGCCACTGCCTGTTGTAGCCTGCTGACTCAGCCGCCAGTGAGGATCCCACACCGGGAGGACTACTCCTCCTGGATCCCGCCCAACACTCCTTGGTGTCGGGTGCAGCCCGCAGCCCGTAGGAATGCATGCAGAGACACACTCCTAGCCCGTCTTCCCTCTGCCGAACACGGGCCAATTGTGTTCGCATAGAAGACCAGTGGTTCCCAAACCTTTTCATGTCAAGGACCCCCAAATTGACACTCATTAGCCCGTAGACCCCCCCCATTTGAATATATATGCCAAGGACCCCCATAAGAGAAGATTTTCAAGGTTCTAGCAGTGATTTTCAACCAAATGGACCCTAACAGGTCCATTTGGTTCCATTTGTACACTCTCAGTCAATTTGGGTTATAACTATCATTTAGTTGGGGACCCCCTGGAACTCCCTCAAGGACCCCTGGGGGTCCCCGGACCCAACTTTGGGAACCGCTGGCATAGACGCTCAACGAAGCCGAATGCACCACGGTGTATTTCAAACCCTCAACCTCCTTGGTGGCGGACATATACTTTACTCTGATTTATACTGACGGGACAGTGTAGACTAGAGAGACAGGAAATTGAGCAAGGGCAGAGAAGGAAAGACGTGCAACACGGTCTTCAGCCATAATCGAAAATGGAACGTTGTTGCAATCACGATGGTAAACCTCAGATTGTAGTTATTGTGTAAGAAACATAAATGTTTGTGTGAGCCTCTTTTTCTTCTTCTTCTTGTTTTTTCTTCTAATTCACAAATGAGATCTACTCTATTCTAATTTAACCGCCGCGTTCTTGCATCCACAGAGTCCGTGTTCGGACGAGGCGTCTCTCTGCTGTGAACTGCTAATGGACAGTAAGCGGAGGTCGGTGGATCTGCTCCGCTCCAACATGGAGACCCTTCTGCCCCTGCCCCTGTCGCGGCTCACCCCCCGCACCCATGGACCACGGCAGTCGACCTCTACCGCTCGAGACCAGGCTAGCGTCGAGCCGCAGGAGTTGGACCCACCGTCAGGCGGCAGGCTACCGCAGGCGTCGGAGTCCTCCGACGGTTTGGACGACGCGAGTCCGGTCAAAGTGTCCAACAGGATGAAGAACAAGAGGCAACAGCACTGTCTGCAAAAGCATGACCCGCTGGACTCCGACTCCGAGGATGACTTCCTCTCTTTGCGCCGCGAACCGCAGGGCGCTTCTCAGACGGAACAGGCAAGCGAGGAACCAGAGCCGGCCGTTCCAGATGCGAGCGACGCGCAATCGTCCCCGGTGAAGAGGGTGGCGGTGACGCGGGTGCCGCTGACCCCCGACGAGAGGAGGAAGGCCGTGCCGATCTCCTGCTGTCTGGGCTCCATGGCCGAGTTCCTAGACGACATGTCCTACCTCGACTCCTGCCTGTCCCGCCACACGTTGGAGGGCATCGAGACTCACAGGAGGATGCTCGGCCTCCCGGCCTGTGCCGCCGAAGTGAAGGCCGGCATGACGGACGAGCCCCGGGTGGAGGTCGACAGCTGGGCGGAGGGAGAGCGGACGCTGGAGGTCCAGGCCGCCGTGGAAGCGCTGAGCTTCCGGAGGTGCCAAAGCGGGGTGGCGGAGGCGTGGAGGGAAGCCCAGGAGCTGGGCGGAGAGCTCGGCAAGGAGGCTGCAGCGGAGCTCACGCTGCCCGTGGCTCCACACCGAGAGGGCTTCAGCCTCACTCAGGACAGCCCTTGTCAGCCCAAGTGAGTCTTTTATTTGTTGTAGGTCGGCGACTCGGCTGTTTTCGGCAAAAGCATTTTATGTAGAGGCAAAAAGGTGGGCGACTCACGTCAACCCATATAACCCATTTTGACCTGAGGTCAGATTCTAAAAATGTCTTCTACATCCTGAATGTTTTCTGAAAAAGCTATGTTTCTATGTCAGTGGTTCTTCGATTTAAAAAGAATAGCAGACCTACAAGCTCGTAGCGCGCCACTCGGTGGCGAGCTATGAGCTTGTAGATCTGCTATTTTTCAATAGCTAAAGCATAACATAATGCTAACACCGAAAGGGGTTCCCGCCCAAAATGGGATAATATATATGGTTAAATTTGATAAGCCATAAAGAGAATGTTTTCTTCCAACTATTAGGAATGCAAGTTGCAATAGTAGAATATTGCAATAGCAACCGAAGGTGCTGATGCTATTTTTAGGACCATTGAAACGACGTTGAAGATTGATTGCCAAAAAAAACAAAAACATTGAATGTAATTTTCGGCGCAGTCATCGTGTTTAAGGGGTAGTAGCTGATGCTCGCTTACGCCGATCACATGGGATCAATAATCTGTTGAAATGTGTGTCCGACTTGACCTTAGTTGAGATGAGTAACCGTTAATATGGCAGTCGAACAACACATTGGCCATTTTAATATGGCAGTCGAACAACACATTGGCCATTTTAATATGGCAGTCGAACAACACATTGGCCATTTTTACCAATTTTGGGAGGGAACCCCTTTTGGTGTTTTAAACTAGCATTATGTTATACTTTAGCTATTGAAAAATAGCAGATCGACAGTGCCGCGCTACGAGCTTGTAGGTGTGCTATTTTTGAAAAATCGTGAAAATGTGGCACAAATCTTTGAATATATATTCTTTCAGAGCGAACGTTTTTAACGTAAGTCTTTGGCTTTTGGGAGGTCCCTGGAACAATATATTTTCAGTTGGGGGTCGGCGGCCAATTACATATATTTTTGGGTGTCCTTGACATGAAAATGTTTGAGAACCACTGACATAGAAACATGGGTTTTTCATAAAACTGTCAGGATTTAGAAGACATTTGTAGAATCAGGTCAAAATGGGTTAATATGGTAGTCGAACAACACATTGGCCATTTTTTTATATGGTAGTCGAACAACACATTGGCCATTTTAACCCAAGAGCTGTTGGCTGTTCTGCGTTCCAGCAAGCTCCAGAAGAGGAGGGAGCTGATGGAATGCCTGCTTTCCAGAGGGGCGTTCGGCACTCTGGGCAACAGGCCTGCCGCTGCAGTGGAGTACCTACCCGTCCTACGCGCCATATGCAGATCAGAACAACGGAAAGAACAGGACAAGGTGAAACGGAGGTGAGCAGCGGCACACAGAACACCACATCTTGTGGAAGGGTTGTATAAACGTAATGTGTTGCACTGCACCGCAGGCAGGATGTGGCCACATCGTCTTTGTTAGCGCCGTGGCCGCTGGTTGAATCATAAGACGATGTGTGTGTGTGTGTGTGTGTGTGTGTGTGTGCTATTGGCATATACAGTATGAATAATCATTTGTTTGCTTACAAAATATGTCAAAGTGCAACAGTGATTTTGCAGGTCATGACACAGGTTCCGCATGCGAGCGTTGACATTTCTATTGCGTTATAGTGGAAAGCCCCGTTTGGCCTATTCATGCGATACCTAATGTCAAACATTAGTGATCCTACATGGCCACAGGACCTGGCTTTCTCACTAAAAAGAGCAAGTAGGCCAGGCAACTACAACAACTGAAGTTGTATTGACACATTGATTGAATGATTGAATACTTTATTAACAGTTGTGCAGAAAAAAAGCACAGGAAAGTACAGTTCAGTCTGCTAGGATTTATCACCCAAGAAAGCACTATGGCTTGTTTCCATTGGGGTCCTTCATCTTCATATTCAATTAATCGGGCACGGACGGCACACACACACACACACACACACACACACACACACACCTCTTTAAATGGACACAGAGGCGGTCTGTTTAAATTACTCGAAATTCAGTTGATGAACATTTTCTGTTCCTGCAGGTTCCTGCACTACCTGGATGGCATCCACCTGGGTCTTCCCAAGAGCACCGTCCAGCTCCTGGCTGAGGACTTCCCCTGAACACCATTGTCTTTATAGTCAGTCATACAGAAACCCTAAGTGAGACTTGGCCTTTCTGTGTCCTCATGTGTTTGAGGGTCCGCTCCTCTCATAAACAAACATTGCGAACTGGCATAAAGTACATTCTTTTTACAGCCCTTGAGAGAAGTTTCCTCGTGCGTGCGTGCATGCGTGCGTGTGTGTGTGGGTGGGTGGAGTATAATGGATCAACGATCTAGCCTGGTAAAAGCTTTCCGGTCGCGGAATTCAATTTAATTTTCATTCAACAGCTGAATGAAAATTCAATTGAATTCTGCCACTGGGAGGGTTTACGAGGCTATTAAAGATACAACTACAGACTGTGGGCCCTATCTTGTGCCACCCCTTATCCCTAAACGTATTTGCTATTTTTTTACCATTTTTAAAAACCTTATAAAATAGTTGAACTAGCCAATCTCCATTGACGCGTTGTGAACTTGTAGATCGACTATTTGAACTATTTTAAAATGGATCAAAAATAGTAAAAAAAAAAAGAGAAGGAAAATAAGTTTAGGGATAAGGGGTATAGCCCTGAACATACAATGTTTGTGTTGTGAACCAGACCTTAGCATCAGGTGAGTTGGATGGATCCATGCATTTCTGTGTATAGCCACCAGTCAAACTAACCGAGGGTTTAGTCCAAACCATTATTGCGTATGCCAAGTTGTACAGATTCTTCCCGATCTGAAACCCCCCCATTGCGAAAACACATTTTATAAAAATGGAAACATTTTCAAAAGAATACCAAATTGATGTATAAGAAACCTGTATGTGATGCTTTGTGGAGTGGACTTGCAGATCTGCTTTTTTCACTCTTGGTCGTATACAGTGGGCCTTCAGTGGTCGAAAGACAGACTTACAAACAAGGTTCCACTCAATGTTTGGCTTTTATTCTGTTCCCTATGAAAACACCTTTTTGATACGATCTTTCTGGTGCTTCGATAGATCGCTGTAATTATTACTGCTTCATCTAGGTTTGTAATATAAAATGGTATTGTAAAATAATTTTAAGTTCAGTGAGATTTGTAGCTACATTTTTGCTTTGAAGCGTGCGAAGCATTTTTTATAAATGGTAAATTGCTTTTGGAGAGAAATTGTGTATCGTTGATAACACTTGTGTAACCTGTAAAATACACTTTGATTTGAATTATGTACACACTCACACACAGGCTGTTCAATTACACCTTTCAGAGTGTCCTGGAGGAGCATCTCTGTTCTAAAAATAAATTAATAAAAACACACCAAAAGCAGGCACAGCTTTTGAAAACGACTTCCTGGTCCACAATGTACACTGTTTTTGTTCACAAACCACTGCCACATTAATTTCAGCGGGTGTTTAGGTTTTTATTTTTCTCTCTCCCCCCTAAATAAAGGTTTGTAACAAAAAGGTTTTCATTATACATTATTGTGTATTTTTGAGAGATGCATCAGTCAGTGTTTACCTACCTGTAACTGGGAAATGCAACTCAGGGTTGTGTTGTTGATTATATTTCATAATTGACATATATATAATATAATATATAATATAATATATATTATATATATATAATATAATACAAAAAAATAAGTTGCACTAATATATGAGGAGTAGCATCTTTATGAGGCATATTCATTATATTATTGATAGACTAGTAATGTACAGTATTATACGATATAATAAACTTATAAATTAACTTACACTATTGAGTTATTTTTTAAGGAGGATTAGCAGCCTAATGAGGCGTATTGAATATATAATTAGGCCTATAGTAGCCTAGAACTAGACTACATATTACAATATAATAAGAAATAAAGTTACTTTTATATTTGTGTGTTTTAACATTATTTTAGATGAGTAGCAGTCTAGTGTGCGTGTGTGTGTGTGTGTGTGGACACGGCAGTGGGAGGTCACAGTGTGACAGACAGTCGGATGTGTGGGCACTGGTGTGGGGACAAACACTATCACGTCACAAGTTCCAGTTTTACGTGTCATCCCTTTTTTTGACACGCTTAGGTATTTCGCCTCGAGTGAAATGTGCGAGCACCACCATGGTGAGTTCAGCGAATATTTATTATCAGAGAACACGAGGATACTATACATTCATAGGCAGCCAAAAGTTCGCGAGTGTTGGATAGCGTTACCCCAGTAAACAATACAATGGCAAACCGGGAGCGAAACAAAAAGATTCTGCTGGAAATGGTGAAACAGCCGGACAATAATCGATGTGCAGATTGTTGCGCCTCTGGTAAGAGTTCACTAATTGATGCTGTAACCTAGCCTACTTGGCGCCTACTATACTGCGATATTGCATTTTAATATACCGGTAACTTCTTGGTGGAAAAGTCATTGCAATTCATGCTACTTCTTCATTTAGGCCAATGATTCTCAAATGTGTTCATGTTGTCAATTTATGACCCCCAAACGTACCCCCTAAATTTGCCTAAAAAACAAAAATAAATGCATTGTAATAAAATATTGCAATATATTTAGAAAATGGCAGTATGCTAAAATTGTTAAACGTATGTTGATGCTTTAGCCCTATTATGAATTGCCCCCCTCATTGACCCCCTTTGAGAACAACAGTATTGAGTGCCCGTCTGGTCATAACTCACAAGTCATGGTAATGGAATCAGTTTGGACACCAATATCAATATGTCACTGACGTTTTAAGAGCCGTCTCAAATGACCTATGTTGTGTTGACCACAACTTGTGGTCAACAAAAGCCCTCAGTAGTTTAGTGAATCGCTCTGTTTTGGAATGTCCTCTTCACACCCCCAGACCCAGAATGGGCCTCCTACAACCTGGGTGTGTTTGTGTGTCTGAACTGCTCTGGTGTGCATCGCAATCTACAGTCCAGTCGTGTCAAATCCATAAAGCTGGACTTCTGGGAGGATGAGCTGGTTGAGGTGTGTATATGGAGTCGGGCAACTGTAATAATCATATGTTCATCATGTTAACACCTATTCCAGTATTCCATGTTCCCTCAGTCCCTATACTGTAGGTAGGGACTGAGGGAACGTATCGGGGCGTACTACTCCAGTAGTGGTTCTCAAACGTTTTTAACCCATTTAGACCTGAGGCCAAACTAATAAAAAAAGAACTAAAAAAGAAAATGTCTTTTATATAAATCCTAATCTGTTTTCAGAAAATCTTCTATTTTTTATCAAAATAAAATAAAATAAATAAATTGTGTTGCTGTATTAGCAACAGGATTTGCTATGTCCCCATGGACTCCACTTATCAGGACTGCTTGAAAACATCCTTGTTTGCACTCATGGGTCCTTTTTCAGACGCCAAATAATAACTTAAAGCCAGGATTTGACTACACTCACAGTCACAGCATACAGTAACTGTGTATTTGTGTCTTTCTGGGACATGTCACATGCATCCTCTGAAGTTCATGAAGTCCAATGGCAACGCCGTCGCCCGCACTCACTACGAGAAAGCTGTTCCAGCGTACTATTATCGGCCCCAGCAAGATGACTGTGCGTAAGTGTTAATGTCCATTCCTTCACTCACTAATGGAAAAAAAGAAAATGACCTGCACACTCATCTGCCAAGGCTCTTCATCTGGTCAAACTCTTGGCCAGATGAGGAGCATTGGGTCGAAACGTCTTCAATAAAGTGTGCGGGTGCTTTTCTCTTTTTCTGATGTCACTTTTGAACCCAGCACCTCTACTAAGGGATGTGCATATTTTATTAGCTTTTTCACTCACTGATGAATTCAGTTTATTGTTGCGCCGCTTCGGCTTATGTGATCTCTTCAGAAATCAGAACAGTTCATGTTATTGCATTTTCATGTTATTTTTATGCTCAGCCATCCACGAGTTGGAATCATTGTCAAGGTTTTTGAGAAGTCAGAAGGCTATAGGCACAGTAGGCAGTGTGAAGGGGAAGGAAATGTAATAGAGAGAAGTGGAACTATAGGAGCACAAACGGAATAAATCGTTTGATGCCCTGTGTTGTTCACTAACTACAAGTTAATTAACTTAGTTACCCTTCTCTTTATCCAAGTGTCTTGAGAGAGCAGTGGATACGATCTAAATATGAGAGGATGGAGTTTACGGGAGAAACCAAGTACCCTCCACTTGGCTACACTACAGGTGAAGTGACTTTCATTTTTATTGTAATAGAGCGGTGCCCATTGGGCACTGGCCTAATTGGAAAGATGCAAGTTGGACATGCATGCCCCACCCAGTTATGTATGCGTCCCTTTTATGCCCACATATGGAGTTCTTTGTCAGGCATGCCCAAATATGGAGTCTATATGCAGATGTCAGAACATATTTGTGATGTCAGAACAGGCCAGCTCCATATGGAGTCCGGGCAGGCTTTTTGTTGCGGTTCTGGAGATTTCTGTATCTTGTCTCTCTGTGTCCCTTTATTCCTATACATGGAGTTCTGTGTCAGGCATGCCCGAATATGGAGTGTTGTGATGTCAGAACAGGGCAGCTCCATATTGGACAACAGTGGGTCCGACGGACTCGACACCGGGCACTGCCTTCCCTGTGGGGGTGTGGAACGCGCATGTCAAAATGTGGCGAACGGTTCTCGAGTTACGTGCATTACAGACGTACACTTGGACAGACAACCAGACATGGTGCATTTATAGATAGATTATTATTCAGGGTATTTTCCAATTCACATGTATAACTATCTCTTTGAATCTCTTTGAATCTTTGTTTTTTTTTCTATCTATAATGCCATGCCCAAAATAGGGACGCCAGGTTGAATGAAAGTGGTTAATAATCATGCATTTTCATAAAAAATTAAATACATAAAGCTTTGAAGAATCACCGGATTGCGCCACACTCAAACTCTCACATTAATAGTACAGTTCCTCATTCACCACAGGCTATACAGGTACAGCCTGTTCTCTGTACCCAAAAATCACAGTAATGAAAGAATAGAGGAAATATTGTGTTTCGCACACCTTGGCAAATGACGTAGACGTGCTTGGCCTGCTGTGTGTTGAAAAGGAAATGTGACTGAGCGCAATGTCTTTGGTCGTCTCCAGGTTTCTATGAAGGGATTCTGTGGAAGAAAGGGAAGGATAATGGACACTTTCTAAAACGGAAGTTTGTTCTGTCAGAGAGAGAATTCACCCTGGTTTACTACAACAAGGATGATGTGAGTCAACCTGTCATTCTAAACACAACTTAATGATGCACAGAGTATAGGCCGGCCACGACCATCGATTATCGCTTTCTGTTTTGAGGGGGCGGCAGTGGCTCAGGGGTAGAGCGGCCAGATGGGAACCGTAAGGTTCCCAGTTACGATCCTCGGCTCCCCCAGAGTTAGTGTCGAAGTGTCCTTCAGCAAGACTCTGAACCCCTAATTGCCCCCGATGTGCAGGTTGGTGCCTTGCATGGTTTCCTCCGCCATCAGTGTATGAATGTGTGTGTTAATGGATGAATGTAATGCACAATCTATGTAAAGTGCTTTGGATAAATGCACTATATAAATGCACCATTTACCAAGAATCGAGAAGCAAGTTTTCAAATAAAAAATAAAAACATAAAAAAGTTCACAACGCAACCTATAGTCACCTATAGTGACAAGCCTAAAGTAGAGATAGATGAATCAATTATGTTATTAAATTATTGATTATGATTGATTGATAATTGATTAAATCGATTCGTTCGATTAACTAACACACATGCACGCACGCACGCACGCACGCACGCACGCACGCGCGCGCACACACACACACACACACACACACACACACACACACACACACACACACACACACACACACACACAGTCATTCATTGCTAGAGTGTGTGTTCAGTAACGCATTTTGACATGTCCTTTGGTACATTGGCTGGCAGACATTTTCCAGCGGCATACATTTCACATGTCCTTTTTTTTTATTTAAATAAAGGGCCATAGATATAGTAGCCATCTTTAAATGCGGTTATTCATGAAAGCAGGGATATTAGTCGTTTGAAATCCACTGATTATAGAGGCCAAAACCCAATCTGCTCTTCACGACGCATGCAGGAGTCCAAAGGCCCCAAGGCTGTGATCCCCATCAAGGACCTGAACGCCACCTTTGAGCCTGACAAGATTGGCCACGCCCACGGCCTGCAGCTCACCTACCTGGACGAGCACCACACCAGGAGCATCTACGTTCACCACAAGAGCGCCGAGGTGGGGCCCACACTGTGCATCTACGTCAGTGGTTCCCAAAGTGGGGTCCGGGGACCCCCAGGGGTCCTTGAGGGAGTTCCAGGGGGTCGTCCCCCCCCCAGCTAAAGAAATGCCATTAAATGGGGGGTCTGTAGACTAAGGGCCGATTCATACTCCTATTTTACCGCTGTTTCGGCGCTGTAGTGCCGAAATGATTTTGGCTCGTCAGAAATTTTCAGTAGCACCGAAGAGCCGACTTTAGGACGAACCTCAAATGACGTCAAATTGTAGGCTCTACAGCGCCGAACCGACTTTTATTCGGCTCTAAAATAGGAGTATGAATCGGCCCTTATAGGCATGTCAAACTGGGCGTCCTGTGAATTAAAATGGTTGAGAGTCACTGCTAGAGCCGTACAAATCTTCTCTTATGGGGGTCCCTGGCATATCTCTTCAAATGGGGGTCCGCGGGCTAATCAATGTCGATTTAGGGTTCCTTGACATGAAAAAGTGCTGAGGTGGGGCCATGCTGTCATCTCGCTGCTGATGGTGATTACAGTGGTGGAAACAAAAAGTACTGAAATGTTTTACTTATAAGTAAAAGTATCAATACCGCAATCTGCGTGCAAAATGTATAGGCTACTTGAGCAAAAGTACAAAAGGCATCAACATGTACTTAAAGTACTCATTATGCAGAATGTTTCACAAGTGTTTCACAATGTAAAACCTTTTGAAAATAGCCAAAGTATGGTATAAAGTGGTTAATGCATGCTTTGTAATAATAACCAGTAAGACCTGTAATAACCAGTAAGCCCTAGAGGGCGAGGTCGCGCTAAAACAACAGGTCTGGGAATGCCCATACCGGTATTTGTTTTAATTGACGTTTTCGGGGCGGGTAGGCTGTAAAAGCTGTGTTAATTAATAAGGCCAGGCATCTACAGTTTGAATGGACAGGTTATCATCAGTCAAAAGGGAGACATCGAAGAGGAATGCCGGGTGGGCAGGGCTCAACATATGGAATGTCAGAACAGGTCAGCTCCATACTGTATAATGGAGATCTAGGGTTTGAGGTCAGACGTAGAGTTGCTGGCTGGCTCCATGCAGATCCAGGTGATGATCCAGTCTTCTCCATGTATGGCTATAGCCAGGGTTTTTGATGAGGTCAGTGTCGTGATCTTCATATACAGTATGAGACGGCCATATATGGAGTGTGTCAAGAGGCATGACAGACTGACGACCATTTATGTTGGCGTGACGGTGTCACAATGTGTGATGGACTGACGACCATTTATGGAGGCGTGACACGGATCGACGGATGGACTGACTTTTTTATAGTAATCTGCGACCCTATGGTTACAGATTTCACTCTTGTGTGGCATACGATCATGCGTGATTTATTATTTTGTTGACACACACACACACACCGAAGCTGATCTCTACAAGCTCACAACGCGTCACTATGTGAGCTTGTAGA
This sequence comes from Protomyctophum bolini, assembly GCF_963924005.1. NCBI lineage: Eukaryota > Metazoa > Chordata > Actinopteri > Myctophiformes > Myctophidae > Protomyctophum > Protomyctophum bolini. The sequence goes on along the minus strand of NC_137872.1, from coordinate 36,187,883 downwards.
TCGCCTACTTTCGGTGAGCATTGAGCAACCAAGAAAGTACTGTGAATCACACATTCTGTTCTTCTTCCCCATGCCAGGAGATAGTCACTTGGTATAATGCAATCCGCGCTGCTCGCTATGCCTACCTGAAGACGGCATACCCAACTGGAAGCGACAAAGAGGTATAAGAATTCTATACTTTTTGGGGATAATTGCAGCTACAGTACGGGAATCATTATGCCACAGGTCGTTTCGATGGAAGCAATCTGATTGGTTGAAACAGCCTTCTAGCCCGTGGGTTAAACCAGCACTATTCACCTGCACCTAATCAAAACAAAGAATTCAGCTGCTCTGTTCTCCCAGAGCGCTAGAAAACTCAGTGGCTAGGCTAGCTATAGTTTCTTGGGACATTTGTGGTCGTAGTGACTATACATCTGTCATTAAAAATATATTCTTTCAGCGATTTTTAAGGTTATACTGTTGTATAATTGCAATATCACACGAGTCGAGGGTGTGGTTTAACGTGATTATTGCCACTTCAGCGACGCTTGCGGAACTCGACTTCGTCTCGTTTCTGACCGCATCCCTGTCTTGGCAATAATCACGTTAACCCACACACACCCTCTCGTGTAATATCGCTTAATTGACATCTTGCTGCTTCTACCTGTACGAGTGAATGACGGCTAAACTCCTCTTGATTGTCATGAAATTAGCTTTTTAAAATGCTGTTTTTGTCTCTTTCCCAGCTAAGACCAAAGATAACAAGGAACTACCTCAAAGAGGGATTCATGGAAAAGACAGGTCCTATGGTGGGTTGATAGATCCATATAGTAATGATCCAGGTTTGATTTGTTGGGGGGGGGGGGGGGGGGGGTTGATAATAACATGACATTTTTACAATTTATTTAAGAATGCACGTTAACCACATGGGAGTCTCTATTTTGGGCACTTTTTCCAAAATCTTTAAAACAATTCTCAATTCATTATTATTATTATAAATCTTTAAATAGCGAAAATATCTGGCCTACGCGACACGAGACAGTATCACGCTCTGTACTTGAACTTGATATACATGCAGTGTACTTGATATTTATTGTGTACTGCCTGTACTGTAGCATACTTTATAGATACGCGACACGAGACAGTATCACGCTAAAGGTTCACAAAGTTTATTTCACATACAGGAACATACCGGTATATATATAGTGCTGGATTATAATGGCGTGACAAGATATGAGACATAGAAACGTGACATGATAATGACTAATGCAGCAAGGCTGACCTTACTGGTGCTGAGATGTCTCTCGTAGCCTATCCATAAAGTATGCTACAGTACAGGCAGTACACAATATACATATCAAGTACACACTGTATCTCAAGTTCAAGTACACAGACTTAGATGTAGGCTACTGTACATGGACAATTTATAACACACATTTCGTCTGGCATTCATCATGATCATTCTGTATTCAGGTCAATGATTCAGGTTCCATGTTGTGTTTTCAACAGCAGAGGGAGCCATTCAAGAAGAGGTGGTTCATCTTGGATTCCCAAGAAAGGAAGCTGCTGTATTTCAAAGGCCAGCTGGTGAGTGACAACCCCTCTCTGACTGCCCCCTAGTACTCACATTTAAAAGTATCAATACTGCAATGTAGAACTATACTACAAGTAAATGGCTGGAATTCAAATATATAGTTGAGTAAAAGTACAAAAGTATTGGCATCAAAATGTACTTAAAGTGCAAAAAGTAAAAGTACTCATTATGCAGAATGTCTTGAAAATAGCAGATCTACAAGCTCACAATGCGTCGCATTTTCTATTTTCAAAGGGCCGAAATGTATATAGTTCTGAAGTGGTTGTTATGGTATATGTTCGGTAATAATAATCAAAATCTACAAAGTTTTCTACAAAAAGTACTAAAAGTATTCGACTGTGATATGTAGTGGAGTAGAAGTAAAAGTATTGAAATGGGAATACTCAAGTAAAGTAAATGTGCTTAGTTTTGCACGACTGAGCACCCTGGGTCCCGTGCCAAAAATGGCAGATTCATAAGCTCACAACGTGTGGCGATCAGGCTTGAAGCTGCTCTATAACAACTGTTATTCTAATCTACACCGTATTATGGAGGGGTGCTAGCCCCTCCTATAAACAGCTATTGTGTAGATTCTGTCTTAACACAAACATGAAATGCCATTGGCAATTGGTGATTGGAGAATGTACGTGTCTGAGCAAAAAGGCTGTTGGTACGGTATGTATGCCTTGGCCAATAAGGGACCACCATTCTTGGTGACGTATAACCAAGTTATATGTTTCAAGGTTGGTATATATGGTCAATAATTGATTAGAGCGCCCCTCACTTCACACGGGTGTGATTTATTTTGTTGTAACCCAGGATGCAGAGGAGCTGGGGGTAGTGTACATCGGTACGGAGAGCAACGGCTACTCCGTGAAGACGTGCGTTCCGAAGGGCGCGCGGGGCAACAAGTTCAAGTGCGGCCTCGCGATGGAGACCCCCGGCCGCCAGTTCGTCTTCATGTGTGAACAGGAGAGGGAGCAGCGGAAGTGGTTGGAGGCTTTCAGGCAGGTCATCTCCAGGCCCATGTCACCGCAGGACTACACCAGTAAGTGCATGACTTTACTTTATATACGCACGAGCATTAACGCGATTTTTCAAAGAATAGCAGACCTACAAGCTTGTGGCCCGCCACTCGGTGGTGCGCTATAAGCTTGTATAGATCTGCTATTTTTCAATAGCTAAACGTATAACATAATGCTTAGTTAAAACACCAAAAGGGCGGTTCCCGTCCAGAATGGATTAACCACTTCCAAGCTGGCCTCCCAATCCTGTGATTATTAGCCTGGAAAACAAATAAAACTGCCACAGGGAAAAAATATAATCCCTGGGGAGGTTGGTCTGGCACTCCTCAGTTTGAATTACATTTCACTCACCCCAGAGTTGTGGGTGACCAATCAGAGCCCACTATTCAAAATAAGACGTTTTATTTTTGCTGTGATGTCGGAATCAGTTTGTAACCCCGCCGCTTTGAAAATGAATCTTCCACAATGCAGTTCCAGACGAATAGCTACACAATGATATTAGTCTGGCCATGCCCGGGCTATGTGATTAACATTGAAAGATACAAAATAGCAGATTTATGTACTCGTGACAGATGGTGGTTTTACAGACGCACGCACGCACGCACGGACGGACGGACATATCACTATACTTTGCTCTTATTCCAGTTGAAGCCAACTTCAGAAGGACAAGATGAACTATATGAACTACCACCAGCAAAAGTAGGCCTACTGCAATGTTCCAGAACCCAAGTGACTGGGTCGGGTCACTACAGAACAGACAGCTAGTCTCCTCGATGTTGGGACCATGGATCTGGAAAAGACAGAAAACACAACATTTACATCATGACAAATATCTATTGTACAACAGGTTGTTTCGAGGAAGCAATCTGATTGTTGAAATAGCCATCTAGCCGTGCTTAAACGAGCATGATGGGGAAGTCACGGAACGCATAATCAAAACATAGAAACCAGCTGTGCTGATTCCGCGCTGCTCTCCCAGAGAGGGTTGCTACTATAGGCTATAGCGATTTTCTATAGGGACCTTTTCAGTCGTAGTGGTACTGATCTGTCATTAAAAGAAATATGATTTTATAGCAAATAATCTTATAGTTCTAATGGAATTGAGTTGATGTGTTAATTAATGACGGTAAAGCACACCCTCTCGTGTAATATTTCTTAATTCTCATATCCCAGCCCTAGTGGGTTGTACATTTCTCACGTGTAGCCTACCTGACAGCAATGTGTCTGAACCTGGAGGGAAAAAAACGATTTAGTTTTGTTAGAAGATAGACACTGAAAAGTACTGTATATAATAGTAATGTAAGAACTATATGGGCACTGCATGCTCTGGTGTGTAGTGATGGTATTCTGGTATCGTATTACAATAAACAAAACATTACATTTAATGTAACTTAACCAATGATACTGAGTGTACATTACATGGTGGTCTATCCATAGATTTGAGTTTTTTTAATAAGGGGCGCTAGCACGTCTCAAGATTTACCATTGAACGGAGAAATGACGTCAGAATACCGTAAATTAAACATTAAAACGCCATTGACATTGAAGGGAAAATTTACGTCATATGTAAACGGCCAAATCAGCTAACCAATCACAGGCAACATGCATTCTGATTGGCCAGTATGAGATGATTCAGGAGGATGCACGATGATAAGAGTGCCCCTCACTTCACACAGGTGTGATTTTTTGTTTTGTTGTTAAACTCTAATATTTGTTATATTTTTCTGATTCGGGAAGGAGGTAGGGCGGCGGGCCCGCGCACCATTCTTTTGGTAAAGGATTACTTTATTGGAAAAACGACGTTGCGATCTTAAAGGATCTTCGTCAGGTATGACCGAAACCTTGTCGTCTTTTTCAATGAAGTAATCCTTTACCAAAGGAATGGTGTGCGGGCCCTACCTCCTTCCATGATTGCTTTATTGGTGTAAAGATATGCTCTGAAGTGGAGCCACTAGCCAGAGTGATATAAAGACAACGACAGCCCTGTAATTTCCAGATCACTGAGCTTCTTTCTGTTTAGTCACTGGACATTAGCAGTAAACAACAGCACACTGGAAATGCAGCAGTGCACTTTTAAAAGGTAAGACTTAAAGCAATTCAATAACAGCAATACACTTGTTAACCATATGGTAACATAAACTAGGTCAACAAGGCATGCAGTGAACAGGTGTTCACAGAATACACTTCATCTAAGTCATATTGATGTAACTATATGCATCCTGTGCTACATTAATACATTTATTGACTTGTCAAGGGAGGAGAGTATTAGAGATCCTCATTCTATCCCTTAGGGAGATATTTTCAGACAAGAAAGACAACATCATCAACTTTATTTGTGCAGGACTATATATAAACAAACAAAAACAAAACATACACGTGTGTTCCTTTCCCTCCTCATGCTACTGTAGCACATGTGCACTCTTTGGCAGCCATGTCATTCCTGAGATTCAATCGATTGCCCCAGAGTCTTTCTTTCGTTCCTCCACAGCTTCAAGCGTGTGCTCTGCAGTGAAGGAACTTTTCCTCAGCCTTCAGAACCACCAGAAGGTCCTCTGGAGTCTGGCGGACGAGTGTCCCTGGCTGAGCGTCTCTTGCCCAGCAGCTGTCTGATGGAAAAAAAAGGAGAACAAAGAGGAAGGGAATGTTTTTTACTTTGCTCCTACAGTATAGAATGGAGCCTGTACGGGCCGGTGTGCATGTGTGTATCACAATGCATTTCTAGTCCTTCCTGCATCTGGTCAGTAGAGTTTATTCCATGTCATCCCATCCCTCTCGCCAGCTCTCTGCGCTGGTGTCTGTTCAGGACGCCCAGCTGGCTGAAACTCCTGTCACACAGTTTGCAGTGGAAGGGTTTTTCCCCCGTGTGGAGACGCTCGTGCGACTTCAGATTGGCCAACTGACTGAAGCTCTTGTCGCACTGCTTGCAGGGGAACGGCTTTTCCCCCGTGTGGATGCGCTGGTGCGTCTTCAGCGTGTCCAGGCGATTGAAGCTCTTGTCGCACTGCTTGCAGTGGAAGGGCTTTTCTCCCGTGTGCCCACGCTGGTGCTTCTTCAAGTCGCCCGACTGACTGAAACACTTGTAGCAGTGTTTGCAGCGGTACGGTTTCTCCCCGGTGTGGGTGCGCAAGTGCGTCTTCAGGTGACCCAGGAGATTGAAACTCCTGCCGCACTGGTTGCAGTGGAAACGTCTCTCTCCGGTGTGGAGGTCCTCGTGTCGCCTGAGGTTACTCAGCTGACTGAAACTCTTGTCGCACTCCGTGCACCGGTAGGGCTTTTCTCCCGTGTGGATGCGCCGGTGTCTGTTCAGGTCGCCTTGCTGAAGGAAGGCCCTGTCACACTGTTTACAATAGAAGGTTTTCTTTTCTGGGTAAGGCACCCCGTGTGTCTTTACTTCTGCTTGCGTTAAAGTGTTGGTAAACAGTTGATGACCGTAAGTGCCTGCTTCATCTGTAACCAGCCATAAACAAGGAGACCCCTGTTTCTGCCTGTTTACAGAGCTGGTGGTTCGCTGGGCTGACTGGGGGATCTCTCCATTCTTTAGCATTTGGAAGTAGAGGTCATTGTGCCTGCTCTTCATGTGTTTATGGAGGTAGTCCTGAGAAGTGAAGGAATATTGACACTCGGAACAGGAGAAGACCTTATTCGGGTAGGACTGAGGCACCAGTCCTTGAGCGGAGCTACTGTTGTCCCACTGCGGCGTATCAAAAACGATCGCCAAGTCGTTCGCGTATTCATCGCCACGTGAGACGAGTAGCAACTCTCCCACGCCTATACACTGGAATGCCATCAGGTTCTGTCCAGTTTCATTATTAGCACAGTCCTCACTGACCACCCAGGAGTAACCACTCTGTATAGCTACATCTCTGTCTGTCTTCACTCCTTCATACGGAACAACGTCAGTCCTGACAGAAATCTCTGAAAACATCCCTAGACCACCATCTTGAATGCCTGACTGACTAATCTCAAATGTAGGAGGCGGGGTCTTGTTAGCCATGGTTCCGAGAGCCATGGACACCGGAGGTCCATGATGGACCTTGCATTCCTCTGAAGAGAACTGCTCACACTGATCACAATAGTGGCGGTCTTCTGGCACGATCTGTTCTGTGGTATCGGTTCTGGATGGCGTTCGGGAGCAGTGGTCGGCTGTCCCTGTTTGTTCTTTGTTATCAATTCTGGCTTGTCTTTTGGACTTTCTGTCACCAGGATGCACTGCGACTGTTTCAATGTGACCAGCGGACAGAGAGGGAGTCCTACCCTCGTCTCCCTTCTCCTCCTTCACTCCCTCACTTGTCTCGCCTCTCCTCATAAAAGCTGGAGTGACAGACTCTGTATCTATGGAAGTCGTAGATAAATGGTTCTTCATGACGTTGTTGTATCTGATTTTCTCAGCGTCGGCCAGCTGGTTCCACTCTGCGTGAGAAAAATACGTCTTCAGGTCTTCAAAGATGTCAATTCCATCCGAAGAACTAAATGTAACCATTTCAACTGGTTTTGAAAGCTCTATAGGATCTGTGACGTCTTTTCAGAATAGATTTGTGCCATAGAAGACTGCTTTTATACAAGAGCTTTGGTCTGACGTCAGACACAAACACTAGCTGCATGTTGACATGCATGACCCATACATTCTAGATTATCCTATATTTAAAATTGGCTTATGGGAGGACTGGTGAGCGGACATAATGACGTCACACTCATGTTACCATGACTCAGTCATAATCATATTAGGTGGATAGAGCCCATGATGTTCTTTTTGACTGTTGCCTAACACCTCGCAGGAAAGGAAAAGATGACAGTGGGACAGCATCACAGGTGACATCACACCCATGGTTAATAGAAAGTATAAAGGAGGCCGCTTGCATGACCACATGGTGTGTGATCAACTAAGATGGCCTCAGGTGTGGTCAAAGCCCGGGAAAGCAAAGCCCAGAAGAGCCTTCAGTCCTTCTGGCCCAATGTCACGGAGGAGATCCAGAACATCTCCCCGGATTATTTCAGAGAGCCGCAGGAGTTACCTCTCGCACGCATCAAGAAGATCATGAAGATGGACGACAATGTCAGGCTGGTCAGTGCCGAAGTTCCGATGATGTTTGCCAAGGCCGCTGAGATCTTCATCACCGAGCTCACCCTCAGATCCTGGATCCACACGGAGGACAGCAGGAGGCGCACAATGCAGAGGAGTGACATTGCCATGGCAATAACAAAGTTTGACCAGTTTGACTTTCTGATCGACTTTGTTCCCCCATACGAGCTGAAGCCCCCCAAACAGCAGGGGCAGCCCCGTCAGTCTGCAGAACTGACCCAGTACCTCTTCAGTCTGGGCCAGCAGCCCGGGGCTGTGCCGGGTCACGGCCAGCAGCACGGGGCTATGCCGCCGCTTCACGGCCAACACCAGGGTCAACAGGTCAACATGTCAGCAGCCACCACCGTCCAACCTGGACAGGCGATCATTGGACAGCACTTGTCACAGGGCACACACATGAGTGCTCCGGTGGGTGAAGGCCAGCAGTATCAGCACATTCCTATGCCGCAGAACACCTTGGGCCAGCTGCAGTACCTCCGAGGACAAATCCAGAAGCCCGCCAACACCATCCAGCAGATCACGCAGACGGACCAACAAGGCCAGCACTTCTGGCAGAACTACAGGTGACGATGCCAGCGGGGCAGGAGCTGATCCGGTCCACGATCATTCAGTCTGCCAGCCAGAAGGCGGACGGGCAAAAGTGACACAGGTTGTCAGTGAAAAAGCTGGGTCACTTCAGTGATGTTTGAATGAACCGAAAGACCCAGTAGAGTGGAGGCCTTCTAAGAACAGTTTGCATGGTTATCAACCCTTTTGATTTGAATTACCCCCAATTTGATATGCATTCAAAACTGTAAATGGTGCATTTATATATAGCGCTTCAATCCAAAGTGCTTTACACCGATTGTTCATTACATTCACCCATTCATACACCAATGGCCGAGGAAACCATGCAAGGCACCAACCAGTCTTGCTCAAGGACACTTCGCCACTATCCTGGGGGAGCCCGGGATCGAACTTGGAACCTCACGTTTCCCACCCGGCTGCTCTTCCTGACCACTCTATCCCTGAGCCACTGCCGCCCCATTAGGCCACGGACCCCCGTTTGATATACCCTTGGATATGTCTGGGATCCCCAAAATGTAGCTCTTGCAGCTCCATTTGGACCCCTGGTGGGCCGTCACCATGTAGTTGCTCTGTGTGTGTGCGCTTCACCCACTTGGACCTGTCCTCCATCACATCAAATGTTTCGGAACAGGAGTTCTATACCGCTTCGAGTTAATTGTAGAGTAGGACTTTGTGTTGACAGAGCCCCACTCATCTGGCTTAGTGCAATTCTCTGCCTTTTCGGGCCACAACCCCCTCATATTTGAACTAGGGACCCCCCAAAACAACTGAGGACCCCCCCGCCTAAAGAAAAAGGAGTTGAGGCATTACATTTAGTTTGACTCGGTTTCGCAGATAAATATTGTGAAAATAGCCGATCTACGAGCTCACAGTGCTTGTAGATCAGCTTGTTAGACAGAGGCATGTTTGCCTCTTGGCACTAGCTGCTCCTGCATGTGCACAGCTTTGTGTGTCTGCATGAGCACGTAATGTGCCCAGCTGATTGGCTGAGCACGGAATGTGATGTATGATGGTAAGAGCGCTGCTCACTTCACACAAGTGTGATTTTTTGAGGGGCGCTATATAGCCCCTACTATATACAGCTTTTGTCCCCACACGTCTCATTATTTCCCATTGACAATGAAAGGAGAAATTAGGTCAAATGTCCACAAATATGGTGTATACATCTAACCAACCAACCACATGCATTCAGTTGTTCATGAGATGATGTATGATGATGTATAATGATAAGAGCGCCCCTCACTTCACATGGGTGTGATTTTTAATACTTTTATTGCAATTTTATTTCATATTGCATTTCATGCAATCTTCTTTTTGAAGGCCTCCTAGCCCAGCTTTGTGACATGTCATGACACACAAAGTAAAAAAAAGGCTTTAAAAACGCTTCAGCCTACCTCTTTGTATAACATAAATGCAAATGATGAAGTTTACCATGTCATTGTACAGCACCGAAATAAACTATTAATGAATTCATTCATGGCAATTTAATTGGCTGAGGGCTTAATAAGTGACTGGAAGAATCACACCCGTGTGAAGTGAGGGGCTCTCTTGTCATCGTACATCATCATGCGTCATCTCATACTGGCCGATCATCAGTAGAGCTTTGCCTTTGATATCTTCTGGCCAAGTGCTTAAGTGCCCTTATATTGGCGAAGCGCTCCCACCGATGTGATTGGTTAGCAGATTTGCTCGTCTACATATAGATATAATGACGTACATTTTCCCTTCAATGTCAATAGCGTTTAAATTGATGTTTGATTTATGTCATTTTTGGTTTTTTAACCCTAATTTCTCTTTCCATTGTCCAGCTTAATTATAAGGGGGGGGGGGCGGGGGTCCCTCCACGTAGCGAACAGTTAGTTGTCTCTTTTTATGTCTGCTCCTCTGACTACCTTTGTCGTGAATTATTTTATTGGATATGATGCGAGACCACAGCACAGTGTGAGCTCCCTGGAGATCACTTTCAAAATTAGAAAAAACGAGCCAGAGTTTAACAAAAGATAAAAGTACAAATTCTGGGGCCATTGGAAAACTTGTTTTTTTTCTTTTGTGCCTTTTGCCTTTATTTTATATTTTTTTATGGAGGGACAGACAGTAGGCTGACAGGAAATGGGGAGAGAGATGAGGGGGTGACATGCAGTAAGGGCTATCGGGATCAGGAGTCGAACCCGCGGCACACTGCCAGACTGGATTACCATCCAAGGTTCCTGGAGTGCTGAGCCATGGCCCAGGCCAAGTCAATGTCAAACTTTATTGTCCTATAGGTCCTATAGGACAATAAAGTTTGACATTGACTTGTCCTATAGTATAGGACAATTAGGTAGGCCTATATAAAGGGTATATATTTTCTTTTAGGTATACCTAAAAGAAAATAAATTATAATAAATTAAATTAAAAAAGACCATTACTCCATCGTCGTAAGTCATCAAAACTACTATAAAAACTTCAACCATTGGCCAAATTGTCAATAATGTAAGAAAGAGGAAAAACTTGTGAAAATAGCTATAATCTAAAAGCATCAAGCGTATGTTATTTACATCATAACATTGACCATGTGGTCCTTAACAAATAGCCTATACGGAATAATAGTTGCCTTCTCTGCATGCCTATGGTTCTGGTAATATCATTGGCCACTTATTTTGTATGTCTGTGGCAAAAATACATCTTTGAAAACATGTCCACCACAATTATGGCATAGTGGTGAGCCCTGTTGATTGGCGGTCACAATAAAGGGCATGCTTTTTTTGTTATAGGCCTAGAACTAACAGTTTTTTGTAGGCCTATTGAGTTTTACTTGAAATGTACTGTAATTCCGCAAACGGTTAATACAAAATAAAAATAAAACATTATATTATGCTGATTGCTTGATTGATTGAACAGTTTGTAGAATGGAAATAGAACTAAGATTTGTTTACATAAGGGTCCTCCATTTCAACAGATGCTGTTGATGCTGAGCATCATGAGAGACCCAACAGAGAGTCAGAGACCAGTGGAAGGTCATTGTGTCGCAGATCTCGAGGGCACTCGGATGATGCTGATGATGATTTCCTGTTCTTCACAGAAGTGTATATTTGTACCTCTTTAAATGTTCTGATTAATTGAAAATGGAGGACCCTGATGTAAACACGTCTTAGTGCTTTTCATGGTTTTGTCCTCAAAGTAGCAGTTTTTGTATTGACTTGTGCTGCTTTCGTTTGTAATGCACCCATTCTACATACTGTGAAATAAAAATGTAAATCAATCAATCAATCAATCAATCAATCAATCAATCAATCAATCAATCGTCTCACTTAAGTGGAAGGCTTCATATAGCCAATAATGAAATCACAGTTCATTTTGTTAACGCCAGAGGGCGACTTAATGCATACCGGTACCTTATTTATTTGTTATGCCTCTTTTTTTTTGGAACGGAACCGAACGGAACGGAACAACAGGATGAAGTTTGTCCTTTACGAGTCGCTGTAGTAGCTGCCGGGTGGGTGCGTAAGTGCGTTCTGCGTAGCGGCGGTGGAGGTCAGGCGGCGTGCGCTTGAAACAACCGAACCAACCCCACTGCAAAATGCGCCGTTGAAGTTCGGAAAAGAAGATACCCACAACAACCAAAACATCACATTCATTACAACAACCAACCAGGGCTTTTTTTCATTAGAGTGTCACTGGCTCCGGGTAGGAAGAGTTTACACATTGGGGAAGGAAGGAACAAGTCCAAAACCCCCCCACCTCTCGATCCGTCCCGTTTGTCCTTAAACCCACCAGACAGACAGCGGTGGGAGCGCAGCGCGCAGGCCGAGAGGAGGTGCACCGGAGGACGGATGAAAGAATAAGACCCAAGCGGGGGTCCGTCCGTGTCGTGTGTGTGTGTTGGAGGAAGAATAATAGAAACGACGTGTTCACGCCGCCATGAGGAAGGACGTGAGGATACTGCTCGTAGGGGAACGTAAGTTAAAACCGGTGGAGGAATACATAATAGATGATTTGATGATGCACTCACAGTGACTTGTGTTAGCGAGGATGCTAGCTCTTGCATAGCAAGAAAAGGATGTCGCTTTGGCTTGCCTTGCCCCCCCAAAAAGAACACCTACAATCTAATGTTTAGCTCACGTGACGTATTGAGTTGTACTTGAAATGTACTGTAATTCTGCAAACTGTTAATACATAGTACTTCAATCAATCAATCAATCAAACACTACAGTCATAGTGTCACAAGTGACACAACAGTCATACCACATGGGCAGATTTTTGCTTTTAGAAATCAATTGTGTAACCACCATACAGTTGTGAAATGTGCATTCCAATAGGCTATACTTACTTGGTTATAACAACACATTGATTTCTCATCTAAATATTATTGATGTATTTAATTTATTTTTTTAGTAAATATTGCACTGCGTTAACGACACAACGCCAGACAATGTCATCAGTTCAGGCTTCAGTTTCAACATAATTTATTATTATTGGCAGTAGGCAGGTTATTACATCTGGCACAATTAAACCATGCTTTGAGCTGCATTGTAACATGTAATGCTAATGTCAAGTGTAAATGGCTTAAATAGGTAATCAACATTCACTTAGATCAGATCTCAGTAGACCCAACACTGTTGTGATTTTGAATCAGAAGTAACCTGACTTACTTTCGTATCAATGATATATAATATGCAAATGTTTAATGTAAAATAAAAAGATCAAATACATCAACCATAGTTTTGATCCACCCGAGGCTAAATCAGAAGTTATGTGTCATGCACCAAACATGATGTACTGTATGTTGACTTTGAGGTGTTACATGCAGTTCAGCAGTGTCACTGTCACATCAAAGGCTGTGTTGCTCTCCTCCTCCCCTGGTCTGTTTCCGTACCCTCCCCCTGGTTTGTTGCTCTTTTTCTTTCCAGCATATGTTTGTCTGCACTATTTATATACTGTATCAGTTGTGGTGGTGATACAGCAGCGTGGCCTACATAGCCAGATTCCGCTGCTTGGCATTAGATGCTGGGTGGGGAGTGAGGTGAGGGGGGCTCCGGGTCAGCCAAAATGCTACGTGCCCCATGCAGTCTTGTGTGTGTGTGTGTGTGTGTGTGTGTGCTGCAGGGGAGTGTAGTGCCATGTAGTCAAAGATCTAATTCTAAAGGGGTTGAAGAACGATATTCAAAACATGCACATGTTTGGATATTAGTCTACGTTGTATACTATTACTGCCGCTACTATGCTATTCTACTGCTAGTTCAGGTTGGAGACCAAAACATTTAGCCTGTTTGTGTTTTATGATTTTAGAGGAAAGGTAATGTTGTTTACTAATGCAGATATATGTACGGTAGTGAGGCATGGCAATACCACTGCAGCATTATGCACATAATGACACTAGGATGGATTACTTGTGTCAAAGTGAAGTCGTTGAGTTAAGCTGAATGGTTGGTGATCCCACCTAGGAGGGCTCACCGCCGGAGGTCTCGGGTACGATTCCAGCCCTCAGTCAGCACTCGGCAATGAGTCGAAGTGTCCCTGAGCTCCTCTGTGGGGAGCGGGTACGACTGTCATTAGACCGACAACCTACCTCAAACCCTAACCTAACCCCAACCGCAAGCACAGTCCGACCGTAGTTTCTACATGTCGGTCCGTCGGTGTGTCTAATCTGCGCGTGCATCCCATGGGCAGCACTTCACTGCTGGGTGAAGCTGAAAACTGATGTTCCCCCGTGGGATGTGATGGGCATATAAAAAGAAAAAGAAAAGTGCCAGCCCTGCCACCACCTTGCACCTTCCTTGTTTGCAGCCGCCTCGGCCTCAGTCAAAATATTCCCTCCAACGCCTTGATGCTCAGGCACCAACGCAACACAATAATGTAACCCTCTCCACTGTGGTCTTTAATATCTGTGCCCTGTGCTGTCACTCCAGCCATTAACCAGAGACGTCGGAGAATGTCCCCTTCTCTCGTCTGAAACATATGCATTACTTCATCAGGTCATAATCAAAATGATGTGTGCACTGATGCCGGTTTGTCTTGTGTGTTTACACAGCCAAAGTGGGGAAGACGTCCCTGATCATGTCTCTGGTCAGCGAGGAGTTCCCTGATGAGGTAACTAACTATGGATGGATCAACAGAATGCTTTCATTTCCACACTCACTGTAGTCTACTGTACTACAATTGCACAGTTCAATAGTATATGCTGATTTATTTTGAAATGTTGTGCAGAGAGGGAAAACGATGCATTATTTTCACCGAAATGTTGTTATTGGGCCTCAACTTAGTGTGATCTAAACTTGCGTCACACATATTTCCCACCAAACGGTTAATTTGCTGATGCTTCATTCATAGTTTATGCTTGATGCTTTTATTCATGGAAAAAATAATTGTCACTTCATCACATTGTTTATGTATGGATGTATTCATGGCACATGGCTGTTTAAATTAATGCAAATGAATCGCACCAAATTAAAAAAAGCGCTCCCAGTATCTTAACAACCTTTACTATGAGAAGGAGAGGGCCTCCGATGTTTAGGCGTAGGCAGCATTCATTCTTCTTACAATGTCAGCGCTTCTGATGTCCCTCTGTGTTCGGTGTCCTCCAGGTTCCCCTCCGAGCCGAGGAGATCACCATTCCAGCTGACGTCACCCCAGAGAGGGTCCCGACACACATCGTAGACTACTCGGGTAACTACTGATCTAAACACAGGGAGGCTGGCCGAGCCTTCACTAAAACAGCCGGGACAACGCTCCACACGTCCCAGACGCTTCTCCCTTCTGGCCCCCAAACTATGGAATGAACTTCCCATTGTAATCAGAACTCCCAATCTTCCGCCGTGGTCTGAAAACCCACCTCTTCAGAATACACCTTAGCCCGCAGCACTTGCTGTAGCCTCGATGACCTTGCAGTGTACAAAGGCTGAATTATGTAATTTTGAATAGATCGCATATTATGTAGCAATGGCGATAGCATTCTATAGTACTGTATACTTATAGTTAAATTGTACAGATATACTGAGTGCCGCGCTACGAGCTTGTACGTCTGCTATTTTTTTTTAATCGTGAAAATGTGGCACAAACTCAAATCTTTGCTTCTGGGGGGGTCCCTGGAACAACATATTTTCAGATGGAGATCGGCGGCCAATTTCATATAATTTTTGGGGTCCTTGACATGAAATATTGAGAACCACTGATATAGAAACATGAGGTGAAATACCTCATGTTTCTATATCAGAAAACTGTCAGGATCAGTATGATTTCTCTAGAATAGATCATTACAATTACAGTGTAATGCATGTAATTAGGAAGGGTTGATCGTGTACAATTCTCCACTGACGTGCCCTTATTTACCCCACAGAGGCAGAGCAGTCAGAGGATCAGCTCTATCAAGAAATATCCAAGGTTGGTTGGAATTCGTCATAACCTTAACCTCGGTCCCAAAAAGACTCATGCCTGTGTTGTGTGTTTAAAGTGCATTACCGTAGTGTTCGGGCTTAACATAGTATTTTTCTTCTCTTACAGGCAAACGTTATTTGCATAGTGTATTCGGTAAACAACAAGAAGTCCATTGAGAAGGTGAGCTTAGTTTTCCCCTGTGTTATTAATCTGGTCATCCTGCTACATGTTGAAAGTTAATTTGCGGTGTGTCTGACAATACAGTATAAATTGTGTCTGACTTACAGTATGACGCAGCACGCTGCATTTGGTGAATCATTGTCGACCTGTCTGGCATATATAGTCACCTTAGATTTTTGCGTTATAAATGTCATCTTAGATTTTTGCGTTGGCTGCTATTGCACATTTACAAGCTCACAGCGTGTCACTTCGTGCCGCGACGCCAGCTTGTGCATCTGCTATTTTTGAACCCCTTCTCCGCTCCATCCATTGGCTCCTGGTCGCTGCCCGCACAGAGTACAAAACTTTGATGCCAAAGGTATGGCACCCCCATATCTTGCAAGTCTGATCGGACCCTACAAACCCTCCCGCGCGCTCAGATCAGCCAACGTAGGGAAGCTGGAAGTACATTCACTAAAAACACTGGGGCAACGTTTACGTCCCAAACTCTTCTCCCTTCTGGCTTCAAAACTATGGAATGCACTTCCCATTGCAATCAGGGCTGCAGAGCAGACTCACTCCCAATCTTCGGCCGTAGTCTGAAAACCCACCTCTTCAGACTACATCTTAGCCCATAGCAGTTGTCATAGCACTTGCCCTAGCCTTGACGACCTTACAGGCGTATGCAAAGGCTCAACTTATGTAACTTAGATAGAGTGCTACAGTATGTCTACCTAAAATGCTAACAGTGGAATATCTATATAATGAAACAATGCATATACACTAGTTTCTTAGCTTACGTATGAGTCTTGATGACAATTTTTTTGTATTTGATGCATTTCCATGTTTTTGATCTCGCTTACTGTAAGTCTGCTAAATTCCTGAATTGCAAATTGTAAATGCTGAATTAGAGAATGCATTTGTAGAATCTCAGATCTTAATGTGTTACGCAAACAAAACATGTGTGCGTTGGTCATGTAATATCTGTGCCAGCTTCCAGCGCTTTATGTTGTGGTGTCTTGTTCCCACAGGTGACAAGCCATTGGATTCCACTCATAAATGACAGGACGGACAAGGATAGCAGGTGTGTTTATGTCATGTTATTTGTGTGTGTGTGTGTGTGTGTGTGTGTGTGTACACGTACATCTGTGTATGTTCCCCGTGGATCAATGACAGCTGTCCTACTGGAACTCCTGAGACTTATCGAGTCCTATTTATGTTTACATGGTATAGAATGCCTTCCGTGCTAAGGCAGCTACTGACCTGCTTTTTCACACGCCTATGAGTTCTGTCCCAATGGTAAACCTGCCTCAACAGACTAGCATGCCCATTAGTTCATGCGATTCTCGCTCATGGCTTCAGCAACAGGTTTGACAGGGTTTCATGCAAGAGTCAGATGTTGACTCAACGTCTTGTACGCTACAGCGCATAGTGTGACAATAACAGTGTCTTACACCTTCAGTCACCCACCACGGATATTGTACGATCTGACAAACGAGTGGTATCGGTCACGTCTTCGTCAGGTCGTCGTCGTGGTGGATGACCTGACGAGGATGTGACCGATTCGTCGAAACGTTGTGCATTTTTACTGTGAATAAAATAAGGGCTTAACCCATTCTGACCTGAGATCAGATTCATACGAGATTTCCACTGGACACACACTGGTCTGATGAACCCATTCTGACCTGAGATCAGATTCTAAAAATGTCAGTCGCTCTTCGATTTTTCAAAAAATAGCAGCTATGAGCTTGTAGATCTGCTATTTTTCAATAGCTAAAAGCATAACATGATGCTAACACCAAAAGGGGTTCCCGTTCAGAATGGGTTAAACAGTCTGAGTTGCTCCAGTGCCTTCCTTCCTCCTGCTACCTGTCCTGCCTCTGAGATGCACCAGATTACCCTGCCATAAGCTAAAAGGCGCGGTTGGAAGGAACTCCCTATTGCTAGTCATATCCTGCATGCAATTTAGGACATGGGGGAACAATTTACTGTACAATTACAAATGCAGACACTTTAGCAGATGCTAATATCCAGGGCAAATTGCTAAATCGGAGTAAGCTCAATGAACCCATGCCAAGTTTGCCAACCAAGGTTGGAATTTAGAACAGTGGTTCTCATTTATTTTTTAATACAGTTCACAGAAATCATCTCTTCTGGGGGTCCCTCCTTGGCACAAAACCTTTTCAGATATGGGTCCAAATGCATTATCAATGCGGGGGTATCCTTGGAACATTTTAACTACTGATTTAAAACTTGGAACCGATTTCATTGTAGAATCGTCCTCAAGGTCTTAACACAATCATTCCCGGGATTCCTTCAACATAGGAGCTCTGGGGGTGCCGGGGAAGACATGGCCGCTTTTACTCTGGAAAAAGCGGCCATGGATTCC
Source organism: Protomyctophum bolini (assembly GCF_963924005.1). Lineage (NCBI taxonomy): Eukaryota > Metazoa > Chordata > Actinopteri > Myctophiformes > Myctophidae > Protomyctophum > Protomyctophum bolini. The sequence goes on along the minus strand of NC_137872.1, from coordinate 36,169,758 downwards.
CTACGATGGACTCCCACGTTGGGATGGCCGGGACCTGTTTTTAACGGGTTAATACGTGGTGTCACTTGCAGGGTGCCATTGATCCTGGTGGGGAACAAGTCGGACCTGGTGGAACACAGCAGCATGGAGACCATCCTCCCCATCATGAATCAGTACCAGGACATTGAGACCTGTGTGGAGGTAAGCTGCTATATTTAACCCATTCTGACCTGAGATCAGATTCTAAAACAATGTCTTCTACGTCAGTCGTTCTTCGATTTTTCAATAGCTAAAGCACAACCTAATGCTAACACCAAAATGGGTTCCCGCCCAAAACGGACGCACTAGGGGTGTGCCAATATATATATCGCGATACAATACTTCCTCCCGTGATATATTGTATCGTCCTCCCGGCAATATATCGAATCTGATATTGATTAATTAGTAGTGGTAGGCTACCCATTGTTGTGGACAGGCAAGTTGTGGACAAGTTTCAAAGTTGCAATCAGTGTTTTACTGTTGGGAGGAGGCAAGTTCTGTTGTATGTATCTATTGTGCCAGTTTGTGACACAAAACATCTTGCAAGATTTAGGAATAAATGCACAATTCCAGATTTTTGCCTTTATGGTTATTTTTTCATATTCAGTTACAGATATTGTGATATATATCGTTGATGAAATCTTTTGCAACATCGCAATATATCTAATATCGTGATATTTTCATTATCGAGTAGCCTAAACATCACCACAGATATCGTATCGCGATTCGTGAGGTACCCATAATCGTCCCACCCCCCTAGTACACGCACGCACTTCCCGGATGGCGAGGGTCGCTTTAAGCATCTTTGCGGAGGCAAGGCTTTTGTGACGAAGCATTCGCGAAAGACGAAATACGACTCTGGGGTTTGCGATGCCGATGCCCCGTTGGTTCACAATCCGATACGTCGACCGAGCTCTGTGAGAGAGAGCGCTGGCGTGCAGGATAGATGGGTCCCACCACCAAGCTGCTGACTCCTCTTACACTGCACCGACTGACTGGTTGATGGGTTTATGTTACTGAATGCTGTGCTCTAAGGCCGTGACCTACTGACTGACTGACTGAGAGTGAGAGAGAGAGTGTGCTCGGAGGCAAGGGTGTAATGGAGGACGCTGTGTCAAATTCAAGTTTCCCCTCCGTGTCATGTGCAATTTCATTGGTGGCGCTGCTCCCCAGTTGTATTAGTTACCAGGCTAAAAGTAGGAGATGATAGGGACTACGTGAGGCAGCACATGTGTACACGCTAGGGCTGTCCCCGACTAAGGATTTGTATAGTCGACTGATGGATGAATAAATTTGCTGTTGGTCGACTAATAGTCGACTGAGCACCCCCATCCCCCCCCCCCCCCCCCCCCCCAAATATAGTATATTTTTGTAAATATTGTATTTTTATATACAATATTTTGGGGCAAAAAAATGATGAACATCGACTAAGAGGTGGTCAGTCGACTGAGACCCGTTCCGATCAATTAGTCGACTATTCGACTAATCGAGGTCAGCCCTAGTACACGCACACATGCACGCAAAAGCATATGCACAGTATGCACACACACACACACGCACACACACCGTTCTTCTTAATTTCCTCTTGCCATTTATGTATCATTGATTATTGTGGTGAGTGCCCGGGGATGGACACACAATAGCAGCATGTGAGTTGGACTTGTGGTCAGTGACGTGTCAATCAGTGTTCCCATGAGATAACACCAAAGGTGATTACATTGGCATGTATGTGATTACAGAGTTGAAATGTCAGTGTGTACAGTGTGATACTACTGGCTATGATTTTCTTTTATTTTGCCAACATAATTTCATGTAGCGATATAGACGGGAGCGTCCGTCCTCCCTTCATCCAGAGCAAGTACTCCACCTTGTGCCCTCATGTTTAGTTTGCCTGACAACCAGTTTCTCAGCTGAAAGATCATTCCACCTACGTGGTGAGTGCTTCCTACTAGAAGTGCCCATCTAGCACCATCTAAATAGCCGCTTGTGGTTTCAGCTGGGGGGGAAAAAAACACATTGGTGCACACTGCACAGTTCTGCACACAAAGCCTTACTCCTGTTTTCTCCCACCCTTAACTCACCTTCAAGCAGCTTCAATTAAGCTTCATTTGGTACTAGCCTGGAACTCACCTATGCTTCCTATATGGCATAGGCAGCTCCCCGCAGGATCCGCCGGGAGAAACTGTGCGCAGCTGCTGGACATGAGACTAATTAATTAGAGCGAGAGAGAGAGGAGTGTGTGTGTACGGGTGTGCGTGTGTGCGTCAATTTAACAAAGGTGCAGACGATCAGAAATCAGCAGAGAGTGATCGACGTTCGCGCTACTCTTTGCCAAATTGAAGTGGACTCGGACCCAGACATTTTTTTTCTCCCTGGAAATAAAAACGTCTGGGTTTCCGAGGCTATTTGGTACGGACCCAAGAGCAAAGTTGTCCTATTCTGTGCACCTTCACTGTGTGACATATTGCACACTTGTGTTGACTATGCACACTTCAACAGTTGGTGCTAACTAGGTTAACAATGCAGCATAGTTTAAAGATAGAACCAGCACACAGAACAATGGTTCAGACTTCTTTATTGAGGAATAGATGAGACATTTCGATGCACAGTGAATCTTCAATCAGGCCAAAGAATGAATGAACCTTTGTAAAGCGCTTTGAGCACTTTAGAAATGCGCTATAGAATTGCCATTCATAATTGGCATTTTGTCATTTTGGACATTTTGTCTTAGTTGGTCCTCAATGAAGAAGTCTGAGTCAGTCATAGCTCGGTTTTATCTTTAAACTACTAAGTAAATCACACATACTCTCTGTGTGGTTGGTTTTCTATACGGAGAGGCCTTTACTCATAACTTTTGACTTTCATACTTATTAATTACCACGTGTCTCCTTGTCTTCTCAGTGCTCTGCCAAAAACCTGAAGAACATCTCTGAGCTCTTCTACTACGCCCAGAAGGCTGTCCTGCACCCCACTGGACCCCTGTACTGTCCAGAGGAGAAGGAGGTGAGCCCTGGAGATTGATTACTCTTTTTTTTTATTGATCCTGCGCAGGAAACTCGGTTGCCAATGAGACCATGATAAACCACTGTGGCCACGCACGACATCCAGGGTTCCACTCTAGTGTATTGAATACTAAAGAGTTTCCTTTTACAAGAGCACTCACTAAATCAATTTTGCGTTCTGTTTTAACAGCATTTTTGTAGAATTCATCGATTTCTATCGCTATATCCTTATCCTGCAATTTCCCTTTTCTCTTTCTGAAGTGATTGCTTGATAACTTCTGAGTGGCCTGCTGTGTTGTGTTGTGTAGCCACCCCCATAGCTTATGGTTCCATTATCTTTTCTGTGTTGCAGATGAAGCCTTCTTGTATCAAGGCCTTGACTCGAATCTTTAAAGTGTCAGACCTGGACAATGATGGCATCCTCAACGACAATGAGCTAAATTTCTTCCAGGTAACTTCTTGATTTATTTAAAAAGAATCCCCTGAGTGTTACAGTACAAGTAGGTTTGCACTTTGGCTGCAGAAGTGTGGCACAAGTGAAATAACCTGCTGATTTGCTTCACACGGTTGAAAGAAGTTTAGGGTGAATTTATCAGGCAGGTTAGACCTGAAAAGAACCTCGAAAAATATTCACGTTTAAGGACTGTGTCCTTATAATGACTTCACAGACTTCGAGGAACTGTGTAGTTGCTGTCTGACATTTAGCAAAATTACTTTAGTCAGTTGTTGTTATGTGATTGACATGATAGGTGTGTGTACTATACTGTATCTGCATGTGTATGTGATAGCCTGTGTACTTATACTACACCATACGTATCTCCGTGTGCATGTAGAGAACGTGCTTCAACACGCCGCTGGCACCGCAGGCCTTGGAGGACGTGAAGAACGTGGTGAGGAGGAACATGAGCGATGGAGTCAACGACAACGGACTCACACTCAAAGGTCTGCACTGCACGCACCCACGCACACACACGCACGCGCGCGCGCGCGCGCGCGCACACACAGAGTTTATTCATGTCCAGTGGTTCCCAAATGTTTTAGTTTGACGTCTCCCTGGGACCCAAACTAGTGAAAATAGCCAATGTTGCATATGAGGCGTTCTTGTATCAAGGCCTTTTCTCGAATCTTTAACCCATTTTGGTGTTAGCATTATGCTATGCTTTAGCTATTGAAAAATAGCAGATCTACAAGCTCATAGCGCGCCACCGAGTGGCGCGCTACGAGCTTGTAGGTCTGCTATTCTTGGAAAAATCGAAGAACGACTGACATAGAAACACAGCTTTTTCAGAAAACTGTCAGGATTCAGAAGACATTTATAGAATTGTTCCCAGGTCAAAATGGGTTTTAAAGTGTGACAAGTGACAAGTATTTTCATGTCACTTTGTCCCCGTGTGAATGACCCTGACCCATGACCCTATATATATCTCCTCTGCACACCGCACGCATAGGGTTTCTGTTCCTGCACACGCTCTTCATCCAGAGAGGCCGACACGAGACCACCTGGACGGTGCTGCGGAGGTTCGGCTACGACGACGACCTGGAACTCACGCAGGAGTATCTGTTCCCCATGTGAGCCGCGCCAGCGTTTTTCTGTTTCTCATTGTTTGGAGGTGGAGAGCACTTTGTTCAGTAGAGAGAGAGAGTCCGGAGACATGGCGAAGCCTCTCGGCACACTTGACAAGACATTGATCATGTCTGTGTGTGTGTCTGTCTGTCCCGCTATCCAAATATGGAGAGTGTTGCATCAGCAATCACTCAGCTCCATATATGGGCACAAAAGGGGCCAGGTCCACTCAGCTCCATATATGGGCACAAAAGGGGCCAGGTCCACATATACAGTAACAGCAGGACAGACACACAGACAGACAGACATGATCTGCAGGGTCTCAGCTGCGTTCGCTTCCCGCGTTTGCGCGTCTTACTGGTGTATATACAGTATAACACTATGCCATGCTCAAATTGCAACAATGATAATACAAAGGAAAGGATTTCGTTCGCCATTACTGAACTATTCCTTTACTGTACACAGACGTGCACTGTGCCAACAAATTGTCAGTGAAATTATTGATTGATTGATTGCAGTATTTATTAACCGTTTGTAGAATTACAGTACAACTCAATACGAAAAACTGTTAAATGTGGGACGACACCACAAAGCATTACACTTGTTTACAAGAGGGTCCACCATTTTCAATTCATCAGAACATTGTACAAATAATACACTTCTATAGTCAGAAACAGGACATCATCATAAAAGGATTATAATGATTGGCTCGGGCAAAACACGGACATTTAATGGGAACATCCTCACATGCCGGTGAGATTACATTGTAATCTCATGCAATCTCATTTGATTAGAAATGGAAATAAAAATACACATTAGAAATGAATACAAATGTATTTCCCCTCAACACGGTACGGCCTGCGTTTAGAATGAACGGCTTCATGATCAGCGCATGGTCACTAAATAAAACCATTTTTAGTCTTGGTGCTTAATGACTGCAACTGGGGCCCTGGCAGATGAAACCACCTGCAGCCACCACTGTAACGCAACGTATACTGTATGTACGGTACATTGTGTGATGTGAACGAGGTATTCTACGAGACTATGAATTGCACCTGCAGCAATGGCATCACTCATGCCATTGCTGCGATGCATTTCATAGTCTTGCCAAAATACCACGTTCATCTTTTGAAATTAACTAAGTCTTATTGTGCTCATGGACTGTGGAGTTAGACCTGATTATAGCAATCACCTTGCTCCATTGCAAGACGTCTTGCTGCTGTTTGCTCAACCCATTTTGGGTGGGAACCCATTTTGGGTGTTAGCGTCATGTCGTGCTTTAGCTATTGAAAAATAGCAGATCTACAAGCTCATAGCGCGCCACTCTGTGGCGCGCTATGAGCTTGTAGGTCTGCTATTTTTGAAAAATCGAAGAACGACTGACAGAAACATAGCTTTTTCAGAAAACTGTCAGGATGTAGAAGACATTTTTTGATCTCTGATCTCAGGTCAGAATGGGTTAATATCCTGAAGTGATTCACTGTCACACTTGACTACACTGTTCTTCACTTGGCTGCTGGTGACGTGTCGTGACTCGCACTAAAGGCACCTACTAGTCCCATCGACTTCCACTGACATGTCATTGATGGGGAATCCAAGCTATTCCTGAAAAGTTACAATGTGATAATGGCAGCCATCGTTCTCACGATAATACAAATCGAAATAGATCTTGTTTTATGAAATAAATCCGTCTAACGATGATGTCACTGGAAGACGGGTTTCTGAACTGCCCACAGCCCTCCTATGAGACACAGACAGATTAGATGTCTTTGCTGTTTTGAACATTAGTGCGGTCCAAGTATATGAAGATAGGTTGAAAAGTGGTGAAGTGGTCCTTTTTAAGTGGTTTTCTTTTATTTTTTCTTTAAAAAAAAAGAAAGGGAAAAAAAGAAAAAAAACCTAACCCTGTCTGTACTCTGTCTCTGTCTACCAGGCTCAAAGTCCCCCCAGACTGCACCACAGAGTTTAACCACAACGCTTATCTCTTCCTCCAGAGTGTCTTCGACAAGCATGACAAAGTGAGTGAGTCGGGAATGGTCTTTGTTATTCATGATTCGACTTGGGATTGTCAAATGGTAAATGGTGCATTTATATAGCGCCTTTATCCAAGGCGCTTTACATAGATTGTGCATTATACATTCACCCATTCATTTCACACACACATTCACACACCGATGCCGGAAGAAACCATGCAAGTTGAAGGTACAAACCTGCACATCGGGAGCAATTGGGGGTTCAGTCAGTGTCTTGCTCAAGGACACTTCGAGCCTGGGTTCAAAGTGTCCTTGCGGTTCCCATCCAGCCCCTGAGCCACCGCCGCCCCGTGATCGGGATCGGGAGCAAAAAAATACATGATAGGACCACTATTATATCGATATCATGATATTAGACAGGATATTGTCTGTGATTTTGGATATTGGAATCGGACCGGGAGCAAAATATTTTAATCGGGACATCCCTTTTTTTAGTATAGAAGTCATATCATGGTCTCTATAATACTACTGTTCAATTAGTTAGGCTGTAATTCCAAGAACCAAAGAAAATGAATCTCATCGTAGTGCGCATGTTTCAGTGTTTTCGTCGAAAACTAAATGGAAACTACAATGAAAACTAAGCTACGATGACTAAAACTAAGACTAAATATACTGACAATTTTGTCAACAAATAAAAAACTAGACTAAAATGTTAGGAAGGGACTAGTGGACAAGAGATCAAGTCTAAGTCATTTTACACTGCTGAAAATGGCAGATCTACAAGCTCACTACCATTTTGTATGTAAAATCTTCCATTACATTACGACGGGCCCGCCAAAACGCATTTCTGTCGGACTGAATCAACTGTAGATTTAGTCGACTAAAATCTCATGACATTTAGTCGACTAAAACTAGACTAACACTAAAACATTCCGGGTGACTAAAATGTCTAAAACTAAAATAGAAATTCCTCTGTGTTTTAAGCACGTGCAGCAGTTGTATCTGGTTTGACTGTATTGTAACCTTCTTTTGATCAGTGTTTGGATCTGATGTATTGTGCCTTTTGTGCAGATCCAAATAAAAAAGTGTGTGTGTGTGTGTGTGTGTGTGTGTGTGTGTGTGTGTGTGTGACTGTGTGCACACGCGCCTTCAGGACAGAGACTGTGCGCTGTCGCCTGAGGAGGTGAAGGACCTGTTCAAGGTGTTTCCACACATGCCTTGGGGTCATGACGTCAACAACACAGTGTGCACCAACGACCAGGGCTGGATCACCTACCAAGGATACCTCTCTCAGTGGACGTAAGAGAGACACACACACACACACACACACACACACACACACATGAACTACTACACCATGAACTATATAGCATGTCGTTTTTTCATGATTTTTTTTTTTTTTTAATCCTCCAAAATCATGAAAAACGACAGACTACAGGGATTGGGATTTATCCAATTTTTATCCAATATGATTGATTGTTTGAATATTTCTTTAGACAGACATGCAACAGTGCAGGTATAGTCACACATTTTGCCTAAAAGGATTACACCCCAAAAAGTCCTTGCGGCCTTGTTTTCATATCCAATTCATCAACATAACACCAGAAATGCAATATTTCTGTAAAGAAAGCGCCTCCTGAAAGGTGAGTTACCAAATCGTTGTTTAAACGCTTCCTCTTTATTAGTGTGGCTGTGGGTGTCGCTCATATTTTGGAGGTATTTAGTCAGATGTTGAGGCTATTGAGGGCACCACACTCATTGAACTCATTAAACTTCATACTATCTGGGGACTCATGGCTTGTCCCGCGTCTTGCTCTGTGCCAGGCTAACGACGTACCTGGATGTGCAGCGCAGTCTGGAGTATCTGGGCTATTTGGGATATTCCATCATCTACGAGCAGGAGTCCCAAGCGGCGGCCATCACAGGTGAGCGAGAGCATGCCGGTCCTCCACTATGCATGCCGGTGGGAGTCCTGTCCCAGTATAACCCATTCTGACCTGAGATCAGATTCTAAAAATGTCTTCTACATCCTGACAGTTTTCCATTCTGACCTGAGATCAGATTCTAAAAAAATGTCTTCTACATCCTGACAGTTTTCCATTCTGACCTGAGATCAGATTCTAAAAATGTCTTCTACATCCAGACAGTTTTCCATTCTGACCTGAGATCAGATTCTAAAAAATGTCTTCTACATCCTGACAGTTTTCCATTCTGACCTGAGATCAGATTCTAAAAATGTCTTCTATGTCAGTCGCTCTTCGATTTTTCAAAAAATAGCATACCTACAAGCTCGTAGCGTGCCACTCGGTGGCGCGCTATGAGCTTGTAGATCTGAAAATATGTTGTTCCAGGCACCCCCCAGAAGCAAAGATTTGAGTTGAAAACGTTTGCTCTGAAAGAATATATATTCAAAGATTTGCGCCACATTTTTGCGATCTTTTTTCAAAGAATAGCAGACCTACAAGCTCGTTGTGAGCGCTATACGAGCTTGTAGATCTGCTATTCTTCCATAGCTAAAGTAGAGAACATGATGCTTAAAACAGGGGGGTTCCCGTCCAGAATGGGCTAAAATGGCTGTGCACTGAGACATTTAAAGTGCGTCTGCGTCCTTCTCCCTTCCACAGTAACGCGGAACAAGCGCATCGACCTGCAGAAGAAGCAGACGCAGCGCAGTGTCTTCCGCTGCAACATCCTGGGCGCGCGGGGCAGCGGCAAGAGTGGCTTCCTGCAAGCCTTCCTGGGCAGGAACCTGCAGGTCAGCAGGCAGCACAGATCCCTGCTTTTTTATTATTATTATTATTATTTTTAAGTTTAACCCATTCTGACCTGAGATCAGATTCTGAAAAAGCTATGCTTCTATGTCAGTCGTTCTTCGATTTTTCAAAAATAGCAGACCTACAAGCTCGTAGATCTGCTATTTTTCAATAGCTAAATCATAGCATAATGCTAACACCAGAAGGGGTTCCAGCCCATGATGAGTCCATTATCCATTTTGACCTGGGAACGATTCTACAAATAATTCTTCTAAATCCTGACCGTTTTCTGAAAAGCCCCATGTTTCTGTATCAATGGTTCTCAAACATTTTCATGTCAAGGACCCCCAGAATTATATGTTATTGGCCTGCCGACCCCCATCTGAAAATGTGTTGTTCCGGGGACCCTCCAGAAGCAAAGATTTGCTCGGTGCCGCGCTACGAGCTTGTAGATCTGCTATTTTTCAATAGCTAAAGCATAACATAATGCTTAAAACACCAAAAGGGGTTCCCGTTCAGAATGGGTTAATGTCGAATTTTGACACCAAATATTTGGCACTATAAAGTCTATAGGTGGTGTGTGGTCTGTTATTATGGTGCTACGAACTGCAGACCCAAACGGATAGCAGGTCCACCAAAGAAGACACTAGCCGAATGAGAAAATGTATTGAGCTACACCAATACATCGCCACAGAAGCCAGACATTTCAGGGGTTGACTGCGTTTGCCCGTGGCAAGTAAATAAAACGTTCGGCAAGTTGAGTTTGCTTCCAGGTTGCCCAACGGGCAAGTGCAATCCATCTAAATTCAATATTATCGGCTATTCATGAAGAACAATGCTACCTTTTTACAACTTGCAGTTTCGCTCATTCTGTTGTGACTGTAGTGAATGTCTGTTGCCACTCGGCAGCTATCGATTAGATTTAAGTGTAACCCATAATTTTATAATGGACAATTTACTTTTCGGGGGGTGACCTTCGGGGCAAGTAGAACATGACCTGTACTTGTGTGACAGGCAAGTGTCTCTGAGACCTTGGTGTCAAGTAACCCCCGTCACGGTGAGCTCTGCGAGCTCCTAAGATTGTCTATCACCACTGAATGCTTGGCTGTTATGACGTGCCCAGAATAGCGAGTTGGGGACACTAATGTTAATACGCGGGGGGGAATCTCTGCTGCACTTCCTCAACTCTTCAACCAACGTGCATGATTTGAAACGGATCTTTGGCTGCTGTTTGTTTGTCAAGTCTGCCTATGGATGTAAAGTGAGTGTGTAAGTGTGTATATATCCCATTCTGGGCGGGAACCCCTTTTTGCTGTGTTAAGCATTATGTTATGCTTTAGCTGTTGTAAAAATTGCAGATCTACACCAGGGGGGCAGTCAGACAGATATTTTGTGAAGCCACAAAAGGGCGATTCATATAATGGCCTGTTGTGGCGCTGTCATTGGACCCAGAAAAACACATAGCCCCATAGAAGTCCATGTATTTTGGTCCAACTTCACCTAGACTGTATTACCTAAAATAAACATGGTCATGAATACTTTCTGCTTCCAGTCACTAGTTTAAAGTCTCATTTCTAATGTCATAATATTCTTTTTGGAAAATTATGGTCCCATTAATTAAAAAAATGACCATAAAGTCGCGATGTTCTGAGGGGCGTGGCTACCGTTACAGTCTATGATCGGGATTCCCCTCCCACTCGAGTCAAAATAAAAACCAACGGAGAAGAAGGGGGGAAGTCCCGCCTCGTGTCTGGGCCAGCCAATGGCCAGCTGGGCCAAAACGGAGCCAGCCAATGGCCAGCTGGGCCAAAACTGATCTAGAAATATGGCGATTTACATCAGGAATTACCATAGAATTACAGGCTTCATTTTATGTCCATGTTAGACCCGGGGAACGCTTTGTCCATATTTTTTACAGTCTATGATCTACACGGGGGGGTCGGCAGCCAAATTCTGATCATTCTGGGGGTCCTTGACATGAAATATTGAGAACCACCGGTATAGAAACATGAGGTTTTTTTTTACATTTCGACGTCGGTCCTAAAATGCGATAGTGTGTGTATAATTGACGTCGATTCTTTTTTTCCATTCGTATAGTGGCACCGGAGGATCAAAGAAGACCACAAGTCCTTCTACGCCATCAGCACCACCTATGTCTATGGCCAGGAGAAGTACCTACTGGTAAGGGCAGGGCAGGGAGAGAGGGTATCTCTGCACTTCTAGATTTACAGTTATACACCGTCATATCGTCATGCATCACTGTGCTGCGTAGTTAATCCTTTCTCTCTCTCTCTCTCTCTCTCCCTCTCCCTCTCCCTCCCTCTCTCTCTCGCGCCTCCCTTTTGGTGCGCACGCTCCCAGCTCCACGAGGTGATGCCCGATTTTGACTTCCTGTCAGATTCAGATCTGGCGTGTGACGTGGTCTGCCTGGTCTACGACGTCAACGACCCTCGCTCTTTCGAATACTGCGCCAAGGTGTACAAGGTGTGTGTGTGGATTAAGAATGTGGAAAAATTAACAAACGCTCGCACACTGATGGGCTCCATTTAAATAATGTATGTGTTTATTACACCCGTAACCCATATATTTAGTATCAGTTTTAGTCATCATCAGCTTAGTTCTCATTTAGTTTTCGTCAGTGATGAAAGGTAGTCGACGGACATTTCTCGCCATAGTATTAGTCGCCGAAATGAACACTGGCTGCATGACACGCTGCCAAGCGAAGATGGTGTTGTACAGTATATATATACAGTATATTCGGCTTTTCCCCCGAGTGACGTCTGACGCGTCTCCTGTGTCTCCGCAGCAATACTTCATGGACAGCAAGACGCCGTGCATGATGATCTCCGCCAAGTCGGACCTCCACGAGGTGCGGCAGCACTACCACCTGGCGCCGCTGGCCTTCTGCCACAAGCACAAGCTCCACCCGCCGCAGCCGTTCACCTGCAACACCGTGGACGCGCCCGGCAAAGACATCTACACCAAACTCACCACGATGGCCATGTACCCGTGAGTACCTTCCTGTGACCTGCCCCCTCCCTCACTTAACCTTTTTTTATTATTATCATCACGCTTTTCTCATCCCTTTTCCGACTGACTGGAGACGCCCCGGCCCGTACTGTATGTGTGTGTGAATATACCACTGCATCCATCATCACTGTCTGCTCCTGTGTGTGTGTGAGACTGTCCTGGCTGGCACACGGAGGCCTTTCCATTTAGCAGTGAAGCTTTGCCCTCAGTCGTTGACGCTGTACTGTACTGTACTGTACTGTGCGTATGTAGTCAGGAATCGGGATGGGAAATACCAGCCAAAAATGCCGGTATGTTTTTGGTTGTGGTTGTGGTTGTGGTTTTTCAACCAAGATTCATGTTTTAGGTTTGTTATTAGAGAAAGTTGTCCTTTTAAGCTCGACTGTTCTACCCTGGTACAATTTGGAAGGTTTAACAACCCGGCTTAGTCTTTTCTATCTATTAAAAAAAAAAAGCCAGTAAAATCAGGGAAGACACTGTTGGATTTCAGGATTACCAGCCATTTCGGTCTGAGTGGGGTGTAGTACTTGTCCAACAGTCAGTCCCCAGCAGCACAATAGAGATTGCTTTGTTATCTTTGGCCTTTTGGTTAGTTGATATATGTTATGTTGCTAAGGCGTTCGTGATGAAAGGTTACAAAGATTACATAAATACCCTAGCTCTGTTTAGTCTCACAGTAAAGCTCCCTAGTCAGTTGTGCACGGTGCATGCTAGCTATTGACGTGGTGCTCGTCCAGTCCATTGACTTCATCCCGCTTCTGGAGAGACTTATTGACTCCTTAAGGCTTTCTCACCGGATTACACTTCAAAGTGGATTAATGCGAACGAAATTGGACACGCGTGTTAATCTTGGTTTAACAACAGATCCTATTATGTCGTGATACTAAGACCCATTAGATTCAACTGTGATGTGGAGCAGGAGTAACAGGTATTTGCAGCGAGGCAGGGATTCAGAGGAAATCACTTGGTCAGCTCTGTGATTTGACTCGAGCGCGCTGGCTTGACTATGTGGTCCAAACATACTATCTGGGCAGCAACTGGCATACCCTTAACTTTTAGTTAATTTAGAAATGGAATGTCTACAACGCAATGGTTCTACAGAGAGGAAATGGTTATCAAAGTATGTTTTTTTTTGTCTGAGACTTCGAAGTCTTTAGTATTAAACTGTTTTACATGTTACCTTCAGCCCCCCTCCCCCCCCTTTTTTTGTTTGTTTGTGGCTTTCCTTTCCTATTCTCCTTAAATTGACTGTGATCGCAAAGGTGCTTTAGAGCTCTTTTAATTGTTGCTTGTTGTATTTTGTTGTTTACTTTGATAAAAGTAATATTCAAGGATCTACAAGCTAATGGCGGCTGTACATTATTATTTTTAATTTTTTTACCATTATCCTCTTTTTCCCTGACCGGTTTTGTCACATTTTTACATTTTTACATTTTGTCAACCATGGACGGTCGAGGCTTTGACCTCTTTTATGTGGGCATATGTATGTTTGGGGATGTGCGTGCGTGTGTGTGTGTGTGTGTTTGTTTGTATGCGTGTGTGTTTGTGTCTGTGTGTGTGTGTGTGTGTGTGTGTGTGTGTGTGTGTGTCTGCGTGTGTCTCTCCGCAGCCATGCCCGTCTCCGCTGCATGTGCACCTGCAACAGGTGCACCTATTGCCTGTCTCAGAGCCTCCTCAAGTCGGAACTACTGCACAGTATTAAGGCTCACCTCCGCAGGGTCGTGTTCAACAGGTCTCATTATTGCCTAGAGATATATATATATATATCGCCCTAGTGGTGGTTTAACATAGCCTTCACCTTCCTTCTCTCTCTTGTCTCTGTCCTTTTGGAGTAGCCTCTGCTCCATGGGGTTTGGGCCACAGAGCCACCTCTCTAACATGAGCTCTCTTCTTAACGCTCTAGTAGTTCAAAAATGCTCCATTACTGTCCCTTAATGCTACTCGTTAAGTCTGGTTTACTTTGCATATCCACTACAAAGAATAGGAGAACTTAACGGTAATCTCTATCCACTGGCTATCCAGTGGTTTAGATATTATTTTATATAAGTAAATAGTTCCAGCTGTCCAATTGAAGGCGTCCAGTTAATCGCTGTTGGGTTTTATTGGTTCATTGAAAGCGTTCATAATGTATATTTTTTTATTTTGCAAAGTATGAGGAATTTGACCTGCATGGCCGCACCAGGTGAGGCCCACGTCATCCTGATGAGCTGAGCCAGCCTGGGGGTTAGCTAGCTAGCTAGGTCAGGTTGTGATTGAGTGTCCCCTATAGGCCAGGGGGGTTAGGTCAGGTTGTAGCCTGGCTCAGCCAGCGTGCTTTCTGGTGTAGAGGGGCGGGTGCCGTATGAGCAATGCACCGGATAATATTGTTTCACCGATCTGTGCGCCCGCCCCTGCCCCCCTCCGACCCTCCCCTCCCTGGTAGAAAACAGCGGAGAAAACTGTACTGCACTGTACTAGTTCACTCCCAGGAAAATGTCCCAGGAAATGTGTCTCGCCCCCCCCCCCCCCCCACCCCCGGCTTTCATTTTTGAGCCTATGCGAACGCAAATACAAGCCTGGGTAGTAACCGAGGTCGAGGTCAGGTTGTGATTGAGTGTCTTGGTCTCTCGCCCCAGCTCCACCCCACCCACCTCCGTTCTGTCCAGCCTGACACGGGGCTGGAGCCTGACCAAACTGCGTGAGCTAGCACCTCGGCTACTGGCCAGGTGAGGGAAAACGGTGTGCGGTGACGTTTGGGAGTCGTCTGCATGAATAGTACACTCACTGCACCATGTCCTAACCACTTTCCGAACTCGCGTACCTGTTTTGGGCATGTCATTAATAGGGCCCGAGAATTCGAAGCTATGTCAAATGGCCAATCTACAAGCCCACAACACAACGTGCCGCATGGTCCCAGTGGGGTTGTGATCTTGTACATGGGATAATATTTTTTTAACATTGGTTCACATAGGTGTGTGATCCGCGAACCCGATCGAACATTGAAGAACCGGAAAACTGTTCCATGATATTGGAACCGTTTTTATCACACTGTCAGAGCTGGTATGTGGACTTCACGTCTGATATACAATTACTATACTGGTGGTTCTCAAACGTTTTAATTCCAATGTCCACCATAACTCTGAGAGTTTACAAATGGACCATTTGGAACCCCCTATAGAAATCGTTAAAGGGAACTGTTAAGGAATCGGACCATTAAGAGGGAATCGTTAAGGAATTGTACTTGTGCATATAGCGAGGATCCTGGCTATCTATGAAATAATATAACTGTTTTGAACAGTGAACCATGTGGACGTGAACCTAATTCTAAGACCTGGAGAAGATAAAATAATTGCACAAAGACGTGTAAAAGTAGTTTGTACAGACTTTTTGTCTCCATACTAATGGCGGCTAATTGCTGCCATGGTGGTGTGTGTTGCCCTTCCACTATTATACATACATTGAATGCTATTCGAAATATCAATTCCATTGAATAGATTTATAAAACCAAGTCTAGGGATTTAGGAAACGTGTGTAACCAGGGACCAAACCAAAACATGCTTTGGAAGCCATCTGGCCCTAGATTGCCGGTCACCTGAGGTGGATATGCAAATCGTAAATCTTATCTTAACACTGCAAAAAAAAAATCTAAAGCTGCGTAGTTTGCATAGCGAGTGAACGAAACGCAAAACCACTGCTCTGTAGTTTGGTTTGTGCTTTGTCACACTCCTGAATAGAAAGCTGGAGAACCTCATTGATTTCTGCATGTGTACACGTTTGGCTCTGTGATTTCCTTCTTAATCATTATATAAAAAAAAACAATGTTTTAATTTCTTCTTGTGCATACTGCATCCGTGTCTCTTTGCTACTTGATATAAATAATGGAAACCACGTGCATGAATGTTTGCCTATGACGTTTTCAGTCTTGAAGTTAAACTCATAAAATGTCTTCCGCCAAACCCACAAGAGAGGCGTTTTTCCTTTTGAATTCAAGTCATTCAAAATGTCTTGGAGATGCCTCCGTAATGTTCCAAGAGCTTCTTGATTAGAGCACTATTATACATTTTAATTGCAGTCAATTGTTGCAGCCTTTGTTAACCCATTAAGATCCGAGGCCGATTATGTAAATGCCTTCTACATGTGTAGGCTAGTTCTCACCCTTTCAAGAATTAGACCCCCCAAAAAAGGTAGTTAGTTAGTTTTCAGGGGAAAAAACTATATTTATATGCAATTTTGTCTGAAATTTTAGCTATATTATAGCTAAAATCTAAAATGATACACTTTCCCGTTTTTTTGTGGGTTAATCGTCTTCTCTTGTGAGTTTTTATCTCCGCAATGCCCTAACTGATTTGTCTGGTGTTTACATGAAATGCTAAATCAAAACGTTGATGTTGATTTATTACTGTACCCACCAATCACCCTTTTAATTCCATGCTGTTTTTCTATGTTGTACCGTTTTCCTGTTCTTGTGTTCCTCCCTCCCTCCCTCCCTCCCATCTCTGTAGGTGTTCACACATGCATGTTTGGTTGCCTCTCTTCCTCTTCTTCCTGCATGTGTCCACCCAGTGCTGATGCAGTTTGTTCGTCAGCATATATATACACACCATTCTGCATGCCTCATACAGTATTCTTTCTAACTGGCTTTCAGTACTACTATAGCCACAACCTAGGGCTTGCCTTGGCGTAATGTCGCCATCTGTTGGTGGTAGGGGTCAGGTGCCAGTCCCTTGCAGACTGGAGAGTAGTAGTAGTAGTAGTGTTTATACAAGGGGTAGAGGGGTGGTGGCGTGATCCTTTTTGTGTTGACGAATGGCTTACTTTGAAGTTACGTCGTGCGCGAACTGGTTTTTCTTTGGATTTGGCCTGCTACATTCACCGGTGATATTGTGGCCTGCAATGGCTTGGTTAGGACAAAACGTAAACAAAAAACTTCTGGGTGGGTATTCAGGCCGTGGCCCAGGCATGCCCAGTTATCGCTGTGTCCTGGTGATGTCTGGAGATGTACCGATACCATTCTCTTCTTCCCAATAGTCCGATACCAGCAACGTGCATAGTATCGGTCAATACTGAGTACCGGTCCGATACCCAGGGGTCCTCGGACCATCTGGTCCTTGAGGGGGTCATACACTCTCAGACTTATGGGGGTCCTTTCAATTAAAAAGGTTTGGGGAAACCACTGACATTCTAGGAAATAAATATGAATCCATTAATAATTGTTAAACTGCAGCTACAAGTAATAATGCAAATATTACAGTAAGACTAGAACGGTAGTGCAGTAACATCAACTAAAGCATTCAAAATACAAAATAATTGATTACTGTAAATGACGTATCCTCGCGATAAATTACATGGTATCGGAACTAGACTGGCATGACTCACTGATGGCAGCTTTTCCGATACTGGCTTTGGTATCGGAGCAACTCCAGTGATGTCTCCTCTTAACCTGCGGCCGTGGGAGTTGAACATTAATAGCATGCTCGTGACACTAAACTAAACTATCCATTTCTGGCATACGGCTTAATTTATACTTTGTGAAAACGACCATGTCATAAAAAATATAAAAGCAAACGTTTTTGACGCATTGACACTTTTTCAGTTGAAAGTGAATGCATTTGTCATTGGGAGTGGTCATTTAATGAAGTATATTATATATATATATATATACACACACCACATTGACAGCAGTTCTACTGTAAGTGGGTTTGGCTGGCCCAGAATCAGGTTCCGCATTGTTGCCTGTTGGCATTTGAACCCATGTTGTAATTAATAATTATGTATGTCTTTCTACCCAGATCTACATTATGACAACATGGGTTCCAATGCGGCTGATGACTCGCGATTCACCTTCTGCATTTTATCTTCCACCTCCCTGCATGTTTACATCTATTATTATTCAGCTCCACCAACAAAGTTCCTGTTTTGTTACAGTAAAACATTCCAGTGCCGTTACTGTACACAGCATGTCATGGTTCTTCTGAGGAACCATGACATGTTTTACGTAGAATAACTAAAGAAACCTTGAATACAAAGAACGGAAAGCGCTGCCGTGGTCCGTGTTGCTTATAAAAACTTTAAACGGTTGTTCGTTGGCGAGGGCTCGATAATGGCTAAATAGGAGATCCCCAGGCACTCTGTTGCAGTCGGCAGCCGAAACGTGTTGGACGTTTTTTTTAACCCATTTAAGCCTGACCTTGGGGGGGAAAAAAATCTAAATATTTTCACGATTTAAAAAGAAAATAGCAGACCTATACAAGCTCGTAGCGCGCCACTCGGTGGCGCGCGATGAGCTTGTAGATCTGCCATTTTTCAATAGCTAAAGCATAGCGTAATGCTAACACCTAATGGGATAATGCTCTTTGCCGAGCTGGTGCCATTTAAATAAAGGCTTTTTATACTCGACTGCAACAGAGTGCCTTGGATCTTCTTCTGTTTTGGCAACTAAAGAAACCTTGTTGGAAAGTGTCAAATTTACTTTTTTACTTGACCACGGCTAACTGTCGTCTAAGATATTGATATTGTCTGCCCACGAACCCTGATCTAAGAGAGAACATAAATTTTCCCCATCAGCATAGAACGTTATAGGTGTAATAGTCCAGACCACTCGTACAGCTTGTATACATAATCTTTAAATATTCAGGATCAATTTGTAGTACTATTAAAACATACAGATTAGGGATGGTGGTGGGTCATGCATTTGTAAAAAACTAAACAAAACAAACCCTGCAACCATCATGCATTTGATTAGATAACCATGTACTGGGAACAGCCCTCAGATGTGGCTGCCATGCGGCGTGTAAATGAGGTGTGTGTATTAGCCTGGCTGACGCAGTGTGTGTGTGTGTTTTTCTTCGAATGCCGTTTTTTATTTGACCAGGTTTGATTTGGGCTCATGGTTTGTGTTGTCAGGTGAGGTGTTTGGGTGGAGGTTGAAGTTGCCTACTGTATTCGTGTGTGTGTGTGTGTGTGTGTGTGTACTGTGTGTATGTGTTCTGTCCGTGCCCGTTGTGGGTGTGTGTGTGTGCGTGTGTGCGTGTGCGGATGTACTGTAAGGCTACGGGGCTGGGTGGAGGGTGTGGGGTCCTACCTGCTGGCTGAGGAGGATGATCTCGGCCTGAGTCATCAGGTTACAGCCATCTCCCACGTAGAGGAATCCATCTACATGGAGGCCTCTGCTGAACCACCCCAGCCTCCTCCACACAGGTAAAGACAGAGCGCAAGACCAAAGGGCAGAAGACCCGCTCGCGTGTGTGGGAGGGTTGTGTACGCCTGTGTGTGTGTGTGTATGTACGCCTGTGTGTGTGTGTGTGTGTGTGTGTATGTTGGTGACTGTGACTGTAACATGGCGACTAGCACAGATTAATTTAATTGCTAATACAACCATACATAGGACCATGCGGAAATCTTACATCTGAGAGCCATATCGTACACGGACATTTTTGCGTGAATTGCTTTATTCTTTTAAGATGAGTGTTTACATAATTTTTTTTATCCTGATAAAAGTCCCCGTTTCTCGCCGAAGATTGATTAACACAAATCACAGTGTGTGGGGGTGTGCGCACTACTGGGCACATGTTTTGTTTTGTAAAGATCTTTTGGTAATTTGGGGGCATTTTATGTTTGGATAGATCAGTGTAAAAGATACTGGAGAGTGGAGACCAAGCACAGAGAGAGGGAGAGAGAGACATGCCTGACAAGACGGAGGGTCAGTTTTAATTGGTCTGTTCACATTCGTGGTTTTTAAAATGGCTAAATAAACAGTTAACGTTGTCGTGAAGGTAGGACGTGCGCATATCTCTGTGACTTCCCTTCCTGACTGCGTACTGAGGTCTCTGTCTGTAGTAGGCTACACACGGGCACCGGTCACGAGGACGTCCCACATTGTTAACCCATTCTGACCTGAGACCAGATTCTAACGCACAGAAGAATGGTGGTTCTTTAACGCATTTTGACCTGAGATCAGATTCTAAAAATGTCTTCTAAATCCTGACCGTTTTCAAAAATAGCAGACCTACAAGCTCGTAGCGCGCCACTCGGTGGCGCGCTATGAGCTTGTAGATCTGCAGGCCGGATCATGTAGGCCGGAGACGACATACAACACAGTCGGCTCTTCTACTACATTGAATGGGAAAGTGACTGATGTTAGTCTGCTCAAACGTTACTCTTTTACCTGCTTTTTACTACTAACACTGACTTTACAAAGATGCCCAGAACATCGGGATGAACCTGTGTAGTTTATGGCTGCTCCACCAACAGTGGTGGCAACGTTCAACTCTGGAGAGAAACGGAATGTCAAGAAATACACCGTGCTGGCTGAGACCAAGAGTAATGGTTGAGACGAAGCAGTGGAAGGTCCTGAAAGATACATAATGTCAGTCTTAACCAATACCCAATCTTTCTGTTGAATGTAATTACTAATTACTGTCTAACGGCACGTCGAAGGATAAGCCAGCTGACATGAAATGAGAGGAAATGTTTCAGAGCGGAGGTGGGTGTACTGTCACACGGCTATTCCTTAGCAAAGGTCTGAATTGTTTCCTCTGTTTTGTTTTAGCCACATCCGTGTGTATTAGCCATGTTTAGAACGTCGGCCTTCTTTGCCTCTGTCTCTGCGTCCCACAGGCAACATCACTCCTCTGTTCACCCTGCTGCTGCTTCGCTGTGTTTCACCCTGCTTCCCAAGCCAAGCCAAATGACAAGAGAAAAGCCTGTTGTTGCCGAGCATGTGCGATGGAAACAAATGTAGTAGTTTGTATACTGGATAAGGTCTTGATGTAGGGCCATGGGTTCCCAAGTCTTTCCATGGCAAGAACCGCAAAATATATCGTTGCTGTCGGGCAGAAACCTTCTATCTCCATATTCATTTTTTTTTAAATGTTTCATTAACACCATACTACAGCGTCAAACAAAAGTATGAAAAGTAGCAGATCTACAAGCCCCTATCTATAAGTATTTCCCCCATGACGGAGCCAATATATAAATGCCGGAAACTCCCTGGCAGCTCCCACTTTGAGAACCTTTGATTTATCAGGAGGTTTCCATTATGTGACGGAAATTGACTTTTTGTTTTGTCATTTGGCAACTGGTCCCAATTTTGATTTAAAACAATGTATTTAAATTTGTATGTCCTTTTTTAATTTCTCTCTCCCTCTCTCCCTCACACAGGCACATGGCCCAAGCGGACGTGAAGAACTCGACGTTCTGGCTCCGAGCGAGCGTGGGCGCCACCGTGTGCGCCGTGTTGGGCTTCGCCATGTACAGAGCGCTGCTCAAGCAGCGATGAAACGGCACCACTCAAAAAACAAAACGCATGAGTCAAATTCTTCCTCCTCCACCCTCGTTACCCCTGAAAGACTAAAAAAGACAACCCCAACCAACCAATCCCGTGTGGCCTCAGGCACACCTCACCCCCCCCCAATCCCCCAAATAAATAAATAAATAATGACAACATGCAAGGAGACGGAAAAACCATAGATTTAATTTTTTATATACATTTGAAACTGAAGAACAACGTTTATTATTTGTATAAGCCGAGTTATGTTCTCTCCCCTCTTTTGTTGATCGGGGCGGCATGTGAGAAGAGGTTCTTTGGCAATATCAAGTAAGAAAACATTTAAAAAAAAATGTTAACTGCAGCCGGCATTCTGGCTTCTTTCTGCTGGTCTCGTCTATAGTCCAGGTCAGACATTAGCAGTCGGTGGTTGTGTATTAACAGATGATTGTACATCCAGACGTTTGTTTTTCCTCCCCCCCCCCCCCCCCCCCCCCCCTCCTCCCTCAGGTCAGTATTATTATTATTATTATTTAGATGGTTGTGTAGAATAGATCAGAGGCAGAAGAGGGCAGCAAACACACACCGGTAACAGTGAAAAGGGACTGCAGTTGTATAATATTCCTGCTGTGTTTTTAGGACGGCGTCTCCAAAGCTATACCAGATAGCCGAAGGTTAGTTTGCCACGGTGAATGACCCGCAGCTCTTTACACTGCGCACACACACGGCAACACAGCAAAGCCATTTTTTTTTTAACAGCATAAAGTTCATGGGTGTTGTTGTGCACATTTCCTTTCCTTTGAGATTAATTTATTAACCTGTTATTATTTTGTGTCAATGTAATATTTTGTTTTGAGTGTTCTCCATTTCCCCCCCCCCCCCCCCCCCTTTTTTTTCTTCTTTCTTTGCTCTGCACTGCGTGACACACACTCGGTCATGCACTTTTTTGTATTTAGTATTCACAGTCTACTTCATGACGATCTGCCTCTTGTTTTTATTTTTCTGGTTTTCAAATAGAGCCTTACCTGTCATATTCTATTTTTATGAAATCGTAGACACTACGGAGCTAGAGAGATGATGATGCTGTTATTAACAACAACAACAGGCCATAATTCAAACACACCTGTCCCACCTTAAAAAGAGAACTATGGAAATGTTTATTCTCATTGACTTTTCCAGCATTTACAATAAAGAACTGTGTGATCGCGTCTGACCTCATGTCCGTTTTATTGAGCTATATTATGAAATGTGCCACGTGAGGTTCGGCGAGAGATTCTCGTCCGCTGTGTCTCCTGGTGGGGAACGACTGCTGTCTAGTCGGAATCGGCGAGGCGTCGTACGACCTCAAACTTGGCTGTGGTTAGCACTGGCGGGAAGTGCACATTTGAGGCATCTTTACAGGGGTATTTCCAAATTTCAATGCTTTTACTTCTACTCCACTGCATCTCGGAGGAAAATATTGTACTCCTTACTCCACTATTATTTGAGAATTAGTTATTGTAGATTTTGTTTAACCCATTTAGGCCTGGCCTCAAAATTAAAAAAAAAAAGAATCTTCCAAATCCTCCAGTTTTCTGAAATAAATATTTTCATGATTTTTCAAAAATAGCAGACCTACAAGCTCGTAGCTTGTAGATCTGCTATCTTTCAATAGCTAAATTATAAGAATGTTTAAAACATCAAAAGGGGTTCCCGCACAGAATGGGTTAACACAAAAAGAGAGAGAAAACATCAACCACTTAAGCTTTATCTATACTTTGCATATTTGAAAATGGCTAATCTACAAGCTCGCAAGCATGTCACAATCCGACTCATTGGACGTTGGAGATCTGCTATACTTTCTTGTGAAATGGAACATTCTGCATGAGTAGGCTACTTTCACTTGTGGTACCAACAGACCTTTTCATGTTCGTTTGACGTCCGTATTGAGAAGTAAAGAGGTGAATGTGTCACTGTGAGGAGGAAGTTAGACCAGCAACACAGGTACACACTACTATAAGCTGCAGCAAGCCACCATGTCGATTGACAGGAATAGATTACTGTTCGAGGGCTTCTTAAAAAAGCAAAAAGACACTATGGTAAGATGGAATTAAAAATATATATATTTGTTGTTTTGAAATGTTTGACCTACCTATTGATCAGTAATACCTACCAGTATCATTCATCAAATTTCATCATTCATACCTATTGATCAACACCTACTGTACCTATACCCATTACCTACCTATATCATATATCTGTGATCTAATGACTTTTCATATGTCTTTTGAAATTTTTTGATACTGGTTTATCAAAACAATTACAGTATATCGATCTGTCTACCTCTCTAGAAAATGCGGTGGTCGACGTATTGGTTCAGACTCCAAAATACAACATTGTTTTTCTACAACAAGAAATATGGCAGTGACGTAAGTAATACATCTGCTGTAATGGAACAAATGTATACATGTATACATAAAAGTCAATATTATCTGTACATTGAAGCTAGCCCATCGGCGTCACCATATATTAGGGACAAACACTCTAAGGTGTTATGTTGGTGGTGTGCTCCTGTACATTTATGTATTCATCTCTATGTATTGATTTTAATTCATTTTGATCCCATCACTCCACAGTTACATCTGAGGGGCCTGTACTACATCTACACTGTGAGTCCACCATGATATATTAGAATCCATTAATTCGACTGTGTTTAGAGATTTTGGACGGTACGTGACTTCTGACTTGTGCTTGTATGTGTTAACCCATTTAGGCCTAAAGGCCGATTCTAAAAACGCCTCTAAATCCTGACTTAAGTTTTCTGGAAAAACTTCAAATATTTATATGGCAGCATCATCAAAAAATTAACATTTTTGAATACTGTACATACTGTACTTATAGCTTATAGTGATGTGTTGATGCAGCACCAGATGCATTGATTGTGTTGAATTCTGTGTCACTTGGCAGGTTCAGTCGGTGAGGGAGCTGCCGAGGGACGACAGCAAGGGCTTTGTGTTTGAAATCACCATGACCAATGGGAAGAGAAAGGTGCTGGTGAGTCATTTCTGCTATTTGAATGGATACGAGAATGCTCGCCCCAAAACACAGGGCAAATCCGTCGACCTATTCCTAAACGTAACCTCAGTAAACGGTGTCAAAATCTAACCTTATTCCTAAAAGTAACCTCAGTAAAATGGTGCCAGAACCTAACTTTATTCATAATCTTAACCTCAGTAAAACTATGCCTAACCCTAAACTTATGTCTTGGGGCGAACCCAGGCTTTTATTTTTGTGTGCATTCGGCTCAAAACATCTTTACCTCAGTAAAACCATAAGGCATGCACCCACTTCATGCTGGGTGTCATAGGGGTGTAGGTCCATGCTTCTGCGTTTGATATCCGGACTGGGGATATGTTTTATCCATGCTTCGGGTCTGACTGAATTAAATGCGTGCATGTACTAGTTTTGATACAAAATAATTACACAAACATAGTGTTCAGGAGGTCTGGTTTCAGGGTATGGGAGGGACTATGAGGGCCTAGTCTATGTCCTCATAGTCCATTAATCCAAGTCTTAGTTGACCAAGACTTCAATTTGTATGCTTTTTGCCCCATGCAGATTGCACATCTTTTATTCTGCCAGTCTTTCAGTAACTTTCAATAGCCGTCTCAATCTCACTGAAGGCTTAATCACATTCTGACAATGTTGTGTTGTAAGTGACTCATACAATGACCCTGTGCATGCGTGCGTGCGTGCATGCGTGTGTGTGTGTGTGTGTGTCACAGGCTGCAGAGACAGCTGCTTTGAGAAAGGAATGGATCGGGCAGCTATGGCAAGCCATGCACCTCGCTAACCCCGAGGGCAGCACACGGTAAGATGATAAGACCAGTCTCGCTGGGCAGACATCTCTGGTTAAGTCATAATCGGACACACTGTGGGCGGGTCCTGGCCTTGAACTATAGTTGCAACGTGCAACCGCTAGTTCCAAGACATTGCAGTCTGGACTGGCCATGGGTGCCTTTGGGGAAATGGTTGCAACTAGTTGCGTTGCGAATCATTGGAGTGGACTGGCCTTTACACAATCGTTTCCACTGTAAATAACCTAAAGATGTAATACCAGGCATTTCAATCTTAGAATTTTAAGTTTAGAATTTACTGTGTGTAATGCAGTATAATGAAAAAATAAAACGTTTAATGTGTGTAATGTACTTTTACTTTACCATTACATGCATGAATATCTCTTTTGCTGCAACACAGTTGTTTACATATACTGTATGCAAAGCACCTCTATGGATTGCAGAATTGCTAATTCATTCATTCATAAAAGAAATTGGGACAAATCAAATATCATGCACGTCCCACCCCCAGTGTGCATAGTCCGTAAGCACGAACCCCAAATTTACCATTCTAGGGGGAATACATATCATACGCTCGCCCCAGTGATTTTTGAGGACAGGTTTAATGTTTGTCAACGCATTGACAATGAAGGGAGAATTCACGTCATAATGTGTCATTTACGTCACATTATATTGTCTCTTTATTGTTTGTTTGTGTTTGCACCCTTTGTTTTACAGCACCATTACATCACCTAATCAACATGAGTTAGACTTTAATATATTAGCGCCCCTCACTTCACACAGGTGTGATTTTTGATAAGGTATACAACCCTGGTGCTAGAAAACATGTGATAATATTGCAGCAGTGGTAGCTTTCTCTGTTTTATCAATCCATTCATAACCCCATGCATGCCAAAACACACGTTTCAAAATGTAGCCTAAACTTGTACATGGACACTTCAAACTGATGGTTCTCTCTTATTGACCCTCTCGTTTTGAAAAATGGTGGGCATAGCTCAATCCAATACACTATTTATAGAGCACATTAAAAAAAAACAATGTTGAACCAAAGTGTTGTACACTCAAAGGGAGAAAAAAAAACACTCCGTGTGAACAGAGTGGTGCAACTCCCCCCCCCCTCTCTCTCTGTCTCTCATTAGCAGGCAACAGTGAAGCACTATCTCTCTCTCTCTGTTTCTGGCACAACAGCACCACTTTTGCCCCTACTGCTACTCATAGTCACACACATAGGTTTAGGACATTGCTGTTCCTTGGAGTGGTTGCACCACTCCAAGGAACTAATATAATATATAAATATATAAAAATATGTATACTAAAATACCAAGTGCAAAACAACAGTACACAATAAACAGGGCAACATAAATGCATAATGCCTAGTGGAAAGAGCAACTCTTAGTCAGAACCTTTGAACATCAAGGAGCACAAAGTAGTAAGTACGTTTTCAAACGTCATTTAAACAAAGGCAAGGTTTGGGAAGATTGTTCCACTATGTGGACGCTTCAACGTAAAATGACCTAGATCAGACTGATCTCTGTTCTCTATTACTGGCAGTGACAACATACTTAGTGACTACTACACATTGCACAAGATGTACTTCTGTTTTCAAGATATGTTACACAAAGGTTTCCTCTCTAAATAACCTAAAGTTGTAAATACCATGATCATAGATTCTAAGGAAATTATGATTCATTCATTCATTGAAAGCGTTCATTCATTCTTGACAGAGTAAAGAGTAAGCATCGATTATCCAGCGCAGGTTCCAGACCCATGCATTCCATGTAAGCCAGGACTCTAAATTTGGGCCATCACCGCCAAGTGGTACCATCTGGGGGGAATCATTCTCATGGTGATTTTTTTGGAAAGGCACCCCTAGTGCTAGACAATATGCTATAGCAGTGCATAAGGAAATGCATTAATCAAATATAATGTACGTGTGTAATAATAGCATTTCTTTTTTACCATTACATATTTGCAGCAGCTTTTTACCAGCTGTTTACATGGCAAAATTGCTAACTCGTACCACTGTACTATTTGCAAACTGTTAATGTAGTATTCAATCAATCAATAAAAAGGTGAGGGGCGCCCAAATCTGCCACATGGCGTCTTACATCATCATTTAGTGTCCTAAACAAACATTAAAGTCCATAGACTTTGCTGGCAAACGATTTACGTAATAAGTGCTTTTAAATGGCTACGATAGGATGTACTATAATCGCTAGCACCCCTATAAAAAAAACTCACTATCCCAAACCAGTAAATTATATTATTTTCATATACAGGTGCCGTAGGCTATTGGCCCGTCTCGTTTTCTGGTAGTGTTATAATACAAGACAGCACACATAAAGCTGCCACTGGTGAAATGCTATCACATATTTTCTAACTCTAGAGATGTATACCTGGTCAAAGATAACTATGAGCAATATTCCCTTCAGATCAACCCTACCGGCTCACAGACTACATGTTCCATTCTAAATCTATAAACTTAAAGTGAATTTGATGTTACCTTGCTTCACAGGAAGCACAGCAATTACATTACTTTTCCCACATTTTTATCACATAGAAACACTGGTTCTTCTGACAGCCTGGATGTTTGTCACCAATGTGAGAGGGTGCACTCCAGCATTCCCGTCAGCTCAGCCTGTGACGATGACACCGCCCTGGCTGTTCGGCCCTTCTCGGCCCCCGCGTGTCCTACCCAGCACCTCCACCAGAACACTACCGCCTTCTCTTCCATGTCCTTCTTCTCGGAGCAGCCGGACAGTGAAGATCTTGCCATGGATGACACAGCGCTGGTCCGCCGCCATGAGTCTCATCATGGCGTTCGCGTTTCATGTCTAATTGAAGAAGAGCCCATCTATCAAAACACATTATCAGTCTGTAAGTCCTCGCAGGGATAAGGCTTTGAGTGTGTGTTTTGAATGCTTTATTAGTCAGAAATGTAAACGGCACAAGGTACAGTCAGATATTTTAGGCTGAAAGAATAACCCAAAAAGGTCCTGTAATCGAGGGGCGTATATTCCTTGGACGATTTAAACATTATCTAAATTATTTGACACAAACAATTCCAATAGTTGTCGTGCAAAGTGTGTACAACTTAAACAACCAGGAAGTGCTAAAGGTTGTGTTTTCAGGTGATGGACACGCCGACGAACATGAGACCAGTGGCTTCAAGAATGAAGAGGAGACACAGGAAGAGGTGGAAGAGGCAGACTATGACATTTTACCACCTCCAAAGGGTGAGTACAGACTATAGTACCGTCTGTGTAGACTGATGTTACCAGAATGAACACTGTGTTAAACCCCTGTAGAAAACAGCCAATCTATAATGTGACATGTTGATGCCATGGTAGATGCGACGTGTTGCAAGCTTATTGTAGATCTGCTATTTTCCGTTGTTGAGAAAATAACGAAAACATTTATGTTTTACAATTCAAAAAGTTGAAAGGGGACACACGCCCACACCGACCCTCCTCGGGCAGTGCTGGGATTCATAATTTAACGTCGATTAAATATCATTGCATTCCTAACGTGTAATATAAACAGACAAGATAATTATGACTATTGCGTCCTCTTTAGTGATGCGTCAAATGAATGGTTCATCAGAGGAGGACTTGTCTCAGGGCGAGGAGCTGTGTGATGTTCCTGGCAGGTGGCTTCATGAAGTTCAAGGTGAGATTATCTTCTACACATACATGATAGCTATAGATATGTACTGTAGCTTGCGAGGTTATTAGTTCTTGAGACGTTGCACTCATGCACATTACTATGTGGGTGTTATGCAAGACGGGTTATACAAGCTCACCTAAATCTGCGTTCCTTCTGCGTATGTGTCCCTGGTTTGTTGCTATGCGGCTGTTCTTATTGTATATCTATCTCCCTACTATTAAATAGTAGGGAGATAATACTCTGAAATGTTATATAAATATATCATATCCACACTTGGTTCAATCTATTTGTGAGTTATCTGACTGAACTACGTTCAGTATTTATAAAACCCACAGACAGACTTAACCACGTTCACTTTTCAAATATTCAAATGTAGCAAAAATGGCAATGTGCGAGCTTACAAATCGTCACGGTGTGAAAACCGCTGCCCGACAGCAACGGTATTCTCAAAGTAGGAGTGTTTGCTGCGATCATTTCAGAAGACCAAGAGACGACGGAGAACATCTACGACGTCCCAAGCACTCTTTGGAGGACAACGTCAGACGGTAAGTCTGCCTTCATCATGTCACTGTCACTTCACTGGATGTCTTGTTCGCGCCTCAAATGATGGCACAGAGCAGGGGTTCTCGAACGTCACAGACCCCCAAATTAGGTTGTGGTTGACAGTTTA
The DNA here is from genome assembly GCF_963924005.1 of Protomyctophum bolini. Lineage (NCBI taxonomy): Eukaryota > Metazoa > Chordata > Actinopteri > Myctophiformes > Myctophidae > Protomyctophum > Protomyctophum bolini. Next base: position 36,140,002 of record NC_137872.1, on the reverse strand, counting down.
TTCTGTCATAGGGACAGGTGGAATAGTTAACTGTACTTATTGCATTCAAGTGAATTGAATTACTCCTCATTTGACTGGGGACCCCCTAAAGAACCCTGAAAAGCACTGATTTTTTGCGGGGCCATGTCTCTTACTTACTCCACTCTGGCACAAATGATTATCTTAATAAGAATGAATGTCAATGGTGAAACGACTGGCCAATTGCTCTTGTCTTTTTAACTATACAGTTTTGTTCCTATGGCAAACAGTGAAAAGAGTGAATGTGGATCCGCAATTTTCAATTATATACAACGACATGCCCAAAATAGGTTTGAAAAACCACTCTTAAGCTGTGTTTCTGCGTTAAAATGTAATGATTTGTCTTCAAAAATCAATGCTATTGAACACCCTTTCCGTATGTGTTGGTTAAAAAAAATATTTAACCAATGAAAAGTATTAAAAAGCGCTTCGACAAAAAAAAAAAAAACTAAATCCACTTGGATTGTCCAGCTGGATGTTTTTTGCTCTCTCTCTCTCTCTCTCTCTCTCTCTCTCTCTCTCATATATATATATTCCATTTGTTTGTGGTTGCAGAGGGGGATCTGGAGGAGGGTGGGAGCCTGCTGGAGGAGATGATGTCCAGTCTCGGGGGAGGCTGGGGCCAGTGGGGGGCCAGAGAGACTGCAGCACAAGCAAGACCATGCACACCCATACTGTATGCTTCTAGACTAGAAGAACACTGAGCGCTGGACACAGCTTTGAATTCTCTCTGCTGATAAGTTTGGCTTTTGTAAATAGTCATCGGTCTGTGTACAGCAGTGGTTCTCAAACTTCTTAATTTCAAGGAGGAGACCCAGTTTTTGATACACACTGGTCCACCACGGATCCATATAACTCAGAAAGTCTCTGGGTTATAGTCAGACCTGTGTAAGGGTCAATTTGTTTCCTAGTAATCATTGCTTTAGCCGGGGGGCCTGCTTGGACACCCTCAGGGACCCCTGGGGGTCCCTGGACCTCATTTTGAGAACCACTGGTATACGTATGCATGCGATTCAGCCATAGGCATATATGTACATAGTATTAAGTGTATGTAGTGCGTACAGCACATAGGATGATGTGGGTCATATTTAAGAATATAATGGTAGCAACCCCCCAAATCCTGTTCTGCTACTTACCCCTATATGTCAGAATACTCCATGACCAATTTCAGACTACCATGTCTCGGCCTTCCTCAGAGCAGATGGGAAAGGCCTAAACTAAAAAGGCATCCAGCCTGCACCAGCTTTTCTTTCTTTAGGATGGAAAGATATGCTGCACAAATCCCCACGCATTCAGAATCAAACCCTCAACGATGCTGCCATCTTGTGGTCACTGCCCAAAACTACAGATGTGTCCCATCCCCTGGTTCATACTCAACACAGGGTATTCATTCAATCATTGCTGTCAGGCAGAAACAGCTTATCTCCCAACTCTTTTTTTTCCCTCCATGAATTTAAATGAATGCCCTACTACATGAATCATGATCATACTACTACAGCGTCACACATACGTAGCAAATCCAGAAGCTTGAAACATGGCTTGTAAAACTGCTACATTTGCTATTTCTTTCATTTGAATCCTGTAAAGTACGTTTTGGACATGATGCTGTATGAGGTTTCCACCCGACAGACAATGTACTTCATGCATTTGCACAATCTGGTATGATTTCAACATCTCATCTTCAACACAAACGGGAATAGATTATAGTCTTTACACTGTAGAGGACATTGGTTGTACACTACAGTACTTCTTATTTCCATAATCTATGGTCAATAAAGAGACTTGACACAGTACAGTTGTCTTTGAGCTTCTATTTACAAGACAGAGAACCAACCAAGTATTAACATATACTGTGCCACACTGTACAGAGCTGAGAAGTGTTACAGGTGCAAGAAGGTCAGTCACAATAGCATATTTATTCACCAACACGTCACTTTTGTTCAGTTAAATAAAAATAAAAATAACCCAACATCAATATTGCTTTATTATGCGTGGCTCAAGTCTAGTTTAAGGAAACATTAAGTGTACTTCGTTATTTATTTTAACCACTCTTCCATGCTTTCAAAAATAGCTGATCTACAAGCTCACAGTCGACGTCGCGACCATAGACTGTAAAAGGTCGCGATGCTGCCACTGTCGAGTTGCAGAACTGCCATTTCCGTGATTTCTGAACATTGAACATGGGGATCCCAGGCTGAAAGTGTGGGACTACTAGACCTCATTCATGCATGGGAAACTGTTCCTTTGACATCTAGTTGAATGATGATAGCAACATCTAACATATAGTAGCTATGATTTACTGAGGATTACCAAAATAGAATAAATCCACTTTCCCCAACTAACAACAACACAGGCAGAACATTAACGGCCCGCTACACCACTATGTTTTGCTGTGTGGCAGATGTAACCTTCCAGCAAATGCTCAGTAACTCGATCCGGAAAATGGTGTCATACAGGCACGAGGATGGAGGATTGGCGTAGTTTGGCTCTCACAAGAGACAACCAGGCTGGTGAGAGATGTGAAGATGATAGTTATATATAGAGCATTATTTTACATCATGACACTTGATGACTTTGAAGACTCAGAACTACACTAGATTCACAACAAAGCATTCCCACGCAAGGATTAAATAGACTCCGGAATATCACTTCATAGACAAAGATAGCAGTTCTCATATGACAAAACTATAGTAGTGCAGGGAATTCATTGAACTACAAGCTGAACGAGCTGTGGAATGAATGTAATGGTTAAAAGTGATTTGTGCAGTCTCTCCCCCCCCCAAAAAAATAAAAGAAAACACGTTTCTCTTTGGAACAGAAAATAATAATAAAAAAAGAACAGCATGAACCTCAATTGAGAAATAAACATCCATAAATGATTTCATGGTGTGTAGAGGTACTGTCTAAAATACTTTTAAACTAAAAAGTAGCAATGGTTATTTTAGATTTTTGGTATAGTGTACATGATTCCAGTTGTGTTCATGTAGAACATGAGTAGAAAGAGGAAGATACCGTACATATCATGTAATGTAGCCATGCAGGAGAGACACAATGGACAACGTGAAAAACACAGTAAGTCAAATTGCTAATTGTTTATACATTGTATTAACTAAAATATTGGCTCCATTTGATAGGCTTGCATATAAACTCATTGGAATTGAATTAGTTTCAGATAGGCATTTAACAATTCACCCAAGTTGGGTCAATTATGTTTTTCCAAATGTCCTATAATATCTAATTATTATTGTCACCTCATCTCACCTGACATTTAATACTAGGCAAGACCTGTGCAGTTGTCTAGAAGTTATTCAATCTAGTATGTCAAAGATACAGTAACGGGAAGATACACATTTGACATGCCTAGATTTGAATTTGTGGATTTAGTGTTTTACAAGATGCCTCCCTAATTTCTAACCTTTCTGTCCGGGAGCCAGGGCAGGAATGTACTGGGGTTTTTTTATCCTTCTAAGAATAAACTTTATATTCACGGTGATGGTCAGGTATCCACCAAACGGCTGGCAGAGTACATACTCTTACTAGTCATTGCCAAACAATTTACAATTTAGGCATTTACCAGACGCTCTTTATCCAGAGCGATTTACATTAAGCCAAAGTGTTGATGATCATATTCTTTTTGGCAGTTTGGCTGGTGTTGGAACTTCTCACAGCCCCAGAGGGGCTCTGTCTGGAAATGAAGGGAAATCATGCCTTGGCCTGGGACTGTTCCCCGAGGAACTCCTCCAGGACAGTGATGATGCTGCAGGCCTCGGGCATGTCGCTGTGCTCATTCCTGGCGTTCTGCAGCAGCACGTCGCCGTTGCCGCAGCCCTGCAGGAACTGGCAGCAGCGGAACAGAGCGTAGTGGCTCATCTCCGCCTGCCGCACGAAGCGCTTCAGGCTGTTCATGTCCTGGATGGCCTGCAGGCGGCGACAACGAGGCATTATGGAGGAGGAAAGGTGGCTAATAAGCCCAAAATATTAGTCTGGTTTACGACAGTATGATATTAGTCTGGCTTATTAGCCAGGCTAGAGGAAAGGACCAGAGAGAAAAGGAGCACAACAGTGGTTCTCAAACTTTTTTTTTAAATTCTATACCGTATTTCAAGGAACCCCACTTTGGTATGCATTTGTCTACAGACCACCATAACTCAGAGAGTATACACATTTCAGATGGTTCCAGATGATTTGTACACACTTACAGACTTGTTAAGGGTCCATTTGGTTTCCGACCTATCAATGATTTAGCTGGGGGGGCCTCTGGAAGCCCCTCTCAAGGACCCCACTTTGAGAACCACCGTTCCACAAGAATGAAAAAGGGAGGGGGACGTGTGAGGGGAACTTTCATCAACATGTTGTACTTTGTGTTGTCGAGTCACATTCAATGTCGCCTACTGTCACCTTGAGTTTGAAGTTTTCCAGGATCTGTCTAAGCAGGAAGGGATTACAACGCTCTGCTCCATTCAGGAACGCCTGGATCCAGTCATCACAGAAACGATTACTGACTGGGGGACGGAAAAACATGTCAAGCTGGGCTCAGACTGCAGCACAATAACAGTCAATTGTGAAGATATTCACTCTCCTATATGCAGACTGGTAGGTGAGTGGTACACAGTCTTCCTATATGCAGACCGGTAGGTGAGTGGTACATAGTCTTTTACAAGATATGTGTATTTCAAAATTGATACAAATCTATCTCATATGCTTGCCGTTGACATGCACCCGGTCCTACTGTATGTAAAAACGTCATTACGTACACCTGACTCGGCCGACTGTGTAACTTTGATATGATCTTGTGCTCCAAAGATTGTAGGCTCATCTCCCAGGATTTTCCTCTCTATTATAACATGTAATCGGTGGAGGCCAACATGGCCCAAACCTGTAGTAGATTAGTGCAGCCTGGACCCAGTTTAACCACTTAAGCCCTATACACTTAGTTGTACGACGAATGACAAGTGACTTTTCACCTATAATATGCCCAACATAGGGATGCCGGATTCAATCATCTTCTAGAATCTAGATTACTCCGTTTACCACCTACCAGTGTTGGAGAATGTGGGTGGACTGGTGGAGCAGTCTATGATCAGGTTAGTGTTTATGTCCTCAGACATGGCCTTGCATAGCGACGCTGTGGTGGTGTCCTGTTGGGAAAGCCCCTGCAAACTGGCTGCTTTCACGAACCTAAACATCCCCCAAACAGAACACAAGGCATTTTACAACAGCACACACCCACATCTAGTAAGTCGATTACATGCTAGCTATATAATGTGGTGGTAGCGGGAGCTATACACAGCACAGCAGGGCGCTGTTTTAGCCATGTGATTTCTTTGTTGTGTTGGTCAAACTAACTCACCTGGCTACGTCAGCCTTTGTCTTCTCATCTGAATTGACAACCTCCACAAGAACGTGACTCAGAGCCTGTACACAAGAAGCTTAGGGATTACAAATGTATCCTTTCCTGGCATCGTCGTCTTTTTGTCATTTTGATGTCTTGAACATGAACAGCAGTATGATCATTAACCACAGCAATCTATCAATGCATGGATATGTTACATTCCACAGTAAACACATATTTATTTGTCTTGTGATGACATGATTATATAGATGGGTAACATAATGCCGCAGGTTCCTGTTTTTCCGTTTATTACTTAGGCCTACTCAATGATTTGGTTTGTCAAGCCAAACAGTGAAACACACAAGTAGACTGAGTGCTTGCTATGTACCGTTGTTGCACGTGAGGACCAATTGCTGTGTAGAGTTACACACATGAAAACTAAGAACAGGTTTGCACAATTCATTTGTAGTTTTCACGGTTCCCCAGGGAGCAAGTAAATGAGAGTAAAACTCTGATCATCACATAACCCATTTTTGGGCGGGAACCCCTTTTGGTGTTGGCATTATGTCATGCTTTAGCTATTTAAAAAAAAAGCTGATCTACAAGCTCATAGCGCGCCACTCTATTTTTAAATAGCTACAATGCTACAAAAAAATCGACTCACATAGAAACATAGCTTTTTCAGAAAACTGTCATTTTCAAACAGACATTTTTAGAATCTGATCTCAGGTCAGAATGGGTTTAAATAATCTTGAACCTTGAGAGATATATTCTGCAGCGAGAGGTGACTCACGGCATGCAGCAGGAAGCTGATGCTCCCCTGGACCAGCAGCACCACACGATGGACGTGCATCACCGACTCCTCGTACCAGCGGCTCAGATAGGGACGCACCTCCGTCTCCAGGTTCTGTAGCTGATGATGCAGACGGAAGGAAGGGCGTCAAGTCATTGGGTTACGTCGTCCACGACAGGACAGAGAGTTGTTATGAAAACATAAAACACAGGTTCGCTATTCGCTTACTGTACCTCTGGAGTTTGTAAACTGCTCTGCAGGCCTTGCACGTATTTGTCGAGCTCTAGTCGGAATGTGACGACAGTCAAGGAACTCGGAAGGGTTGCTTGTTCATGAATGCAATATTAGTTATACATATGTAATCAAATCTCCAAAAATAAAAAGGAGCGGAGAAGCAGCGGAGATGGTTTTTTGGGGGGCTGCAATAGGTTTGCTTATGTTGGTGATGTCTGTAAAACTTGAGTAAAACCGATGTTTTCCAAATAGAATAGTTTTTATATTTACAAATCAAAGTCTTTAAAATAACCATTCTGGTAAACTGACATGTGTAGTCCATCGACTGCGATTCACGTTATACTTGACCTAATTTCTCAATTCCTTAATCTTACAGAGACTTGCTTGAGGTAGGAATTCCGACAGTATTGTTGCATTTTAAAGCACAGACTCATTTGAAATCTAGCCTAAAAAAAAGTCCCTGGAGAAAATATGTATTTCAAATTTTAAATTCAAATTTCTGTGATTTATTACCAATTGACTCCATTATTTTGTAATGTACTGCATTTGGAGAAATGTTTATGTCATGTCAACTTTATGTACAGTATAACACAGCAAAGGATATAAGTTGAGTCCCTTTTCAGAGCCACCCATGAAGCAGATGACGTATCCATTTCCATCAGCATCGGGCTGATCCGGGGACCTCTCCTGCTCTAGAAGACAGCAGTAACATCCGACTGCCTGCTCCGGGACACTGGGAAGAATTAAACGGCAATAGAGGGTATGCGCATGCATAAAGTGAGTGGCAAAGTCAGTTTAACGTTGTTTAATGCAATCAGATAGGACTTTTCCGTTTGGATGTATGGGCTGTCAAGGCCAGAAAGTAGTTTTTTGCCAATCAGTAGGCGTCATACCCGCATTACTTCCGGGTATGATGATGATGTCACGCGCATACCCTCTATTAGAGTTGTGTCGTTAAAGGTAGAGTAAGTTATATTTATTATTTCTTTGTTAAAAATGAGTGTTAAATAGCTCTATATTCTGATCCTTGCTTTAGTGTTTGGACGGTAACAGGGGTCTTCCCATTTCTCCTGCGCTGAAGTAAACACTACATTTTCAGATCAGGGTACCAATTTTGTCCAATCAGGAGAGAGAACTCATACAGGATACAGGATAAACAACTTGGAATCGGTAGTGATGAAACAAACAAACAAAAGGGAACAAACTAAATTGGAAATGGAACACTATAACATTAGTTTCATTCAAGTAGCATGTTTAATGTAATGGAGGATGCAAAATGTTGTTCAGTGAGAATCTCATTATCACCTGAGTTCCACAGTGGCGATGTTGCCCATTCCCCCCAGCAGGGCTCCTTTACTCAGCCTCCTGGAGATGTAGCTGCGTAGCTCCGGCTCTGCCTCCGCTGGCAGGCTGCTGTCCACTAAGGTCAGGCTGTGGACAGGGACAGAGGAGGTGGTTAACATGGATATTATATGCGGCCAGCCAGTGAGAGGTGAGGAGGAAGCTTGCAGCCAGTCAGATCAATGGAGCGCAGATGGAGGAAGCTGATGGTCAAGTCCACAACATAAGAGTTACATCACATTTTTCTTTGCCCAACCGAGTCACACAGCACAGCCTTTCGTGGTGCTTCTAATGACTGGCATGTTTTCTATTTCCCATAATTTATGCTCCTAACAAAAATAGCCAATCTACAACGCATTGCATCCACCACACAGTTTGAAGATCAGCTACTGTAATTGTAAGTATTGCCTCGATTCCATGTGTCTACCAGCATAATCCAAAGGTTTTCCCATCTCCTCAACCGGAGTAGTCAATTGAAAATATAAAAAAATGCTAAAAGGATTAAGGACTGTGTAACTCGGTATTGTAGAAATGTCTGCAGAGTGATGATAAATCAAAGCACAATCAGGAAAAGGAAACGACATTTGATTCCATGATGTTGATTGGATGATCCCTGTGGCGGTTCCCCCAGCCTGGTAGATATATCAAATGCACACAACACTTAAAGCCACAGAATCACAAACCACTGAAAGCGAGAGCGAGGTCGGCGGGAAGGACCCATGGTTCACCATGGTTACCTAAAGTCCTCCTGACTGGTCGTGGAGTCTGCTCGTCTCTGGTTCCATGACGATGACGCACTGTCTCCAGATGCCTCAGATCTAAGACAGTTGACAGTTCACTCTTCATTTGGTGGGTTATTTATGGCAGGGCGTTCTCAACCTTTTCCAATGTCAAATTAATATAGGATCTAGATGTCACTCTCAATAGAAGAGCAGGGAGACCAAATACAACCACCCCAATTGTATACAAGTTAAATTGCATTAACAAAACATACCCTACCATACAAATTGGACATCACATTTTATGCACTAAAGAAACTAACAATACAGCTTTTAAATGATAATTGTTTGGCTCTGGTCCAGAAAGTCTCATATTTTGTCAATTGAAACTGTTGTCAGCTTTGTGAACATACAAACAAGTTAACAACCACAAACTAGAAGACTGGTAGTTATGAGATGCAGGGCTGCTGCTGTGTGTGTGTGTGTGTGTGTGTGTGTTCTGCAGAAAGAGACAAGATGCATTTGTTATGTAAACAAAAAAAGCATATTAAGTCTATTTGACAGGCGTGCACATGTAAAAACACTAACTACATTAGGTCATATCCCAATGCATTCAAGTGCATTGCAATACAAGCATCATCAGCTCAATAATAATCCTTCAACCATCCTTTTCTTTTCGCAGATAAGTAAGCCTGGGACCATCAACCATCCAGTTCACAGTTATTGTACAACTAGCATGTACATACATCTCACACACACACACACACACACACACACACACACACACACACACACACACACACACACACACACCAATTAATCAACAGTTTAATAGCTGTCAATACTCTTAGTAGTCTTAACATGTTATATCATGAAGAACAGGACAAAAGCTGTCCGTGTGGGGGGATATGAGCTGTTACCTGGTGCCTTGATAAAGATATATGGTGTAGTAGCAATTCAGTTGGATCTTCTGGTTGTACGACGCAATGTCTTCACTGTCAAAGTCGTCCTTTTCTTCCACGTCAATGGAGTCTTGGAAGGACGAGGTCTGGGAGGTAAACATCTTTACTGGCTGGCAGCTGTTAGTGTTTTAAAGCCCACAGATGACAGCAGACGCACTACTAGAGTATAGTTTATCTTATCGCTGACTGAGTCACTGACTGAAAGAGTAGATGCATAGCACATGTGGACGGACGTAAACACACTGCGCAAACGTTGATGAATGATCTGTTGACGATTTGAAGATCGAGTATTTTGCACGCATGCGCACCGGTGCTCTCTCTGTCGGAATGTACGCGTGTAAAAAATGCCCGATTAGTAAATAATCTCGTCAAACGTTGGTTCCTGGTTCCGGATACAAATGGTTTTCATCAGGTTTTAATCAATGGAAATGTTTAATTATGATAATTGTAGTGGGCAGACAGTTTGAATAGGATGTTTTGTAAACACGTATTTGCTGACTATATTCAGTGTATATGTTTTGAAACTATATAGTGAACAATCAGAATTAATTACAAAGGAAACGTAATGTTCAAGTTTACATTCCAATGCAGCCTGAGCCTAAATTGCACCGTTTATAATGTGAAATGCTGCACTCATATAAATAGGCCTATTATATTATATTCAAACTGTTTCTATCGGACTATACAGTAGTACTATTGTAAATATATAAGATGGCGACATCAATAAAGCTATACAATATAAGGGGAGAAAAAAACAACAAAACAAAAAGCGTCCGCAAAGACTTGTGGGATGAGGTTTGTTCATAGGGGTTTGCTGTGGTTTGCTGAGCAGCTGACGCCATCTTGAGTTCAGTTGGGTTGTTGTTTGTGTTGTTACAGCTGATGGTGGGTTGACAGGATCATAGCGGACGGACATGGGAAGAAAGAAGAAAAAGCAAATGAAGCCATGGTGCTGGTATCCTTTTAAATGCTCCCCTGGAATGGGGTTTTAATTATCAGGTCAACGTGGTTTGCTCTGTGTGGTAGATTATTAGCCCTGGCTATTACTGTAGGTAGCAGAGAGTCGGGCTCAGTCAGCAGACACCCTATGTTTAGCTTAGCTGTGGTGGTTACTGGTTAGTACTGTTAGCCAAGTGCAGTAGTTTAGCCTGAGCTTCGATCTCCTAGTGGTCCAGACTCCAGAGTCAGAGGGCCAATATGACGGCCATTATGTCCAGATGTAGTGCACTATGTCTGGGTATTGGTAAAGCAGAGAAGCTCCATCTATACTCTAGTCTCTTTAATTGTGATCCAGATTCCAGGGGGTCAGTATTGCTGAATAAATGCTGTGCACTGTGGTTGGGCTGGCCTGGCACTGCCTCTGATTTCTTAATAAATACATTAATGAATACATACATAAATAAAAAGGTCACAACAAATTGTACTTTTTGTGTGTGATACCCATGCAGTGTCTTTTTTGACATTGCATTTACACAACAAGCACGGCGTGTATCATGGGGCATGCTATTGTCAAACAGTAATAAACCGTGTTCCCTAAACTATGGCATCAGGTATTGCAACAGGGACTTCGACGATGAAAAGATTCTCATACAGCATCAGAAAGCCAAACACTTCAAATGTCATATCTGTCACAAAAAACTGTATACAGGGCCCGGTTTGGCCATCCACTGCATGCAGGTGAGTCCATTTGAGACCATGAAACGACGTCTCAGTGGTCAGCTTCAGTTGATTGATCATACTAAAAGCCTGACTTACTGTATATGTGTAGTGTCATGCCTGAATTTGAACAGCCACCATAAAAAATATTTAAAAGTCAGGACATAATGTCTCTCTCAGCAGGATTTGGGAAAATATGTCCATGCATTTATAGTAGACTTGCCGAGCCTACTGTAATGGTTGTACTGCTTATACACTACAGATTTCCCTAAACAAATCAACTGCTGCGCTCTCTACAGCTGTAGTTGATTCACAATGCTGCTGGAGTGGAGTCCACTAATACCCAAGTCGATCCTATGATTAAATCCACTTGTCCAATCTTTACTCTGCCCCCCTTCTGTCAAAGGATACAAATAAAAGTATATTACTGGTCTATAAAGCCCTGAACGGACCAAAACATTTCTGATCTTGTGCTACATTATGGCATTATGGTTATGTTAAGTTATTCTGTATTGCCGTTTTAACGTACTTTTCCTTAGATTTTCTTCTTATAACTCGTTAATGAATAATAACTATGTTTAATGTTTTCAACCAGCATTTTATAATGTGTCTTGCTGCTCTTGAAGCACTTTGTATTGCCTTGTTGAAATGTTCTATACAAATAAATGTAACTTGACTAAACTCGTCCACCCGATCCCATTATATATATTTTTAGGTTCATAAAGAGACCATTGATGGAGTTCCCAATGCAATACCTGGGAGAACAGACATTGAATTGGAAATATATGGCATGGAAGGGATTCCAGAGAAAGACATGGAGGAAAGAAGAAGAGTACTTGAACAGAAAACCCAAGGTATTAACTCATCCATTTTTTTTTTTTTTTTTTGGTCCAATGTTATACCCGTCTGAAAAAGACGATAAAGACGTCGTTGGCGCTTTGGGAGTTGCTAAAAAAGCAGTCAATTAAGTCGTTGGCAGACATTCAATGTCAGCGGTTTGTTTTTACGTCCCCTGGAGACCCCTGTCCAGGACAGGCTTCAGACGTGGTTGCTCAGGAGACTTGGCTCAGATCGGAAACCCATTTGATTTTGCGTTACAATGTAGTACAGTACAATGTCTAATCAACAGTGTCATTAGGGCTGTCACGATTACAAATGTACGAAGTAAGCTTGTAGATCAGCATTGTAGTGACATGTAAGCTTGAACACTTTTCAACATGGAGATGGTTATGACAACGTAATTGCAATTATCATATAATTACGATTAGACAATTATATATAATTGTATAATTGTGACAGGCCTTCTTACTTGTCTTTACTGGTCTTTGTTTGTTTGAGTGATGGCTGATGGATAATATGATATGATTATAAAGTGAGAATACCTTTCTCCAACATGGTCCCTGATCTTTAAAAATGCAGGACAGAACATCCATTACAACCTATCCCACACAAACACACACAATTAGTCCAAAGACACCAGTTGTATGAAAAAAAAGCATAAAACGTGTCCTCGTATGTTTTAATCACAATCAATATGCCCTTTTGCTCCATTCAATACCAGAGTCCCAGAAAAAGAAGCTGAACCAGGATGACTCTGACGACTATGACGAGGACGATGAGCCTGGACCCTCCTTCCAGCAGCCTGCTGCTGCTGCCGCCCAGCAGCCCCAGGCAGGCTTCCTCTCTCCCATGACCCAGCCTGGCATCATGCCTCCCCCTGGGGCTGGAGCACCGGGGATGCCACCAGGCACCTACTCGGGTAAAGGCCTATTCATAGTCTGGATTTTCGGTGGTAAGGTGACCACCGCTCTGGTGGTGAGCTGACCACCGGAGCTGAAATAACGTTGAGCGGTGGTGAGTAAAAACAGAGGGCTGGAGCGGTGGCGGTGGTTTGCTCTTCACCGCGGCTCGTGACGTCATGTTGTAGTTCGGTGGTCACCCCACCACCGAAAATCCAGACTATGTATGAGCCTTAAGTGTCCACCCCCCTTCCTCCCTCATCTAGACTGAGTGACCCCTGCATGCCACCTGCTTCTAAATCGCACATAATGCAGGAGGCAGCAGGACATTGCATTATTGAAAACGAGCACTTCCAAACTCTGTGCACAGAATCCTTGCACGGAATGTATTGACAGAAAGTAGCTGTCTACGGTACATGTCTACGGTGGATTTTTATTAAACAAAAACCTTGCCGATATAAAGAGGATAATTCAAGCTTTCCGTACAGGTGCAATGTTGGTGAGTTTAATGTTGTTTAATACAATCAGATAGGACTTTTCTGTTTGGATGTATGGGCTGTCAAGCCACTCAGTCAGTAGGCGTTCCAGCATCATTTCCGATTATGTCACGCGCATAGCCTCTATAGTCTTTTAACCTGAATCTAATCTAATTATTCAGTTAGTACCGACGATTGATGGTGATCGATTGACGATCGGCAATGACGCGTTCTGATTTGGGCAAGTAATGCCACCCAAAAAGTCTTGTTTTCTAATCTAGCCTGCTCCTTTTGGAATGCTGCATGTCTTGTCTAATCAAAATGACTGCAAGACAGACATCACTGTATTGTGCTAGTTTTTTATGTTAGATTTGATTGTAGACTTCCCTTCCAAATTCGTCAATTTAGCACATCTCTCGCTAACTATTGAATATTTCAAATTGGCAGAATTGTATCTACAAAGCACATTTATAAGCTGACAGTTGTAGATGTTCGAACAGATAGCTCACTTTCTTATAGACGACACATTTGACGTTTACATCATTCACTCATGTCATATTTTGTGTATGCAATACCTTTGTGTTTGAGACCATATCCCTGGTGTATCACTTTGTGAAATCTTTCTTTCATCTTTTTATGTAGGGATGCCACCAATGATGCCAGGCGTGCCACCTATGATGCCCGGGATGCCCCTTGGAATGCCAGGAATGCCACCAGGGTGAGGGATTTGTATTTCTTCTCGTCTTATTGCTGGCCATTTTAGTCACTAGTACTGTGTCTTGTCTATAAAGATATATTTGTCTTTCTCTGTATTTAGTATGATGCCAATGGGAGGAATGATGCCTCCAGGGCCAGGGATGCCCCCCATGATGCCAGGCATGCCACTGGGTATGGTTACACACCGCAAACCATCATGACTCAGTAGCACATACAGATGTCTAAAGCCCTAACCACACCAAAGGGTCAACCATGCACCTCCTTGGGTCCAAACGGTTGCAAGGAGTTAACGCTAAAACCGCCTCGACCCTTTGGTGTGGTTTGGGCCATTGAATTCCATGCGTTGAATCACTAGGGTCAACGTGCAACAAGACATATCACACCACAGGGACAACACTAAAAACGTCTTGACCCTTTGGTGTGGTTAGGGCTTAAGACCCCCAGATATGGAACTGTTCAAAGTCTGTTTTTGTTTTTGTTGTTGTTGTACATCTGTGTCGTAGTGTGACATGATCTAATATGCAGTGGTTTAAAGTAAGTACATTTACTCAAGTAGTGTATGAGGTAATTTTGAGGTATGTTTACTGTAACTGGAATATTTCCAGTTTTCAGTACATTTACTTTTACACTACATCTCAGAGGCAAATATTGTAATTCTACTCCACTGCAATTATTTGAAAAACTTAACTTACTACTAGTAACTTTTGTAGATTTGGATTATTATTACAAAACATGCATTAACCACTCATACGTTGTATACATTTCAGCCATTTGAAAATAGACGATCTACAAGCTTGCAGATTTTTATGCAATTTATACATTTGAAAGCTTGTGAAATGGGGCATTCTGCAATAATGAGTACTTTCTACTTTTCGTACTTTATGTACATCTTTATACCAATAGCTTGTTTGTTTATATACCAATAGTCAATTTTGAATTCCGGACAAAAACATGTGAATACTTGTTCCACCACTGCTAATGTGTCCTTCCGTTCCGTCTTCGCAGGCATGCCACCACCGGTGGGGCACCGTCCAGGTCTGGGCCACATGGGCCAGGGCCCGCCTGCGGCAGGACTAAGCATGCTGACTAGACCCACTATGCCCGCAGCCACTGCCCCCTCAACCCAGCCTGCCGTCGCTAAGCCTCTGTTCCCCAGTGCTGGACAGGTAACCTTTCGGCTCTCCGAAATCTATATCTAGGTCCACACCTTAGTATCGCGTGGCCAGACTGTTGTCTCCCACAATTGTCGAATGTTTCCGAGCACGGAAGTAAAATATAGAGTGGATGTGAAGCCTATACTCCACACGTCCGTTTCGTCTTCACACATTTGTCCTAATATGAATCAAATCGTCTTAAGCGTTATTTGGTTGCTGCTTAGCATGGTGGAAATTAAAAAAAATTCAATGTAAAGATATTTTTGAATATATTTTCGTGAACGGAAATGACGATTCCGGACTCTATATAGCATTCGGAGATTGTGGAATAGTTGTCTGGCTATTGCGAGACAGGTCCCTCCCCTAATCTCCAGCCTTCTGACGGGAAAGAATATCTCTACTGTTCTAATCTACATGCTATTAGATATAATAGGCTGATCGAAAAGGGAACAGTACCACGTAAACGAGTGACATTTTGTTATCACTGCAGTATATTTCACTATTCCTATTCTTTACTCTTTTCCTGTGCCACAGATCGAGAGTCGGGTTACAACAAGCACAAGTGCAGGCTCGTCGAGTGCGGACTCTCAGTCCACCTCCTCTAATGTGTTCCCTAGCACGCCACAAGTACGCCACTGTCTGCCTGCCCCGCTCTCTGACAAAATACAGCTTCACAATGGGCATGCACCCAATTGGATATAGTTTGCTTATAGATAAGTAGTGCGGATAATTTATTTTTTATATTTATTTTAATGGAGGCTTTTTTGTTTAATTGCTTTTGTTTGTTTGTTTATTGCAGTAGTGGCCTGCAAACGGTTTCATGGTTTGATTATTATGCCATTGTTTGCTTTTTTTTCTTTTTTTTTTTTACTACAAATCTGCACCGAACCCCACATACGGGCCCTTGATAAATCCGCTATCGTGAGATTTGCAAAATGCGCAAGTACATTTCTCAATTGGTACAGGACATCACAGCATGCATTTTTCAGAGTACCGGTACTCATTTTCTTTTGCATACTTTTCTGAAGTTGTTCACTGTGTGTGGTGGTGATAAACATGCTGTTGTAGGTCTATTACTAACAACATGGTGTTGACAATTGACATCACTTCCACACGGTCATGGGAGTAACCTTAAAGTATGATTTATTTTCTTTAGGACAAATGTTTTACTCCTCCTGTAAATGCTGTCTTCTTTTTTAACCATTCCTTCTTTCCTTTCAAAAATGTTTTCTCGATCAACAGACAGTGTCGGGATCACCACACCCCACCACCTCCACAGCCCCCGACTCCTCCAAGCCCACATTCCCAGCCTACACCCAGGCCACTGCCTCGGTGGCCGCCAGCCCCAGCACTGGCAGCAGCACAGTGTCCAAGCCTCCCTCCACCGTGACCAGTAAGCCTGCAACACTTACCACCACCAGTGCAACCAGTAAGTTGATCCACCCCGATGAGGATATCTCGCTGGTAAGTGTCCCTGCTCTTACAGTCTCCTTTTCTAGCTGTTTTTGTTTAGTACAGTAAGTGTGTCTAATGTCTATCCATAACATAGTCCGTAACTGTCAGCAATGTTCGGTTAAATCAAGTTAAAAGTCAAGTTAAAAGTAGATTTCTATGGCTGTTTGATCACATTATGCCGTAGCATTCAACAACATCTTTCTTGACTCATCTGTATTGACTTTTTTTTTGGTTTATTTTGTGACCCTGTTGTTTACATTGTGTCAGTGTGTAATCGGTTGTCGTCTTTGCTGTGTTTCGTGTGTTTGTGTGTGCGCTGTAGGAAGAGCTGCGGGCTCAGTTGCCTAGGTACCAGCGTGACCTCTCTCGCCAAGGCCAACCCACCCCTGCCCCGCCCCCAGTGGCCATGATGACTCCTCAGCAGCCTGGCTTGAGGCATCCGATACCTGGTATCTATGGATATGGCGTGTGTGCATTTCTGCAATTGTCATGACCTGACAAACCAGAATTAGTTATCTGACGGACACTTTGACGGATTCATTAACCTATAACACTTTTAGTGCCGGAAGTGCATCAAAATAGGAGCTCTGGGGTGCCGGAGTTGTCTGATCGCTTTTACTCTGAAAGCCATGAACCGGAAACACTTTCCTAAAAAAGTTGACTTTACAGAGTTGACCTAACATCCCGATCATTTTAATTTATACGATATATTATCCAAAAAGCGTTCTTATTTTGGGGGAGAGACGGATGAGGAGCAGAAATGAAGCGCCAGCATATCGATCCATTCATCACCACGGAGAGCGCCCTGGATTAGGAGATACGAGTCATTCTTTCCGCAGCGCTAACATGCGAGTCAATGACAAGCTAATAATTGCACAGAGCGTTAGCATACGGCAAGCGAAAAGCGAAATGACAAAAAAGAAAATAGGAAAAATTCTGAATATTCTTATCTCGCCCCGTATCATTGAGGATGCGCTATGACGTACAGACACGTTCAAGGCAGATTGCGAAAATGAGCGAACGGGAAAGTATTTCAGCAGAGAAAACGAGTATCAATTAGATTAGCTATTAATTGCATTTCGTGACCATTGTTCATTGCGCAGACTGTATCGTATTGTTTTCTCTGACCTGTGAAGCACTTTGGTACGATGAGAGTCATTTTTAAATGTGCTATACAAATAAAATGTATTTGATTTGATCAACTGTAAACATAAACATGAAAGTTACCACCCTTAAACTAGAGTCATTCATCTTTTAACGCTCTAGATCTGATTATGAGAAAATAAATCACTAACAGTCATCCAATCCTTGTGTCGTCTCAGGTCAGTATGGCGGTCCGCCCCAGGGGATGCCAGGCTACATGCCAGGAGGTATGCCTCCATACGGACAAGGTCTCCCAATGGTTCCCCCGGGGTACCAAGGAGCTCCCCCACGGCCACCCATGGGCATGAGACCCCCTGTTATGTCTCCAGGAGGCCGCTACTGAAGCCTGGCCTACTGTCTTCTATAGGTTTGGACACTCAACCCTTTTCTAACGTCCTCGACTAGATAGTAGACAAGCCAGTATTGTAACATAGAGCAATGTACTGTACATTGTACTTGTCGCTATGAGGAAGAGACACTGAATGCACAGCAAAGAGAAGTGATCTATAAAAGGTATCACACAGCGCATGGGGGGTAAAAAATGTATTTACACTGTACCTAATCAAGCCTATGAACTGTTGTGTAAACCATCTTTGTCTTGTGGCTGTTGTTTTTTTTTGTCCTTCTCATGTTTCATTTAGGTGTGTAGAAGTGTAATAGATATGGTTCGTAGTGTTGTGAAGGCGCTGGAGTTACATGAGCTGTACCCACCTTTTACCAAGGCAAGTTTTCATACTACATTACCGTTCTAAAGAAAAGCAGTGAGGCCTTCACAGCACATTTAGGTGCTGTTGGACTTTGTGTCCCCAACTTTGTTTGGTGAGGGCTTCAGATTGTTGTATTCACTGTTTTCTTTTGGTAATGCTGTGCTCACTGGCATTTTCTTTAGGCTACACTACTCGTAATGCTAAGTGTATGCATCGCACACAGTTACCATATGAATTGGTTCATGTACTGCTGTAAAACTGTATTGTAATAAAACATCCTGAAACCCTAAGACTCTTCTTTACGGGACATTAGCGGGGAAAGACGCATCACAGCAGGTTTGTACTCCAAAAGATTTTGTTCTGTCCAGAATCCAGAAGTTTAAGTTGTGTCGTTGTTTCTAGCCTCTTTAATTAACTTGTGCAGTAAGTTTTTATTTTGCTTTTGATTACATGCATGACATAAATTAACCGCTTTATTGCATTATATGTTTTAATTACCCACTCAAGCCCCTATATTCATCGTATTACCAATAGCGATATAAAATATCAAATCTATAGCTCGCAGCGCGGTGTGAGCTTATAGATCTGCCATCTTTGAAAGTGTTGAATTCCCAGTATTTGGGGGAAATCTTTGACCGTTTCTGCCCGCCACCTATATTGACATTTCCCAAAATTGGGACGGCAGGCTAAAAGTGGTTAATTAATGCTGGTCTTTATTCTTGAATGTATAATATGCTGTCTGATCTGTAGTGTATTGGCCTTTAGACAAAGTCAGTGCATTGTATATGTACTGTAGCTGCAGTATGGGTGCCAGTGGCCGTGGTGCTAAAACCCAGATTTCTCTTCTCCCTGTAGCGATGCCATGGGGGGACTGGCTGAGGCCGTGTCTCAGTGTATAGCCCTGTGTGTCAGCCCGAGGCAAGTCTCTCACATTTCTCTGTCTTCTCATTCATTACCAGCAGGGGCCCTCACAGCGTACGTACGCTGTTGGACTGTCAACGTCCCCAAACTTGTAGCAAGTTTGGTGAAGGCCCTTGTTTGTTTTTGTTTGTTGGCGTTTAGGTACCATTTTTCCTCAGGCATGTTAGCTTACGTAAGACCTACTTTTACCTGTGATGCTTCCATATGCCATTGGAAAATATTCTGTGATGGACAGCGAGATTAATCTGTACCTAAAGTAACAATGTCATACAGTTTAGACATTAATCACGCCTATAGTAGTCACTTCAATTTGGAACTTGTAATTTTCTTCAGAAATGTCACACAATTGCCACATTCAGCTCAACCTCAAAAGCCTGTCACCTACAGCCAGGAATGCATTGAATGTTTTCTTATTTCTATTAATTATTTAATTTTTTTTGTGTGCAAATTGATACGTCATACCTTTGCAAAATGGTTTCTGCCACTTAATCCTGTTTGTTTTCATCAGCTTTCCTCACTTGATCATTTGACTTTTACTACTTAAATGAAGGAGAAACCCTGCCAGTAACAGGTTAGTTACAGCTGTAAGTACCACTGCTAGAAAATAGATTTGTCTTTTGGTTTTGTTTTGTTTTTATTGTGTGTGCACACAAGATCTTATGCAACAATCCCATAGTGGGTTGTTGTGGACAACGTTTGATTTTTGGGCGGATAACGGTCGCCTGGTGCCAATATTTAGTTTACATTTGACAATGTAAGAGTAACCAAGCCATTCAGTGCTTTGGATTAATATATTACATGCAAAATCTTCATAGGTAAGTAGTAAGTACTGGCTTTGCAAGTTTGCATCAGCTAATGGCCCCTACACACTGTAGGAGTTTTAAAGTTGTCGGCGAGTCATCAGATCGTTATGTATTTCATGCAGGAGTCTTTTTATTTTTAAATCGTCTGTCATTATATCGTTGTGGCTTTCACATTAAACGATTGGTCGCAGACTAGGCATCACACACTGCAATAGTTCACCAAGATGCAATCCAGACCTGATATTCATTTGTTTTTATTTTATTCATTTTACGCACTTTTTAACAGCAACATTGGGCTAATATGGCTACCATGTACGATACAGGACAGGGATTTACCCAAGGAATAAAGGTTATATATTATCATCTATCGATACAGTCGACACGACAGACAGACAGACAGCAGTGCTGTGAGCAGCGAGCACAGTCCTGTGCTGTCATTGGCTGTAATACAGAACTTCTCTGGACGCGATCACAACCCCATTCATACTGTACGATGTCCAGTCGGCGACAGAGACAAATATCAACCCTGCTTGATATTCAGAAACGCTCGGGAAGGCGAGCGCTTTTATCGGCACTATATCTTCTCGCAGAGCCTTTCACACACGGCGAGCAAAACCTCGGTGATCAATGCCCGATCTTGCGTCAGATCGGAGGTTTTGTCGACCAAAAATGGTCCCCGACAGCATAATCGGAGAAAATATCGTGCAGTGTGTACGAGCCATTAGTCTCACCTATTCTATACCTTAACGTCTCTGTATAACAAAATGTCAAACCAATATTACACTATTGTTGGATTTTGTTAACCTTGATGTACTGTGTCGTATGAAAATGCCACTATATCATGACATTAACACTGTCTATTTCTTGTAATCATTTCATATTCTGTCTCAGTCAGGACCTGACTTGTATGGTAAAATTCAAGGAAAAACATCAAATATATGGAATTTGCACTGCAGGTGCTACAGATGATCTGTGTCATTTTAGATGTTTGCGTCTATTAAAAAATTGCAGATATACAAGCTCACAGCGTGTGACTTTGTGCCACTCTGGGATCATGTACATCTGCAGTTTTGGAACATTTTTGAAAAATCTTGAAAGTGTTGCATTACGAAAAAGTTTGAGAACTGATTTAGAAGGCCTCAGGTAGAAACGGCCTCAGGTCTTAATGGGTAATAAAGGACAGCAAGTAGATTTGAGGATTACTGCTTACATTTGTTCTCCATTGGATGATGTTGGTGATGTATGCCACCATGTCTGGATCCTCACTGTAATCTATTAATAAACCACAAACCGTATATAAACTCTGGTGTGACTCTGTTACACTTCTCACCACATTGTATTGTGAATGTATTGGAAGGCAATGTTTATCAATGCAATATGTGTTTATCTTCTGAATAAGTAGAGTCAATGCTCAGTTGTCTGTGTTCTCCTAAATTAAAATTAAAACAATAAAAAGCCAAGCGAGCAGGATTTGGATCTCTGTATTAACAGTCCATTCTATCTTCGAATAGGTCATATCATTTAGATTTTTGATTTATCATATATTGCCTTCAATATTTTGAAAGCCACGTGATTGTTTGCTTAGATATGTTTAATTTTTAATTTTATTCTTTATATGATTCACTATGTATACCTTACCACAAAACTGTTTCAACATTGCTTTAACGATTTTCTTTTACAACTGATATTGTTTCAAGTCAATTGTCCACAATGTAAGCACAGATTCAGATTCACAAAATATATACATCTAAAGAAATTCTCCTGATGATAATTCCCTCACTACGTCAT
The DNA here is from genome assembly GCF_963924005.1 of Protomyctophum bolini. Taxonomy (NCBI): domain Eukaryota; kingdom Metazoa; phylum Chordata; class Actinopteri; order Myctophiformes; family Myctophidae; genus Protomyctophum; species Protomyctophum bolini. Next base: position 36,118,044 of record NC_137872.1, on the reverse strand, counting down.
TAAACATTTGGATAATAAAAGTATGAATACATTAAATACACTATAAAGTGCACCTGCCTTTTAATGGACCCTTTCCACATAAGTGTGATTGCAGAATAAAGACAGCTGGTCTGCACGCTCGGCCAATACAATTCATAATTGTTTTGTTTGATTTAGGTGAAAGAAATCACATTTTGAAACATTGCCAGTGGACTTGGTCTGAGGACTGAGGTCCATAGGTATAGTCTCTCGGCAGACAGACAAAATTCAAAGGAAACTAGGGCACTGAAATGGTCGAATTTAGGCCCTCATTTATCAATCGAGTGTAAAATCTGCCACAGATTCGAGTGCAGGTTTCGTAGTACACCCACGTCGCCACGGCATTTATAAAGTGATCGCAAACAGCTGATCCTTCCTTAATTTCGTTCTCACGTTAATAAATGTGACGGCTGAAATCTATCTGGCACGCCCTATGAAATCAAGCCTCGCCCTCGTTTTTGCGACCTGAAAACGGCAATACGTTTACTGAAACCATGGCAACATGAAAAAATAGGTTTCTCCCGTGCCTTGCTGCGCCTCACTCTCTCATACACACGCACAGACGCACAGCACGCACACGCAACTTGCAAGCTGCCCAACTAACTGGTGTGTTGTTAAATAAATAAAAAACGAACACCTGCATGAATTAAATAAATAGACTGTTGACAGTCTATTTAGATTGCCTCGCAGTCGCTGCAGTGGCTGCAGGACTGTCAACTGTCAATTATATTAATGTGCAGCCAAAATATATGGTAGCCTACTGGTGGTGGTGGGCTGACTGGCTGGGTTAGCCTATACCTATCGCCGATGCGGTTCCCATGCACTTGCGCTGGGCTGGCACGGCACATTTGACATTCCAGTGACACGTCAGGTTTATTAAACGAGGAGGAGATTGCATATACCGTAACTCCAGAAAGACAAGTGCTGTTGGCCTGCTGTAGATTACAGTATATAGGCTACCCATGCATGTTGGGACTCTCCGCAGCTGCATTGCACTATAGGCTACTTTCCAACGTCATGGAAATATTCCAGCACAGACAGCCCAAATCCGCATGTATGCCGCATGGACATACATGCAGCATGAGAGAGGCTATCATGTCGTCAAGGCAGTCATAATCAACGTTTATGTAGTGATTTCTGATTTGATCATTGATGAACGAATCATAAACATATGGATGAAGGCTTGCCGCTTGCATGTGTGCTGGTATGTGTTGGCGACGCACGCAGCGCGGTCCCGTCCTCCCGAGCCCCGAAAATGATCTCGCTTTTATCTGAACTGTCAAAACTGTCAAAACCTGTCTAAGCACTTATTTAAATGGTGAATGATTAAGTCCCTTACGCCTATAGCCTGCTAGTACTTACTACAAATAGGCAGCTGTATGCTTGTCATTGTCACTTGGAAATAAAGGCGTGCAGTCCATTTATGCCTTTTTTTAATAAAATAAGCTAACACAATCATAAGCCGCATCACCGCATGCGCTCCAAAAAGTTGCTTGCATAACAAGGCCAGTAAATCACTGTTTGATTAAGCACAAACTAATACATTGTAAACATGTTATATTGTTTTTAATTGCGCGATTTTAATTACTTGTAAAGTTGGAAATCTCTCCCTTTTACATACACATACCGTTTTATATTAACATTTTAGGAGAGAAAACATATGTTTAGATGCCTGTGACAGCGTGTCAGCAGTTCAGACAATGCTGCTCCGCAGCTCGAAGACAGAAAAAAATGCGTACGCCAGCTGAGGACCAACCGTGGATTTTCAACGTTGTCACGTTCAATTTCAAGCTTTGGCGGAAATGGTAAATGTCAAAAATGTCGGTAATTTCGGCGTGCACCCATATTTTGGCGTACGCACGGTTGATAAATGAGGGCCATAATGTCTAAAGTTGGGTGGGCCACTAGGGTTATTTGAAGCAAATTTACTCATTACAAAATACATAGATTCTAGCTGTTTATGATGGGCTTGGTTGTTAAAATATGTTGGAAATGTAATGTTTCCTTCTAGAATGAGGTAGGCCTACTGAACTTCTCCAAGATCAGTAGGCCTACCTCTTTTTCCAATGGTTTGGACAAAGACTAACAGAATCCCCCATGTTGTGTCTTCAGGGAGATAGCACACTTTTCTTTTGCCACAAGGGGTCTCCAAGGCACAGCATGCTTTTTTGACTGCAGGCCTTATCACTGCAGCCAGGCTGATATTGAGAAACTGGAACAGCTCGTCCTGACATATGAATATTAGGGCTGTCCCCAAATAAGGATTTTTATAGTCGACTAGGATAAAAAGAGCTTGGGGGGGGGGGGGGGTGAAAATTGCAGGTATGGTGTGCACTGTGTGATACTAAATGTGAGCTCAGTTTACCATAATCACAGACACAGACAGTGATCCTTAATAATATTTCATCATATTCAAGGTCTTTTGGAGACAAATGAAAGTCCAATCACTTTACTGCAGAGGAGGTGTGTCTGTGTCCAGCTCATTGATTAACGCTCGTTAATGCATCAATAAAGTCAATTATGTTAAACTTTCTGCAAACTGTCAAATAGGTCTTCTACATGTATTCTAAATAATAAAATAACATTTTTATGGCACTCAGCATGTCACCCTAGATGTGGCCCTTGGGGGGAAGTATAATTGGGGAACCCTGCAACAGAGAATCATTGCATTTAGGCTTAATGTCTGATTTAACATATGCTTCGTTTCTCCCGATAAATCATGATACATAGCCTATTTTTGAGGGGCCTCCTACATACAGGTTTGTTTTTAGTTCAATGTTTGGTTTTAAAAACGCCATTGTTTGTTTTGTCCCTAACACAAACATTAAATCCCATTAACAATAAAGATAATTTAATGTTTGTTTTGACACCGTTTGTTTTACATCATCATTACATCACCTAATCATAGCAACATGAGTTAGACTTTAATATATTAGAGTTAGATTTTTTTAATACCTTTCTTTTAAACTTTTTTCATAGTATAATAATTCATATTGACATTGTTCTTTATTTAATAAGTTTCTATCCTGAAAAAATAATTGTTCTTATAAGTGAATAGACAAGGATTGGATGGCCATTGAATAAAGTAACATTTATAGCTGCTCCAAGCTATACCGATCCCCAAACCCCATCCTCAATGTTGTACAATGATAAGAGCACCCCTCACTTCACACAGGTGTGATTTTTTTTAAATATTTGTAAAAAGAATATGCCATGAAAGGCATGTTCCATTTAGTATGGGACTACTTTTGTAGGCCTATATTAAAGGATTGGCGCATGCATTAAGCATTTGTGTAATAGATGATATAATCACTATTATAGAGTGAAAAATCAAACTTTGATGACAAAAAACAGTTGCATTAACAATACCACAACCGTATGGAGTAAGGCCACTATTCCCTCTTGGCACACACATGATGTGTTTGTCAATATTATCTACAGCAGGGATTATAACAGGACCACATTTTATCGGGAAAACTGTTTTGACGACCCCACACTTTATTTATAGTGCAATATATGTTTACATATTTAAATAAACAATTTAAACATAAAGCATAGGCCTACATTAATTTGCGGCTCACATATGTGTGAATGGAAACTGAATTGGGACAATGACTGTTTATGATGAATGCTGATACATTCATGAACAAAATGCTGAATGTTTATGAATATCTGAAGCTAGTTTGGGAGGAGAGCCCTTATCTCTGCAGTAACAATAACACATTTACTTTCATAGGCTACTATAGGAAAAGTAAAAGGCAAAAATAGTGACAGTGTTTATTATTTTCAATAATACAGTAGGTAACAATCACATGTACATTTATGAGCCTAAGATTACATATGATATGGAATGCTTGGGAATCTGGCAATCACAGGCTACACTGTACATTATGAGCAGTCTTGTATCATCCTGTGATGTTTGCATTGCATTTCTCAAAAGGCTAACATTCACTTAAAACAAACAAAAAATAAAATACAAAGAAAGGTCTATTGACAGCATACGCTTAATATATCAGACACTACATTAGTCTTATGATAGGCCTACATCATAATTTACAATATTTAGGAATGGAACATTTTTATTCAGACCCTTATTCTCCTGTAGTATTACGTCTATTGTTTGCTTTGAATAATATAACACAATGCAATCTGGATAATATAACACTTTATCTTCATCCTTAAGATGGCATTTAGAGGTCTTTATCATCTATCCAATAGAGTTCATGCGCATGCATAAAGTCAGTGGCAAATCGAGTGGCAAAGAGAGTTTAACATTGTTTAACGTCGTTTGATGCAATCATATTGGACTATTCTGTTTGGATGTATGGGCTGTCGATGCCAGAAAGTCGTTTTTTGCCACTCAGTAGGCATTCCCGCATAACTTCCGGGTTTGATGATGATGTCACGCATACCTATTCCGTAATAGTAGCCTACTAATAGTTGGAATAGAGTACTAATAGTTGAAATAGAGTAATAGAAATTGTCAATGAAACTAGTCCATGACTTGAATGTCAAAGGCAAGCACTCCATTAAAAGAAAAGCCCAGGTAGAAGGTGACATTCTCGTTTGCATTTGGTAGAGAGGCAGAATATCGAGGAAATATCTTGATCCTGCTGTCTCTGGTTTCACCTTTAATAAACAAGCTTCCGTTTTCTGTCCACCCTTCAACACGTCTCAATGACTGTACAACTTCCTTGGTTTTCCATACTTCCCCACCCAGCCACTTAAGTTTTCTTTCACTTACCGGTCCTTTGATGTGTTTCTCAATAGCTGTCCTGTGAACTATCTTGTTGAGCCCACGTGCCTTTGCCAAATAAAAGTGAGTCACTATTCTGCTTTTTCTTGGACAGGTGTGTTCGATTTTCTGCTGCCCGATCCTCTGAAGTGTATCAATGGCTGATACAAGGATTTTAATGTTCCCTGACATGTAGTCATCATCTGTCTCTGGCCAGAACAGGAGGGAAAGGAGAAAGAGGGCACTTGCATTTGTGTTTCTCCCATCTCTATTAAATGTCATGCAGAGACGTTGAAGCTTTTGAAGAGACAATAGCTTTGAGGAGCCAGGTGATATACAGTGGAGAGCTATTTGACAAAAGATTAAGTTTGTAAGTTCTGTTTTGTCAACGTCGTGTCTTCTCAGGTTTTCAGGGTACATGCCAATTATTGCTTCAAGCTTTCCTACCGCTCTCTCTGGCTTTGTATCATAAAGAAGTGACAGAATGGATGTGATATTACCTCCGCCAAGCTCATATGTTTTCATCTGTCTTTGGAATTGTGTCATATCTTCAGTATTTATGCTGCCAGTCATTTGGTTGACCACATTTTGCACATTGCAAAAAAAGGCAGCGTATGCCGTACTCTTCCTTGTTAGCCATTCTCTTGGACTGTGCACTTGCTCTGGCTCCCTTGCATCAAGCTCTTCATCCTCCTCACTAATATCGGTTTGAAAGTAACAGAGACCCTCAGAAATGTACTCAAGTGCATTGTACAAGCTCTTATGCAATCCTTTTAACTGCTGGTGAAACTTATGCCAGGGTTCTTTTACATCACTTGGTATGTATTCTGTCAACAAATAGCTCATCAGGTCAGAATTTCCATCATTGCTTGAAAAACCCTCTACCATAGACAAGAAATGTAACAGTTTACAACCAACATCTACCTCCCCATAATATGAGTTGTTAAGACTGACTGTCTCTTTCTTCTGTGTTTGTTCTGAAGCTCGGAAGGCAGAAATTCCTTTCAAAGCCACATGAATGATCTCCACAGCCCTTTCAGGAGTGGGTTCTTTCTCTTCAAGGGTCTCAAGCAAGTGGTAAAACCACCTCTTGTAAACTTGACCCAAAGTGTCAAGGACAAATGTATCGTGTGGAAGAGAGGATTTTGCATCTTCTGCCCATTTTAGGGCCTCTTCAAATCTTTTGTTTGTGTAAAGCAGACGGGCAAGCTGTTGAGCCACGAATGGATCTTTCTCCAGTGATATGTAGGCTGCTTCCATGAGGTTTACAGCTTTCTGAACACCATCTCTTTCAGTGATGATATGCTCAATCAAAGGGGAGAATGTTGTGTCTTTAGCATCTCCTCTACTTTTTTTGTTGCGTCTGATGAAGAGAGCTCTCATGAATGTCAGAAACTCTTCTCTGCCAAATCTGTTACTTAGTAGCACTCTGTCTTTAATCAGGTCCATGGCAATTTCACTCTCTGACAAATTTACAGACAGCTGCTTTAGGATTTCCTCAGCCAGCACTGGGAGAATTATCCGTATTGATTTGATATGTGTTGAGCTGTCTCTTAGGTGGATGAACATCAACCTAGCTTCCTCACTGAGATGCTCTACAAATGCTTGGTACCGAACTCTATCCACATATGAAGCTAGGCCAAGGCACAGTTCACAGTGTGATACAGGTATGTAGGAGTCATGGACATAACAATTCAGGAGAGAGACAAATCTGATTAGGCGAGTTTCAGGTGATGAATGATCAACTCTGAGAAAAACCTTTTGCACAAAGCTCTCACCTGTATTGAATTCTTTACTCATCAGCACAAATGTGAAGATGTGCTCTGGTTCATAGTTCTTTAGTTTTAGCCACTTCTTCGTCTTTGAGATCAAAATCTTTTCCTCATCTGACAATTTATGGATCACCGCTACTGTTTGAGGCACTCTGCACCTTCTCTCTGGGTCATTTGACCTTTTGCAGATGAGGAGGATGAAGCACAACGAGGGACTTATTTTTCTGGTTGCAATGATGCTACCAAGCAACCGTCTCAGATCATCAATGTAATCTGCGTTGCAGTCCTCCAGCAATAAGAGCACTGGCAGACAGTTGTTTTTGTCTGTCTCTTCATATTCTCTTAGTCGCATGGCTTGTTCGCAAACTGTTTCTTTAGACTGCTTAACAACTGCACATCTTACTTTTGTCCTCCAGGTCCAGAGAAGCTGTCGAGCAACAGTACTTCCACCGCTGCTCGGATGGTGATATATGTTCACACTCTCTGTGGGTCGTACTATGTCTTTTCTGCGATATACTATGTTCTCCAGGATTTTGTTTGCTTCTTTGTAGGCATCTCGCTGCATGATGTCTTCGCACAGTTTTTTGTCAGCAAGCCAGAGATTGATCCAGTCTAGCTTCCCACCGCGATAGAAGTACTTATCAATGCGGGTGATTTCATCAGGGTCCATGATATCAATTTTTGTATCATCACACTGGTCAAAACTGATGATTTCCAAAAAATTCATCATATCCTCCTCCACTGGTTTTAAGAAGCATAGGGCTCCATTGAAGACTGGCAGTCTTCTTATCGGTCGATTCTTTGACAGCTGAATGCTTTGAACTGTGGCATCCACATGACTCAAAGGCAAAACAATACTGATCTCTTTGAGTACAGTCATATCACAAGATACTTGGGCAAGACTTGACCATTTCTTGTAAATTTCAATTGACTCTGCTATGACTGCCAAGTCTTCATGACCATTCATTTCTGCATAGAACTCATGGAAAGCCTCAACTATTGGCTGTTCAACATGGGACATTAGCAGGAACATTACTATGAATGAATGCTTTGGAAGAATATCGTTGCAGATGACTGACACTGCTTTCTTCAGTTCCTTTTTTCTTGTTTTGATCCAGGTTTTTTCGTCGCAGGGTTCCTGTCCACCACGGAAGTCATTCCTACCATTGCAGAAAATCCAGCTTGTTTTTTCAAAAAGCTCCAAATGGTTTATTTCGTTGTGTGTCACTGCAGTGCCCAATCCACCAATGTTGGCATAATCATGAGGAAAGTGAAGGTTTGCAGCATGGTGTTCCTTGTATCCGCTACATAGACCAGACTTCTTGGAATCGGGATCAAAATCAAAAACGCAGAATAGATTCATTTGAGTGAGGAAGCTAATGCTGTCAATATCTTCAGGTTTACATTTGTTTGTCACTAAAATGTAACGCTGAGAGTCGTCTATGTACTTTTTTCCACTAGTCAGCAGAATGGATATTTTTCTCTGTTGATCCTCTCTATAATCCGCAGTTGTTTGAATCATCGAGCTCTCTGCTTCTTCTCTTTGTACTTCATTATCTTTCAATGCTTGCATAAAACCAACAAGTTCATCTTCAGTTACACGAGGTGTGTTAGCCCCTTTTCTCTGATAGTAGACTTTCTCCTCACACTTGACTTTTTTTTTGTTCTCATCAAATTTTGGAACACCAACACTGTAAAGCTTGCCTTTTACAATGCTTGCCTTTGGCACAATGTCATATTCAACAACCCATGTTTTCTCTTTGGCATCCTTGTCAATAACCTCAATGAATTTTGGGTTCCTTATGCAACGTCTAACATCAATTTGATGGTCTGAGCCCTTAAAGCATCTTTCAATGTAATCCAATGCATTCACAAAATCCTCCCGGTTATCAACAGTAACAGGTATGCCTATTATTTCACCATGTCGGTGCTTGCCTCTGACTTTATCCATGACCCCAAAGTGAATTGTACCATTGGTTCGCACATTCATGCATCCACATGCAAATCTTAGCACCTCACTTGCTACTTTTGATTTAAGCCTTTCTGAGTCTAACTTGTGGGCAATCTCCAGTGATTTATACTCATGGCATGGGACTATCATGTTTTCAATTCCAGTTTCTGGTTGAAGTACTCTGTGCTTGACATATTTAAATGATTTTTCATCCTCATCAAATTTCCTATAGTCACTGAAACATTCCCCTGTAAAAGTTGACATATCAGTACACTCTGTATGGATATTTTCACTTTCAGTGACTTCACAAGGTTTTAAAGGACTGTATGATTCATGCCCGGATGGAGAAATGCTTTTGGATTCTTTACTTTCTGTACATGCATTAAATGTACTAATCTCAGTTTTTAGTTCATTTGGTTTTGACTTCAACAGCTCATCTCTTTTCTTCAGCAAATGCTGTATTTGACTACCTTTCATTCCAATTGTAGTCAGGTAATCTTTGTCTAAACTACTCAGAAGTGGTCCTGTAGTCTCCTCTTCTTCTAGTTTCTGGATGTAGGCTGCTTTTATTCCAATGGATTTCAACCAAGAGCTCACATGAGATTCTGTCCATTGGTTGTACGGTAGGCCATTCCATTCTGCAAAATAATAATATGAATTATAAGATGGTTGGCAATCCTCACTGGAATGAATTAATGTTCTCCATTGTATTGTAAAGGTGATCCATAATTAATCCACATTTTATATACTTTTCTTTGACTAGCATAATGTTTTGCTTGTGACTTCCTTGGATTGTTTCCAGAGATGTGCCTATAAAAGTCTAGGGATTGCATGTGACCAATTTGACCTGAGGGGCCCAGTTTTGTTTCTGTGAAATGGGGCTCATAAACCGAAAGTTCAGAGTCTTCAATACACACAAACTGTAACTCACATTGCACTATACATTCATATGCATTTTGAATGTAGTAGTATAGGCAAATGATTTGTAATAAAACCTGCATTCTTTGTTCTGTGAGACAGTATTTTGACTTCAGTGAAGGATTATAGGTTGAACTATCCAAAGTAAAAGGAGTGTGGAATGGATGGAGGAAAGTGTTTTGAATAGCCAACATATACAATATGGATAAAGTGGTTAAAATGATTGTGATGCTGTATTAAAATAATGAATACAAATATTTTTGTAAAAATGAATGAGCTTTCTATTTGTGGAACCACACATTTGCTTTATACTGCAGCGCAATTTGTTTACTTGTCATTTGTTTTAGTGCCATTGCTTCAGTACCTAACATAGGGAATTGCATGGACTGATGTGCAAGGAAGGAAGTTTTAGATTTTGATATTATGAATTTAGAATGTAAGAATAAAATATTAGGACACTCGCACACTGAGGGCTCCGATGGTATAGATACCATTTATTGACTGTGATGTTTTGAGCACAAGGCTCCCCCTCAAACTAACAGGTGAACAAAGGTGAACAGAGGAACACATCTTTATACAACCCACTAGTAATCAACATGATCACGTGGAATGTGTGACAGCTGTGTATAATCTCATGTGATCAGAACAAGTCAAGATGGTGACGAGTGACATTAATGCCAAGAGTAAAGTGACACATGCATGATTGAAAAGAAAAAGTTCCCTTCTGGGGACAGGTCTACACCAGGAGGATAGGAGTGTGTGATGTTTGGCAAAATGTTTAGGAGTAATATGTTGGGTGCACGAGATGTGTCCGCATGTCGGACTAATGCTCCGTCGGATTTACATGCGGTCCCCAATATGTTTGTGTGTGTGTGACGCGACTTGGCCTGTTGTAGCGCCACCATGAATCTGATTTGAAAACTGTCAAGTGGCATTTCTTCCTCAGCCTAGTGGGAATATGCATGCACAGCTTCACCGCAATCGGACACTGTGTTGAGGAGTTGTGGCGATTTGTACAAAATGGGTACAAAGCGGGCTACTCCTGAAAAGTTTAGAAGCCAATCGTAGCCAATCAGGATGGATTATGAGAAATCAAACAAACCCGTCTTGACCACATGACTATGGAGAACATGTGTACCGATTTGCGTGAAATTTGGATAAAATATGAAGGAGTAATATTAGAAAATGTGTTTTACATACTGTATGTCTCCTGGTGGCGCTATAAAGAGCAGATCTGAACATTTCCAGGCAAAGGTTTTTCCTTGGCCTCTAAGGAGTTTTACACAGATCTGTGCAGTTAGAGGTAAAAACACAATCGGCCAGTAATAGCGCCACCATGATGCTGAGTTGGAAATGTTTAAGTGGCATTTCATACTCGGCCTAGTGGGAATGTGTGTGCACAATTTCATGGAAATCACACGATGTGTTCATGATTTGCGGCATTTTGTTTGAAACTTAATTAGCACAAAATCTGTATGTGTACTGTCCAAGAAAGGGTTTTGAACAAAGCGGCCTCCTGCCGGTGGCGCTATAAAAGGTCAATGTGAAAACCTTGGGGTAGAGGTTCAGCTGTGGCATTCAGGGAATGTGTGTGCAGAGTATGGATGCGATCAAGTCAACAGTGCCGGAGATTAGCTGTCCACAGACGGACGGACACACAGATGGACACACACACACACACACACACACACACACACGCACACACACACACACACACACACACACACACACACACACACACACACACACACACGGACGGAGTGCAAAACATACTCTCTCCCCATGCCTTCGGCCTGGTGGAGACAATGATGAACCAGAGCTTATTTTACATACCTCCTTATACTACCATTATCCCCTGTGTTCACCTTTAGTCTGAGGAAGAGCCTTATGCTCGAAACATCATAGTCAATAAATGGTGCAATAAAGGCATCGGAGCCCTCAGTGTGCAACATTTTTTATTCTTATATGCTACTTGTTGCTCAGCACCTGCCCAAGTTTGGGCTGGGAATGTCTTTGCTCTTTTTTCATAAATTTAGAACGTCTCACTTCACTTACATAATGTGACCACGGCCTAGCATGTCATACACAATGAACACAGTATTAATGACTAAATGCAGGGTATAACATTACCCAATTAAATTATCTTTGTGAATCGGTTTTGCCAACACACTATTGACTCAGACTGTCCAGAGAAGATTATTAGTTGTATTAAAGTTTTTTAACTTAAATTGTTTGAAATACTTTTCATTAATATAGTGGTTGCAACTGTATTACTTGATTGCCCGAGTCCCGTGGTGGGAGTTCTACTCTGGTTTTGGTGAATATTAAGTAGTTCCGGTCATTTTGTGGGGTGCACTAGGGCCACGCATTAAAAGTAATGTATTTGTATTGTTGACCTATTTCTAAAATATTAGGGCAACTTTCGTTCAACTTTGACCCCTCTATCACATGGACTATTTTTTGGACACAAAAAACATAGTTCCGTCTGATAGAGGGGTAAAAAATGAACAAAAGTTGCACTATATGATAGAAATATAGGTCAACAATACAAATGACGCTAGTTGTGGATTAATTTACTTTTAATGCATGGCCCCCTGACCCCTGTGTGGCTGTGCCCCCCACAAATTGACCGGAACGACTTAATATTTCATCAAAACCAGAGCAGAACTCCCACCACGGGACTCAGGCAATCAATTAATTCAATTTCAATACAGTTGCAATTATGGCAAGTATTTCATACAGCTTAAGTTAAAGAATTCTGAACTATCCCTTATGATACAATTACACCTAGTAAGTACAGTATATTAAATTAAATTAAAACGTGAAATAGCAGTTGTGGTTGTTATTTGCCTTTAACCCTGCAGGCTGAGGCCAAGTTTAAACAATTTCAAAGGAGGCTTCTGTGACTTTTGGAGGCATTTGGTTATTTTGTCAATTACACATACATACTTTATATTGTGTTAGTGATTCTTGCAGAGAATTCTAGCTTTACTCACCTGTCTCTGTGGAACTGCCTTCCATTTTTACGAGGGTTTCCTGAGAAGCTGATATAAAATACAACATTTACAATCAATTTATCTTTGTTACTTGTTGAGAAAGTCTGGCTTATGTAAATGAGTGTGCAACATAGACTCCTTCTCACCTGGTAAAACTGGATTTCAAAGGCAGTCAGACAGCATTTTCCTTTTTCCATCAAGGACCTTAAAGACAAAAGGGACTAGGCCTACGTGGAGAAAAGAGAGAAAGAAAACTAAACATAAGTATAGTAGCATAATTCATGTAATACTTTCTTAAACAAATTAATGCAAAAATACTTTTAATGCACATCTTTAATGTAATTTTCCTGCTTGCTTCTTTCTTTCTAGGAATGTAAAATATTTATTTATTTTTCTTTTTTAATATCTCTCAGGGGAGCATATCAGCAAACCACTTACCAAGAATGTCTGTTGTAAAATGAATGAGGGAGTGTAAAGCCATCACGTTGTAGCAACGGGAGTCAATGGTACCTGACACACACACACACACACACACACACACACACACACACACACACACACACACACACACACACACACACACACACACACACACAGAGTGTATCATTTGCATGAGTTACAAAGTACACAACAGCATTAGAGAGTGTCCTGGTCGTGTCCTGGTCGTTCAGTCAGTTGGTAAAGTAAACAATAAACATTACCCACATAGCTTTAGTCTTAATAGTTATAGTGACTATTAGTGAGCAGAATATGTGGAGTAGTTCTCGGTTAGACACCTTCGGCCCGGCAGACATCACATTGAAATATTTGTGGAAACTAATATTTTTGCAAAATAAATGATGGTATCAAAGAAGAAAATATGAATGGAAACTTTCAGACTTCAGTAATGTCACGTATAAGAAGACAACTAAAGCAAACACAAGCATTTAATGCAACATTAATTTGATGGGAGGTTGTTTGTTAGATGAGATGACACATTTTACTGCCCTAAATGTGGCGCCGTGCATTCCACAAATCGTGTACAAATTCTTCATAGCACTGTAGATTAAAGTCACAGGCTATTTTGAGCTGGTTAACTAAATGTTTGTAATCTGAATTCAGAATTTAAGTAAGACGAGTATAATTTTAATTTAGAAAAGGTTATGTACCTTATGCTATATTACATTTACACCAAGCTCGACCCTCAAGAAAAATGCGATTATGCATATTAACGCATATTTTACTGCATACAATTACAACCACATAAAATGCTGCATATTTTGCAACTTGATGCATATTTCCCAACTTTTCTCAATTTCACTGCTTAAAAAAACAACATAGTTCCTTGCAAAATCAAGGATTTTAGCCAGCATAATCAAGACATTTAGCCTGCATAATCAAGGATTTTTGCCCGTGTTTTTCTGGAGCGTCTACCAAGCAGTGGAAAGTTGATTGTTTGATTTTTTGGGGGAAAACTTACTGTGAATTCCATTCTTCTTTCCAGTCTTCAGTCATATTTTGTATTGGGTTCTTTCAATAAAACAACGCAGCCTGTTTCTTTCACTATACCATTTATGTTAATGGATTCTACTAATGCGCTGTCGGAATATCGAGCTGATCCCAGGATCTGTAGGATAGAATGAATCTGTTGAGAGTCAATGTCTGGTTTTTCTGCCAACCCTATAGGGTGTGGCTTTAGAGCTTCCTGTATTGGAGAAGCCCCTGACAGTGAGGGATACAGTACATGGAGTATTCACTGGCAACTCCCCCTGCAAGGAAATAGAAACCTAGATCATCGAAACTTAGCAGTCCAAGACTCCAAGTAATATCCCAAACTACAAACATTGCTAACCATAATATTTTACTAACAATGTCTTGTACATAAACGCACACATGCATGCACACATACACACACACACACACACACACACACACACACACACACACACACACACGCACACACACGCGCACACACGCACACACACACACGCGCGCGGGGGAAGGAAGGAATGCACTGCGCCACCCCCGCGTGCGGGGGTGGCGCAGTGCATTCCTTCCTAATGACTCATTGGAGGTTTTGGCGCTGTTTGCAGTTCCAAACGTTCCTACTGAAATGTTTGTAACTGTGTGTTAGTCTCTGGAAGCCGACAGGCTGAAGGAGCTCGTCCATGGGGCTGGTGCGATGCTGTTTTTGTACACTGATAATAAAATGGACTTGGAAACTTTCATTGGCCTGTCCGTCGTCTGTCTTCTTAAGTTGGTAGAAAATATACTTCAACAGCAAGTAGATTTGAGGATTAGGCCTACTGCTTATACATTTGTTCTCCATTGGATGATGTTGGTGATGTATGCCACATGTCTGGATCCTCACTGTAATCTATTAATAAACCCCAAACTGTAAACACTGACTGGGTTATACTGGGTTCTCATTATGCTACGTATTGTGAATGTTGTGGAAGACTATACGTACGGTTGTAGATAAGGTTTATTACACTTTATTTCTTCAGTGACAACTAATGTACTTTTTATGAAGCAAACTCGAACACATTTATTGTCTACATTAATTAATTCAATGGAAAAATGCCAAGAGCATGTGCATGGTGGTATATTTTTGGTTATTATATTATATTGCCTTAACATTTTGAATACTCTATGTGCAATTTTGTGGTGTTTGTTTTCACCTCTACCATAGTTTTGTACAAGAAGAGACAATGTTAAAATGTCTGTTTTTGTTCTATATACTACACTATACTCATGCTTATAGGCTACTAAATGTGATATTGTTTATAGTAAATTCTAACTAAACTAGCCTACTCCATAAGCAGGAAGAACGACAAATGGACTACTGTAGTGTAGTCATAATTTCGGAGTCCCAAAATATACACGTTTCAATCCTAGTGGATTGATTGATTGATTGAAATCTTTATTAACAGTTTGCAGAATTACAGTACATTTCAAGCACAAACTCAATACAAAGACTGTTAACTGTGAGTGGACGACCCAATTAAGCCTTACACTTGTTTACAACAGGGTCCACATTGTTCAATTCATCAAAACATTTAGAGACAAACAAATAGACACTTCTATGTAGTTAAAGAACAGAACAGGAATTCATCATATAGGAAGCGAAAAGGGAAAAAAATATATATACAGTGAGGGGAACAGGGGGATAAAAGAAAACGAAAGACAGAGTGTAGGGCGCCTGCACACAACACCATGCGTTGATGCCATGTGTGCATATGTGCAGGCACCCAACACCACGTCCATACAAAAACATAGTACAATCCATAGTACAAAGACAGAGTGTAGGGCGCCTGCACACAACACCATGCGTTGATGCCATGTGTGCATATGTGCAGGCACCCTACACCACGTCCATACAAAAACATAGTACAATCCAGATAAAAATTCAGCTTTTACAGAGGCCAGTTTCGAATTGCAGCCATCCGTAGGTGCCCTTTGAGAGCAGTTTTGAAGGAGCCAAGGGATTCACATGTCTTAATGACTGTTGGTAGGGCGTTCCACATTTTGGTCGCATAGGAGCGAAAAGAATTTAGCCCCTTGTTTGTGCCGAATCTGGGTTGTACATGGTTTGTTGCACTCCCTCTGGTGTTGTGGGTGTGGACTTCGTTTACATTAAGGAAGTATTTAGACAGGTACATGGGTATCTTGGTGGTGTATCTAATCTTGTGGACCAGACCCATTGCAAGATGCTGTACTCTGTCGTCGACCCTAAGCCATCCCAGCCTGTCAAAGTGGGCAGGGGTGAGGTGGGTTCGGGGGGTGAGGCCAAGTAGGAGCCTGACCAGTTTGTTTTGGGAGGTCTGGAGCCTTGTTTTAAGGGCCTTTGAGGTGCTGTGGTACCAGGAGGTGGATGCATAGTCAAAGAAACCTTGTACGAGGGCTCCTGTTAAGGTCTTCAAGGTGTTTTTGTCGACCAGTGAGGAGATCCTGTAGAGGAATCTTGTTCTTTGATTGACTTTTTTGATTACGTTGGTGGCCATCTTATCACCGGAAAGATTGGCCTCCAGGATGGAACCTAGGTAGGTAATTTGATCCTTCTGTGTGATAATATCGTCACCAACTCTAACCAAGAAGCCATCTGCCTTTTTGAGATTACTATTTGATCCGAAGAGAATGGATTCAGTTTTTCCCAGGTGTAAGGATAGTTTGTTATCAGCGAGCCAGGTGCAGATTCTACCGAGTTCAGAGCTGAGGGTCTTTTCAACCTGCAGTTGTGGATCTTCGTCAGGTCAGTACAGTTCTACTTATGCTTATACTTCAATCAATCAATCAATCACCTGACGAATAAGATCCACTAGGATCGAAACGTCGTAAAGTAATGCTTTACCAAAAGAATGGTGAAAAAATATACATCCAATAAATTACCATCAGGATTGTTCACTCACTACATTCAACATTTCAATACAGAGGATTGTCATTGCAGAATAAAGATTGTTGAGCTGGAGCTACAATTTATTATTGTATACTGTATTTGATTTTGGTGTGCCAGTTGGCAACATTGGCAACATGGCACACATTAACACCATTGGTGAATAGTTTCTCTTTGGCGTACCAATCAACCGGACAAACCTGTACCCTGGTCTATGAATCACTTTTGGAATATGATATTGGTACTGGAGGAGTTGAGTTAACAAAACGTTTATCTATAAACGTGAAAAGAGACCACCATTGATTGATTTAATACTTTATTAACATATTTGCAGATTAATCTGCGAATCCATTGATCTGTTGTACAATTGTACAGAGGTAGCCTACGGTTTGCAATGATTGTTAAAAAGATTAAAGATAACACAAAAAGCCCTATAGGGCTTGCTTCCATTGTGGTCTGTCAACCATGTTGATATATAGGGTGCGTTTGGATATAGGCACACTGAGTCCACTGCCAATACAAACTAATAGGCAAGTGTGCTCCCGGTGAGCATTTGAATCTGAACGTACCCATAGGCTATGGGGAAATTCACTCACTACCTTATTATTCTTTTTAACCTTGAAGAAACTTGTCATAAGACAGTGGTTTTCAACCACTGGTCTGGGTACCATAAGTGGTCCTTGAGGGCCGGGGTTCCAGACCTGTGGTCCCCAGCTAAATGATGGATAATGTTGGTTGGTAACCTAATGGAGTCTGGACCCTTAATAAGGGTCCCTTATCAATGTCTTTAGACTTAGTGTATATTTTACATTCTCAAGAGTTTATCTGTGAAGTCTACACTTATTGGCGAATGTAGAAGATTTTTTATGTTGATCATTTGCCTGTTATCTCTCCTATGAAACCACATTAATACAACATGGAATTGTGGACATTGGACAAAATCTTATCCAACGATAACAAAATATTCAAAGTTTTGAGTCTGAAAGGCTTGGGTCAAGGCTGAATAAATAATGAACCTTTGTAGTATGAAAAAAGGTTGAAAACCTTTCGCAAGATATTGGAAACGGATTATTGTATTTATTTATTTATTCTAATCAAAGATCCTCAACAGACTATAGATACTCTTGGTTCTAACCTAGCCATTGCCGAAGGCTGGGAGGGGGGCACTTCCGGGCTCTTAACGGGGCGGGGTCACCCTTACGTATACGTCTACAGGAAATGACTAGAGGTTGGATCGTCTTGTTTTCATCGACCGTCTTTTGTC
The DNA here is from genome assembly GCF_963924005.1 of Protomyctophum bolini. Lineage (NCBI taxonomy): Eukaryota > Metazoa > Chordata > Actinopteri > Myctophiformes > Myctophidae > Protomyctophum > Protomyctophum bolini. The sequence goes on along the minus strand of NC_137872.1, from coordinate 36,100,018 downwards.
CCGGTCGGATCATTTTTTTTTACTGGCCGTTCTGCTGCCTTCTCCCTGGACAAACACAAGATGCAGCGAGGAGAGAAAGCGGCATCCAACGCCGCCGCCGCCGCCACCACCACCACCACCGCAGCAGCAGCGGCGGCTGAAAAGTATGCATTTCGTCGCATTAATAATGTCCTTAACGTCAAATTGCATCCAAACGTTGAATAATAACATGTCTTATGTGATCTCCCTCTAGGCCCGACCGGGAGGCCGCCATCATGTCCAAGTACTACGATGGGGTTGAGTTCCCTTTCTGTGACGAGTTCTCCAAATATGAGAAACTCGCTAAAATTGGCCAAGGAACGTTCGGGTAAGAGTTGTGACACGTCCATTGCACTCAAGTCTGTGCAGTTACACTGTACATCTGTGTTGGGCTACTACTAGCTGCTGCTATTGTGCTATACTGCTAGCATGTTTTGCTATCCAGTGTAAACATGGCGCCTGTAACGGATACTACGGAACGCCACAGTGCTCAGTACATGGCAGACCTACAAGCTCATCATGAGAGCTTGTATACTATCTCCTATTCACAGTATGCAACACCAGCCTACGTATGAATGAGGCTTAACAGTAAAACAAAATTATATTGACCATATTCACACGGGGGCTATTTTGCTATTAAGTCTGATGTTTGTTGTTGGAGAAACAAAACGCCCGCGGTCTCCGAGGCTAGTTGTTGAATGGGGACTTTTTGAGAAGAACATGTGTACTGCAATTGCATGGGTGTTGTGGATTATACTTTCTGTTGTGTATGATTTGTATGCGTCCTTTAGTTTAATGAACATCTATCATTTGTGCTCCCTCCGATACTGCCATCTAGTGGGGAATAAAAGCTATATTTTGCAATAAGTTACTTTAACATTTTAATGAAACTGCTATGTGGAAATGATAAACAAAAGATGCCCATTGCAAGATTCTTTTATTTTTTTTCCACAGGGAAGTCTTCAAAGCAAAACACAGGCAGACGGGGGAGAAAGTTGCACTAAAGAAAGTTTTGATGGAAAATGAGAAAGAAGGGGTAAGGGACAATCATTCATTGTACCTACTACCTAGGAAGAGTGGGCGTAGAACATGCTGGAGCTTTTAACCTCTTTCCCAGTTGTGTATATTCAGGAGATAAAGCCTGGAAGCTAGGCTCTATAACCAGAAAATATCTAACTAGAAGTGCAGGACTAATTGTTGTCATTTTACCAGAACTTCTTGTACAGTTTTGGTTAGACTTTCTTTGACGGTAGTTATTGTCCAGGTTGGCTTGAGTCTGGGTGCAGAACCACGTCTTTGTCATACTTATTGCTGATGCTGACCGTGGGCAAACATACTCTTACAGTGAGTCTTCATGTTGAAACATGTTGCCTTTTTAATCTTTAATACATACCCTGATTTATTTTTATTTTTTACCTTTTTCTGGTGAGCACTTGTTTATAATCCCGTTAATCCTTGAAGCAGTAGTTTACATACATTTAGTAGTAGTTTTATACATTTTGGCCAAATATCCACCGTCTTTCGTGAGATTTACAAGATCTACTTAAATTGTATAGCCACCTAGCCCTGGTCTCTCTATCAGTAGTTCTGTGTTCCATGAGCAGCACTGTATTTCTATTTATTTGCTGTAAATATGTGACGTCTGCATAATCTTTATCTTACACACATTGTGGCTACTTTTCCACAGTTCCCCATCACCGCTCTGAGGGAGATAAAGATACTTCAGCTGCTTAAACATGAGAATGTGGTTAATCTAATTGAGATCTGTCGAACCAAAGGTGAGTCTCAGTCAACAAACTGGTTTCACCTCTTAATATTGAAACTAGGGATGGACAGGGCTTTTAAAAAATCCAGATTCAGTGTTTCCCCTATGCATTATTTTGTGGCGGGCCACCACAGTAGGAGACCGCGAATAGACGAAGACCAAAAAAGGCAAATAAGACTGCAAAAACGCCCACTGCACGAGCATGCATGCATGGATGCTCGCCCCCACACTATCAGCTTCCTATCAGAAACCGTGCACCCATATATGCGACACGGTGTGGCAAGATGCTGCTTAGAGCAGGAGTCTCTTCCTGGTTTTTAAACAGCTGGTGGATGGACACTTGTGCGCGGCTGCAACTTGTAGCGAGGGCAGAGCGTTCCAATAGCAACGCACACGCTACAAGTTGCAGCCGTGCGCGAGCGGCATTTTCCTTCCTGCCGCCCCTTGTCGCGTACATCTGGGTGCACTCAAACACTGCAGATTACATAAAAGAAGTCTGGATCTGAATCCAGAATCACTGCTGCCGTATAACATACAAGTGTATGGTGAACTCTACTCTACAATAAACTTGTATTGCAATTAATCGGTTATCAGATATCGTTATAATTTTAATATTATCTAAAGCTCTAATGATGCAGTTAATAGTGTTATTATTATAGCTATTTTTCTATATTCTTTTCCCAGCTACTCAGTTCAACCGCTACAAAGGCAGCATCTACCTGGTGTTTGATTTCTGCGAACATGACTTGGCAGGTCTTTTAAGTAACGCCAATGTTAAATTCACCCTGGCTGAGATCAAGAAGGTCATGCAGATGCTTCTCAATGGCCTGTACTATATTCACAGAAACAAGGTGAGTTTTGGCTCCGACTGAGCATTGACTGTTGACCGAATGAAAGTATTATAGACAACACTGACAGTGATTGATTGTAGTTTTGTGTATTTAAAAGTGTTACCACGTAGTTATATATTGTGTGTGTACATCAGTGGCAAATCACAAATGTGTGGGGAATATTAATTGGCATTACGACTAAATTGGAATAAGAGAATGGGTAAAAATTTATTTGTCACTTATACAATTATAAATACTATAATCACCCCACGGCTTAGACTATTAGGACCATAGAGCAGTCAGTTCCAAATGTAATTTTTGCTCACACCAGAAGTAAACACTTCAACTTTTGGCCAAAGACTGCATAAGCACAAATAAAATATAAGTAACTAATTATTGCTGAGTGTCTAAACAATACTGTCATTAATACTGTATATCGTTGTCATTGTGCTGATTCAGATCCTCCACAGAGACATGAAGGCAGCCAATGTGCTCATCACCAGAGACGGGGTTTTGAAATTGGCAGACTTTGGCTTAGCGAGGGCCTTTAGTCTAGCCAAAAACAGCCAGGGTAATCGATACACCAACCGCGTGGTCACCCTGTGGTACAGACCCCCAGAACTGCTACTAGGTAAGAGACCCTTTCCCCTTCAGTGTAAATAGTTGTTTGGCTGGATGTTTCTAACTGGGACATGGTCCAGGGGTTGACACTAAGGTCTCAGAGGCACTTGCCCGAAAAGTAAAAACAAATGTTCTTTTTTAGGTAGGTCAAATTTGAATTACCGTTCACTAGGGCCTAGTGACTAGGCTGTACGATAAAAAATACCTCAATTTCTATGCCAAATAACTAGCTATGAATTACTATGGGTTCACACTTGATAATTTATCATTTTAAGTGTAAGTGTAGCAACAGTGAAAATGGCACGTCATAGGTAAACGGTGCTCTTATTTTCATTTCACAGACAAGAAGGCACGTTCAGGTGTTTTATATTTTGTGTCGGGCAACCTGGAAGGAGACTCCACCTGCCCAAAAGTTTTATTTACCTGCCAGGGGCAACCCTTAGTGTCAACGCCTGTGGGCATGTAATGCAGCATGTAGTGCACAAGAAACTTATTTCCTGTAGTCAATAAGGTAATTGCTAAAGGTAACCGTGAAACCTTATTTTCTTGGGACACTAATGCCCAAAACAGGGAGGTCTGTTTTAATGTGGTCTAAGGGTCATTGATGCAGTTGTTCAGCTAAGGTTAAATGTGTGTGGTCAACTAGTGCTATAGTTTATAGTTTGCATTTTCATTTTTCCTCCCCGGTAGGCGAGCGAGACTATGGGCCACCTATTGACCTGTGGGGTGCAGGCTGCATTATGGCTGAAATGTGGACCAGGAGTCCCATCATGCAGGGGAACACTGAGCAACACCAGTTGACTCTTATAAGCCAGCTCTGTGGCTCCATCACTGCTGAGGTAAGATACATATGGGGCGACTATGTATTATGAGGTTTGAGTATAAGATTGATTAGAGTTGCATTTTCTTTGTCATTTGACTAGGTTAGCATAGGAATGCTGTAACTTAATATTTTGTAAATATTGTCTGTTAAAGCAAACGTGGAGATACTGCACCACTGTCTCCCAATTTCCCTGCTTCAAATTTGAATATAGTAAAACAAAATATAATACTACATTATGAATGAGAAGAGGGTACAATAGAGTAGAATACTAGTTCCCAGATAGCGGTGAAGTATAATTTAAGCCTTTTTTATTTTTTTGCAGGCTCACAGCTTCCAAAGGTTGAACCACTGACGTAGCATACTAAAATAACAGATTATAAAAACAAAAACCTGCACAAGAGTTTAGAGTCTATAAAAGTTCTATACCTAGATCAATGTGGAAGGAGGTAAGAAGGTGGCAAACTTTAAAGAGGGTTCAAGGCAGCTCTGTGCAGAATTTAAAAACAAGGGTTGAAAACCTAACTGAAGATTTCTGAAAACCTTCAAATTATTATTCCAAAATAATAATAATAATTGATGATGCTACGTGTATAGCGACAACAAATGAGACACAGAGGTAGCTCCCGGATTGAAAGGTATAATGACATATAGGTTGCAACAGCTCTAAAATACATTCTTGTTTTTAATTTTTAGGTGTGGCCTGGCGTGGACAAGAAATACGAGCTGTACCAGAAAATGGAACTACCAAAAGGGCAGAAGAGGAAAGTCAAAGATCGGCTCAAAGCCTACGTCAAGGACCCCTATGCCCTGGATCTAATAGACAAACTCCTGGTTCTAGACCCGGCCCAGCGGACGGACAGTGACGATGCACTGAACCACGACTTCTTCTGGTCCGACCCCATGCCATCTGACCTGAAGAACATGCTCTCCACCCACAATACCTCCATGTTTGAATATTTGGCCCCACCTAGACGGAGGGGCCACATGCCCCAGCAGCAGCCCAACCAGAACAGAAACCCAGCCACCACAAGCCAGACTGAATTTGATCGTGTGTTCTGAAGGAATGACGAGGAGAGGCAACAGACTAGGCTAGAAGGTTGGATGGTTGGGACCTTTGTTCAAGCTGCAAGCAGCTAACTGTTATGTTGTAGTTGCACACTGAAAATTTGCAGATTCACAAGGTACATTTCTCACTTGGGAGACCACTGCTTAACCAAGTAGAAATTAAGCTTGCACAGTTGAGGCGAGCTGTGGAATTGAATCCAGTTTCAGGCTGTGCAACTGCAAACTACTAGAGAGCATTCCCCTCACCTGTGTTGTTCAGTGCCTTGACCAGGCTCTTTGGGTTTCTGCACAATCTGGAGAATTATTCTTTGCAAGCAACTGACTTTTTTTTACAGGATTTGGAAGGATATCAATAAGTCGGCTGGAATCCCTTTTGTTTTGTTAAATTTCGTGCTGCTTTCATACCATGACGGTGATTTGTTTTTATTTGTAGGCTATGCCACACACACACAATAGGCTAGTTAAAAAATAAAGCTGTTGTGTCAGCGATCTGGTCTTTGGCAATATGTTTTTAACATATCGTTGCTGTCTGCATGAAACCCTGGATCTCAAACGTTTCATTATAAAAAAAGAATACAAATACAACCTCAATGTGTCAACACGTGAGCTTATGCAATTTTCACTACTGTTGTGTGAGACTCTTGTTTGATGAAAGGACATTCATTTACCAAATTGCCCAAATTAAATACATAAAAATGCCGGTATGAATTTGATTTACAAAGACTTTTTTTATTTTGTATTTTTATACTGCTGGTAACTACACACGTGTGACCCTACTGACTACTTTGTCTCATTAGCCCAATCTTACTATGCAAACCAAGATGCTTAAATATAATTTGTATTAGTAGTTGGGGTGTCATGTCCTTTTTAATGCATTCTTTTGCCATTACCTCAAACAAATGGGTCCTAATGGCAAACTGCATTCGAATGTGTAACCACTGTCTTTGTGTGAAGGCAGATGTTTGTCATGGGGAGCTATAATGGAATACAATAGACATTTCATGCTAATTCAGTGTATTTACACTACAGCATATTGCCTTGGCCTACTTTAAACTAGGCTAGACATTAAACATTTACATTTATTCAGGCAAACCTCGCATCGTGACTTAACCCATTAAAACCAGGAAAGCATTTGATTTTAGCCAATGGCTATTCAAGAATTTGCAGACATACAAGCTCATAGCATGTGTTGTGCTATGAGCTTGTAGATCTGCTTTCTTAATTGTGAAAAGGAGCATGTTTAGTTCCCGGAAAGAGACCAAATTAATCTTTTGGGTCTCGAGCTAAAACGTATTTATAAACATATGTACATATTGTGCCATCCCAGGTCAGTTCCTCACACCAAGGTTGCCTGTTGCTGCACCACTGCAACTGCCACGGCTCTGTGGAAGCCTATTGGTTTGTGTGTTTGGCAAACTGCTGGACTGAAGTTTGTCTTGGAAAGGGGTGATTTGATACAATATTTACTCATGAAATTTGTCCTCCCATGTTCAACTCGATAGAACTCAAACAGAAAACTGCACTGGGCATCCTGTCATTATTGACGATGTTCACCTGTTGTGGGTATGGTGTTTAAATGGCTGCTGTGACACTGCTGCCATTGAAACGGCTGAAGGTGATATCATTAATTGTGGGTGGGTGCCAGCATGGACTGCTCTGCTCCTCTACTGTACACGCCGGTAGAGTAAACTATAAGTAACTATCTGCAATTAATTACTTTTAGCTGTTTATCTTTCAAAATGGCAGCAGGGGGGAAACGATGTTAAAAGAATGGAGATTATACATGTATATTGTATTATTCACTTGAGACTGGGGCAAAGATTCACCTTTCAGCACAATGGCCAGAGAGGTACACAGGTACACTACACACTAGGGTCCGGCCCATTCCTCTCTGTTATGTCATATGACGAGCATTTAACTTTTAATATCACAATTATTGTAGCTAATCTAACTGAATCAGGAAGTATTCCTTTATTAAATGATTCTTCATAGTCTGGAATTGTAACTGATCAATTTTCTTTTGTGACTTTCGCCTTTATTTTATATGGAGGGACAGTCAGTGGTGTAAACTTTATTTATATAGCACATTTCATACATAAAATGCAACTCAAAGTACTTCACATGAAAATAAAATAAAAAATAACAAGCAGCGGAATGCCAGAAACAAAAAGTAGGTCAATCTACAATTAGCAAATAAAAATAGCAATACAAAACTAAAACATTAAAAATGGTAAGGAACTTTGTATTGGATAATACATTTTAAATTGATATTCTTAGATATTCAACTTTATTGACATAATTAAATTGGTGTCTTTACACTGTAGAATTTTACATTTGATTTAAGTGTCTATTTGTTTGTCTCTAAATGTTTTGATGAATTGAACAATGCCCTTTTGGTAAACAAGTGGAAGGCTTAATTGGGTCGTCCACTCACAGTTAACAGTCTTTGTATTGAGTTTGTGCTTGAAATGTAGGCCTACTGTAATTCTGAAAACTGTTAATAAATATTTCAATCAATCAATCAATCAAAATTGACATTTCAACTATTGATCAGACGCTGTGCATTGACGACACCTAATGGTCATTCATTTTAATTGCATGCATGCAGAGAAATCACAACATTGTGAGACGCACTGGGTCGTTGCCATGTTTTGCCACGGAAACCAGCGACCTGCCTTGTGTAAGTAAGTAAGTACATTTTATTTATAAAGCACCTTTCTTAACAATGTTACAAAGTGCTGTACAGTGACACAATAAAATCAATCATAATTAAAACAGTGACAGTACAACAAGCAAATAAGAACAACATAATCAAGTCAAATAAAATCAGAAAAATGTTCCCGAAATAAAAACGTTTTCAGTGGACGAAGCCAGGCTTGATACGAGCAGACGTGGCAACGCGATCGAAACACAGGGGCAATCTCCCGTTGGCCGAGAGGTTGGAACTCACGGGCCAATGGGAGCCTGCATGCTTTTGGGCGGCCAATAAGGGCAGGGGTAAAACAGAGAGAATTGTTCCGGATCCTGTTCACAGTAACCAGCAGTTAGCTCAGTGTGATGAGTGTCTGTGTTTGTGATCCACAGGTCCAGGGTTCGAATCCCACATTAGTCATGTGGCTCTGTGATGCTTTGCTTTGCACACTGACTTTCAGAAGGACAACTTTAAAGCAGCACAGGAATTCCCCATGATTGTGTGCCTCAGTGGACCAACGGATAAGTCAAATGATATCCGTAGTATACCTAGTAGAAGTGTGCCGGTTCAAACCCCGACATACTCAAATCTTTACGGACACTTTGCATTCCACACTAACATCAACTAGCACAGAAAAGCTGTGTTGTAGTAACCAGCAGTTAGCTCAGTGTGATGAGTGTCTGTGTTTGTGATCCACAGGTCCAGGGTTCGAATCCCACATTAGTCATGTGGCTCTGTGACACTTTGCTTTGAACACTGACTTTCTTGAATAAAAAATAAAAACTCAAAAGCACCAGGAGACATCTGCTGAATGCCCCAAGGTGCCTTGGCTCAATGGTGTGGAGTGCTTGACCCGTTGCCTCTGCTTCAGACAGTTGGCCGGTTCAAGTCCCATGTCATGACATCAAGGTGCTGGGAAGGACCATCGGGAGACGGTGCTCTCTCCCCCTGTTTCCTGAAAAGTAACGGTTTGGGGTTATGCTGTACGATATAGGCTATAGCCCACGGTCCAAAATGATGAGAAACGAGGATAACTTTTTTTTTCAAAATTTCAAAAAACATGGGCTATAACCCATCGTTAATTGCGGAAATTGCAGAAATTGCGGAAATTGCGGAAATTGCGGAATTGCGGAAATTGCGGAAATGGTAATTGCGGAAATTGCGAAATTGCAGAAATTGCGGAAATGGAAATTGCGGAAATTGCAGAAATTGCGGAAATTGTAATTGCGGAAATTGCGGAAATTGCAGAAATTGCGGAAATGGAAATTGCGGAAATTGCGGAAATTGCGGAAATTGCGAAATTGCAGAAATTGCGGAAATGGAAATTGCGGAAATTGCGGAATAAATGAAAAAAACGATGGGTTATATCCCATATTTTTTGAAATTTTGAAAAAAAAAGTTATCCTCGTTTCTCATCATTTTGGACCGTGGGCTGTAGCCTATATTGTACGGCATAACCCCCAACCGTTACTTTTCAGGAAACAGGGGGAGAGAGCACCGTCTCCCGATGGTCCTTCCCAGCACCTTGATGACTTGGGACTTGAACCGGCCAACTGTCTGAAGCTGGCAACTGGGTCAAGCGCTCCACACCATTGAGCCAAGGCACCTTGGGGCATTCAGCAGATGTCTCCTGGTGCTTTTGAGTTTTTATTTTTTATTCAAGAAAGTCAGTGTGCAAAGCAAAGCATCACAGAGACACATGAATAATGTGGGATTTGAACCGTGGACCTGTGGATCACAACTAAGTACAGCCACTCATCACACTGAGCTAACTGCTGGTTACTACAACACAGCTTTTCTGTGCTAGTTGATGTTAGTGTGGAATGCAAAGTGTCAGTAAAGATTTGAGTATGTCGGGGTTCGAACCGGCACACTTCTACTAGGTATACTACGGATATCATTTGACTTATCCGTTGGTCCACTGAGGCACACAATCATTGGGAATTTCTGTGCTGCTTTAAAGTTGTCCTTCTGAAAGTCAGTGTGCAAAGCAAAGCATCACAGAGACACATGAATAATGTGGGATTTGAACCCTGGACCTGTGGATCACAAACACAGACACTCATCACACTGAGCTAACTGCTGGTTACTACAACACAGCTTTTCTGTGCTAGTTGATGTTAAGGATCCGGAACAATTCTCTCTGTTTTACCCCTGCCCTTATTGGCCGCCCAAAAGCATGCAGGTGTGGTATCTATATTTCATGATATTCATATATAAGCCATGTTAAAATGTCCGACTTATACATTTGGTGCTAAGGGCATGCTAAATAAGTCAACTGTCACTATCTGCAGTCACTGTGTCTGCAGAGGCCTGTCTTTGATATTTAAAGTCAAGGTGTCGTGGGCCTTAGTCAAGTAGCTTGGCCTGGCCAGGTGTGATAGGGAACTTAGCATTCTATTGTATCCAGGAGAGACCTTTGCTTACCAAGTGGCAATATGTTGATGAATACCGGTATGTAAAGTTTCAGTCTCCACCTCCGTATATCTGTGTCTATGCAAAAACACTGTATATATGTCCTGTAAAATGCAAGGTTTAGGGAGTCTTAAACTGGCCGCGGCAGCGGTTCAGTACGAGGGAGTCCCTGAGCTCCAGGCTCAGGGACAATGGCGAAGCTCTCTGTCTTGGTCTCGGTTGCAATAAAATGATCGACTCTACACTACACTTCAGAACACTCTCTGCCTGCCTTCATTCGTCCGGTGCTTTTGACTACAGCCTACAGCCTGCCGTATTGCTTAGCCGTTTCTGTCTCAAATAGATAGAATTATAGTCAGTGTAAAGGGAGAAATGACACGACACAGGCTCCCATTGGCCCGTGAGTTCCAACCTCTCGGCCAACGGGAGATTGCCCCTGTGTTTCGATCGCGTTGCCACGTCTGCTCGTATCAAGCCTGGCTTCGTCCACTGAAAACGTTTTTATTTCGGGAACATTTTTCTGATTTTATTTGACTTGATTATGTTGTTCTTATTTGCTTGTTGTACTGTCCTGTTTTAATTATGATTGATTTTATTGTGTCACTGTACAGCACTTTGTAACATTGTTAAGAAAGGTGCTTTATAAATAAAATGTACTTACTTACTTACACAAGGCAGGTCGCTGGTTTCCGTGGCAAAACATGGCAACGACCCAGTGCGTCTCACAATGTTGTGATTTCTCTGCATGCATGCAATTAAAATGAATGACCACTAGGTGTCGTCAATGCACAGCGTCTGATCAATAGTTGAAATGTCAATTTTGATTGATTGATTGATTGAAATATTTATTAACAGTTTGCAGAATTACAGTAGGCCTACATTTCAAGCACAAACTCAATACAAAGACTGTTAACTGTGAGTGGACGACCCAATTAAGCCTTACACTTACAAATGCCGTACGGTAGGGGCTATAGCCCATGTTCAAAAATGATGAAAAATGAGGATAACATTTTTTTCAAAAATTCAAAAAACGATGGGCTATAACCCATGTTTTTTGAAATTTTGAATTTTCTTCAAATCCTCAAAAATGATGAAAAACGGCGTGCTATAGTATGCCGTACGGTAGGAGCTATAGCCCATGTTCAAAAATGATGAAAAATGAGGATAACATTTTTTTCAAAAATTCAAAAAACGATGGGCTATAACCCATGTTTTTTGAAATTTTGAATTTTCTTCAAATCCTCAAAAATGATGAAAAACGGCGTGCTATAGTATGCCGTACGGTAGGGGCTATAGCCCATGTTCAAAAATGATGAAAAATGAGGATAACATTTTTTTCAAAAATTCAAAAAACAATGGGCTATAACCCATGTTTTTTGAAATTTTGAATTTTCTTCAAATCCTCAAAAATGATGAAAAACGGCGTGCTATAGCATGCCGTACGGTAGGGGCTATAGCCCATGTTCAAAAATGATGAAAAATGCATGCATGCAATGCAATTAAAATGAATGACCACTAGGTGTCGTCAATGCACAGCGTCTGATCAATAGTTGAAATGTCAATTTTGATTGATTGATTGATTGAAATATTTATTAACAGTTTGCAGAATTACAGTAGGCCTACATTTCAAGCACAAACTCAATACAAAGACTGTTAACTGTGAGTGGACGACCCAATTAAGCCTTACACTTACAAATGCCGTACGGTAGGGGCTATAGCCCATGTTCAAAAATGATGAAAAATGAGGATAACATTTTTTTCAAAAATTCAAAAAACGATGGGCTATAACCCATGTTTTTTGAAATTTTGAATTTTCTTCAAATCCTCAAAAATGATGAAAAACGGCGTGCTATAGTATGCCGTACGGTAGGAGCTATAGCCCATGTTCAAAAATGATGAAAAATGAGGATAACATTTTTTTCAAAAATTCAAAAAACGATGGGCTATAACCCATGTTTTTTGAAATTTTGAATTTTCTTCAAATCCTCAAAAATGATGAAAAACGGCGTGCTATAGTATGTATGCCGTACGGTAGGGGCTATAGCCCATGTTCAAAAATGATGAAAAATGAGGATAACATTTTTTTCAAAAATTCAAAAAACAATGGGCTATAACCCATGTTTTTTGAAATTTTGAATTTTCTTCAAATCCTCAAAAATGATGAAAAACGGCGTGCTATAGTATGCCGTACGGTAGGGGCTATAGCCCATGTTCAAAAATGATGAAAAATGAGGATAACATTTTTTTCAAAAATTCAAAAAACGATGGGCTATAACCCATGTTTTTTGAAATTTTGAATTTTCTTCAAATCCTCAAAAATGATGAAAAACGGCGTGCTATAGTATGTATGCCGTACGGTAGGGGCTATAGCCCATGTTCAAAAATGATGAAAAATGAGGATAACATTTTTTTCAAAAATTCAAAAAACAATGGGCTATAACCCATGTTTTTTGAAATTTTGAATTTTCTTCAAATCCTCAAAAATGATGAAAAACGGCGTGCTATAGTATGCCGTACGGTAGGGGCTATAGCCCATGTTCAAAAATGATGAAAAATGAGGATAACATTTTTTTCAAAAATTCAAAAAACGATGGGCTATAACCCATGTTTTTTGAAATTTTGAATTTTCTTCAAATCCTCAAAAATGATGAAAAACGGCGTGCTATAGTATGCCGTACGGTAGGGGCTATAGCCCATGTTCAAAAATGATGAAAAATGAGGATAACATTTTTTTCAAAAATTGAAAAACAATGGGCTATAACCCATGTTTTTTGAAATTTTGAATTTTCTTCAAATCCTCAAAAATGATGAAAAACTGCGTGCTATAGTATGCCGTACGGTAGGGGCTATAGCCCATGTTCAAAAATGATGAAAAATGAGGATAACATTTTTTTCAAAAATTCAAAAAACGATGGGCTATAACCCATGTTTTTTGAAATTTTGAATTTTCTTCAAATCCTCAAAAATGATGAAAAACGGCGTGCTATAGTATGCCGTACGGTAGGGGCTATAGCCCATGTTCAAAAATGATGAAAAATGAGGATAATCTTTTTTTCAAAAATTAAAAAAACGATGTTTTTTGAAATTTTGAATTTTCTTCAAATCCTCAAAAATGATGAAAAACGGCGTGCTATAGTATGCCGTACGGTAGGGGCTATAGCCCATGTTCAAAAATGATGAAAAATGAGGATAACATTTTTTTCAAAAATTCAAAAAACGATGGGCTATAACCCATGTTTTTTGAAATTTTGAATTTTCTTCAAATCCTCAAAAATGATGAAAAACGGCGTGCTATAGTATGCCGTACGGTAGGGGCTATAGCCCATGTTCAAAAATGATGAAAAATGAGGATAACTTTTTTTTCAAAAATTCAAAAAACAATGGGCTATAACCCATGCTTTTTGAAATTTTGAATTTTCTTCAAATCCTCAAAAATGATGAAAAACGGCGTGCTATAGTATGCCGTACGGTAGGGGCTATAGCCCATGTTCAAAAATGATGAAAAATGAGGATAACATTTTTTTCAAAAATTCAAAAAACGATGGGCTATAACCCATGTTTTTTAAAATTTTGAATTTTCTTCAAATCCTCAAAAATGATGAAAAACGGCGTGCTATAGTATGCCGTTACGGTAGGGGCTATAGCCCATGTTCAAAAATGATGAAAAATGAGGATAACATTTTTTTCAAAAATTCAAAAAACGATGGGCTATAACCCATGTTTTTTGACATTTTGAATTTTCTTCAAATCCTCAAAAATGATGAAAAACGGCGTGCTATAGTATGCCGTACGGTAGGGGCTATAGCCCATGTTCAAAAATGATGAAAAATGAGGATAACATTTTTTTCAAAAATTCAAAAAACGATGGGCTATAACCCATGTTTTTTGAAATTTTGAATTTTCTTCAAATCCTCAAAAATGATGAAAAACGGCGTGCTATAGTATGCCGTACGGTAGGGGCTATAGCCCATGTTCAAAAATGATGAAAAATGAGGATAACATTTTTTTCAAAAATTCAAAAAACGATGGGCTATAACCCATGTTTTTTGAAATTTTGAATTTTCTTCAAATCCTCAAAAATGATGAAAAACGGCGTGCTATAGTATGCCGTACGGTAGGGGCTATAGCCCATGTTCAAAAATGATGAAAAATGAGGATAACATTTTTTTCAAAAATTCAAAAAACGATGGGCTATAACCCATGTTTTTTGAAATTTTGAATTTTCTTCAAATCCTCAAAAATGATGAAAAACGGCGTGCTATAGTATGCCGTACGGTAGGGGCTATAGCCCATGTTCAAAAATGATGAAAAATGAGGATAACATTTTTTTCAAAAATTCAAAAACAATGGGCTATAACCCATGTTTTTTGAAATTTTGAATTTTCTTCAAATCCTCAAAAATGATGAAAAACGGCGTGCTATAGTATGCCGTACGGTAGGGGCTATAGCCCATGTTCAAAAATGATGAAAAATGAGGATAACATTTTTTTCAAAAATTCAAAAAACGATGGGCTATAACCCATGTTTTTTGAAATTTTGAATTTTCTTCAAATCCTCAAAAATGATGAAAAACGGCGTGCTATAGTATGCCGTACGGTAGGGGCTATAGCCCATGTTCAAAAATGAGGATAACATTTTTTTCAAAAATTAAAAAAACGATGGGCTATAACCCATGTTTTTTGAAATTTTGAATTTTCTTCAAATCCTCAAAAATGATGAAAAACGGCGTGCTATAGTATGCCGTACGGTAGGGGCTATAGCCCATGTTCAAAAATGATGAAAAATGAGGATAACATTTTTTTCAAAAATTCAAAAAACGATGGGCTATAACCCATGTTTTTTGAAATTTTGAATTTTCTTCAAATCCTCAAAAATGATGAAAAACGGCGTGCTATAGTATGCCGTACGGTAGGGGCTATAGCCCATGTTCAAAAATGATGAAAAATGAGGATAACATTTTTTTCAAAAATTCAAAAAACAATGGGCTATAACCCATGCTTTTTGAAATTTTGAATTTTCTTCAAATCCTCAAAAATGATGAAAAACGGCGTGCTATAGTATGCCGTACGGTAGGGGCTATAGCCCATGTTCAAAAATGATGAAAAATGAGGATAACATTTTTTTCAAAAATTCAAAAAACGATGGGCTATAACCCATGTTTTTTAAAATTTTGAATTTTCTTCAAATCCTCAAAAATGATGAAAAACGGCGTGCTATAGTATGCCGTACGGTAGGGGCTATAGCCCATGTTCAAAAATGATGAAAAATGAGGATAATTTTTTTTTCAAAAATTCAAAAAACGATGGGCTATAACCCATGTTTTTTGAAATTTTGAATTTTCTTCAAATCCTCAAAAATGATGAAAAACGGCGTGCTATAGTATGCCGTTACGGTAGGGGCTATAGCCCATGTTCAAAAATGATGAAAAATGAGGATAACATTTTTTTCAAAAATTCAAAAAACGATGGGCTATAACCCATGTTTTTTGACATTTTGAATTTTCTTCAAATCCTCAAAAATGATGAAAAACGGCGTGCTATAGTATGCCGTACGGTAGGGGCTATAGCCCATGTTCAAAAATGATGAAAAATGAGGATAACATTTTTTTCAAAAATTCAAAAAACGATGGGCTATAACCCATGTTTTTTGAAATTTTGAATTTTCTTCAAATCCTCAAAAATGATGAAAAACGGCGTGCTATAGTATGCCGTACGGTAGGGGCTATAGCCCATGTTCAAAAATGATGAAAAATGAGGATAACATTTTTTTCAAAAATTCAAAAAACAATGGGCTATAACCCATGCTTTTTGAAATTTTGAATTTTCTTCAAATCCTCAAAAATGATGAAAAACGGCGTGCTATAGTATGCCGTACGGTAGGGGCTATAGCCCATGTTCAAAAATGATGAAAAATGAGGATAACATTTTTTTCAAAAATTCAAAAAACGATGGGCTATAACCCATGTTTTTTAAAATTTTGAATTTTCTTCAAATCCTCAAAAATGATGAAAAACGGCGTGCTATAGTATGCCGTACGGTAGGGGCTATAGCCCATGTTCAAAAATGATGAAAAATGAGGATAATTTTTTTTTCAAAAATTCAAAAAACGATGGGCTATAACCCATGTTTTTTGAAATTTTGAATTTTCTTCAAATCCTCAAAAATGATGAAAAACGGCGTGCTATAGTATGCCGTTACGGTAGGGGCTATAGCCCATGTTCAAAAATGATGAAAAATGAGGATAACATTTTTTTCAAAAATTCAAAAAACGATGGGCTATAACCCATGTTTTTTGACATTTTGAATTTTCTTCAAATCCTCAAAAATGATGAAAAACGGCGTGCTATAGTATGCCGTACGGTAGGGGCTATAGCCCATGTTCAAAAATGATGAAAAATGAGGATAACATTTTTTTCAAAAATTCAAAAAACGATGGGCTATAACCCATGTTTTTTGAAATTTTGAATTTTCTTCAAATCCTCAAAAATGATGAAAAACGGCGTGCTATAGTATGCCGTACGGTAGGGGCTATAGCCCATGTTCAAAAATGATGAAAAATGAGGATAACATTTTTTTCAAAAATTCAAAAAACGATGGGCTATAACCCATGTTTTTTGAAATTTTGAATTTTCTTCAAATCCTCAAAAATGATGAAAAACGGCGTGCTATAGTATGCCGTACGGTAGGGGCTATAGCCCATGTTCAAAAATGATGAAAAATGAGGATAACATTTTTTTCAAAAATTCAAAAAACGATGGGCTATAACCCATGTTTTTTGAAATTTTGAATTTTCTTCAAATCCTCAAAAATGATGAAAAACGGCGTGCTATAGTATGCCGTACGGTAGGGGCTATAGCCCATGTTCAAAAATGATGAAAAATGAGGATAACATTTTTTTCAAAAATTCAAAAACAATGGGCTATAACCCATGTTTTTTGAAATTTTGAATTTTCTTCAAATCCTCAAAAATGATGAAAAACGGCGTGCTATAGTATGCCGTACGGTAGGGGCTATAGCCCATGTTCAAAAATGATGAAAAATGAGGATAACATTTTTTTCAAAAATTCAAAAAACGATGGGCTATAACCCATGTTTTTTGAAATTTTGAATTTTCTTCAAATCCTCAAAAATGATGAAAAACGGCGTGCTATAGTATGCCGTACGGTAGGGGCTATAGCCCATGTTCAAAAATGAGGATAACATTTTTTTCAAAAATTCAAAAAACGATGGGCTATAACCCATGTTTTTTGAAATTTTGAATTTTCTTCAAATCCTCAAAAATGATGAAAAACGGCGTGCTATAGTATGCCGTACGGTAGGGGCTATAGCCCATGTTCAAAAATGATGAAAAATGAGGATAACATTTTTTTCAAAAATTCAAAAAACGATGGGCTATAACCCATGTTTTTTGAAATTTTTAATTTTCTTCAAATCCTCAAAAATGATGAAAAACGGCGTGCTATAGTATGCCGTACGGTAGGGGCTATAGCCCATGTTCAAAAATGATGAAAAATGAGGATAACATTTTTTTCAAAAATTCAAAAAACGATGGGCTATAACCCATGTTTTTTGAAATTTTGAATTTTCTTCAAATCCTCAAAAATGATGAAAAACGGCGTGCTATAGTATGCCGTACGGTACGGGCTATAGCCCATGTTCAAAAATGATGAAAAATGAGGATAACATTTTTTTCAAAAATTCAAAAAACGATGGGCTATAACCCATGTTTTTTGAAATTTTGAATTTTCTTCAAATCCTCAAAAATGATGAAAAACGGCGTGCTATAGTATGCCCTACGGTAGGGGCTATAGCCCATGTTCAAAAATTATGAAAAATGAGGATAACATTTTTTTCAAAAATTCAAAAAACAATGGGCTATAACCCATGTTTTTTGAAATTTTGAATTTTCTTCAAATCCTCAAAAATGATGAAAAACGGCGTGCTATAGTATGCCGTACGGTAGGGGCTATAGCCCATGTTCAAAAATGATGAAAAATGAGGATAACATTTTTTTCAAAAATTCAAAAAACAATGGGCTATAACCCATGTTTTTTGAAATTTTGAATTTTCTTCAAATCCTCAAAAATGATGAAAAACGGCGTGCTATAGTATGCCGTACGGTAGGGGCTATAGCCCATGTTCAAAAATGATGAAAAATGAGGATAACATTTTTTTCAAAAATTCAAAAAACGATGGGCTATAACCCATGTTTTTTGAAATTTTGAATTTTCTTCAAATCCTCAAAAATGATGAAAAACGGCGTGCTATAGTATGCCGTACGGTAGGGGCTATAGCCCATGTTCAAAAATGATGAAAAATGAGGATAACATTTTTTTCAAAAATTCAAAAAACGATGGGCTATAACCCATGTTTTTTGAAATTTTGAATTTTCTTCAAATCCTCAAAAATGATGAAAAACGGCGTGCTATAGTATGCCGTACGGTAGGGGCTATAGCCCATGTTCAAAAATGATGAAAAATGAGGATAACATTTTTTTCAAAAATTCAAAAAACGATGGCCTATAACCCATGTTTTTTGAAATTTTGAATTTTCTTCAAATCCTCAAAAATGATGAAAAACGGCGTGCTATAGTATGCCGTACGGTAGGGGCTATAGCCCATGTTCAAAAATGATGAAAAATGAGGATAACATTTTTTTCAAAAATTCAAAAAACGATGGGCTATAACCCATGTTTTTTGAAATTTTGAATTTTCTTCAAATCCTCAAAAATGATGAAAAACGGCGTGCTATAGTATGCCGTACGGTAGGGGCTATAGCCCATGTTCAAAAATGATGAAAAATGAGGATAACATTTTTTTCAAAAATTCAAAAAACAATGGGCTATAACCCATGTTTTTTGAAATTTAGAATTTTCTTCAAATCCTCAAAAATGATGAAAAACGGCGTGCTATAGTATGCCGTACGGTAGGGGCTATAGCCCATGTTCAAAAATGATGAAAAATGAGGATAACATTTTTTTCAAAAATTCAAAAAACGATGGGCTATAACCCATGTTTTTTGAAATTTTGAATTTTCTTCAAATCCTCAAAAATGATGAAAAACGGCGTGCTATAGTATGCCGTACGGTAGGGGCTATAGCCCATGTTAAAAAATGAGGATAACATTTTTTTCAAAAATTCAAAAAACGATGGGCTATAACCCATGTTTTTTGAAATTTTTAATTTTCTTCAAATCCTCAAAAATGATGAAAAACGGCGTGCTATAGTATGCCGTACGGTAGGGGCTATAGCCCATGTTCAAAAATGATGAAAAATGAGGATAACATTTTTTTCAAAAATTCAAAAAACAATGGGCTATAACCCATGTTTTTTGAAATTTTGAATTTTCTTCAAATCCTCAAAAATGATGAAAAACGGCGTGCTATAGTATGCCGTACGGTAGGGGCTATAGCCCATGTTCAAAAATGATGAAAAATGAGGATAACATTTTTTTCAAAAATTCAAAAAACGATGGGCTATAACCCATGTTTTTTGAAATTTTGAATTTTCTTCAAATCCTCAAAAATGATGAAAAACGGCGTGCTATAGTATGCCGTACGGTAGGGGCTATAGCCCATGTTCAAAAATGATGAAAAATGAGGATAACATTTTTTTCAAAAATTCAAAAAACGATGGGCTATAACCCATGTTTTTTGAAATTTTGAATTTTCTTCAAATCCTCAAAAATGATGAAAAACGGCGTGCTATAGTATGCCGTACGGTAGGGGCTATAGCCCATGTTCAAAAATGATGAAAAATGAGGATAACATTTTTTTCAAAAATTCAAAAAACGATGGCCTATAACCCATGTTTTTTGAAATTTTGAATTTTCTTCAAATCCTCAAAAATGATGAAAAACGGCGTGCTATAGTATGCCGTACGGTAGGGGCTATAGCCCATGTTCAAAAATGATGAAAAATGAGGATAACATTTTTTTCAAAAATTCAAAAAACGATGGGCTATAACCCATGTTTTTTGAAATTTTGAATTTTCTTCAAATCCTCAAAAATGATGAAAAACGGCGTGCTATAGTATGCCGTACGGTAGGGGCTATAGCCCATGTTCAAAAATGATGAAAAATGAGGATAACATTTTTTTCAAAAATTCAAAAAACAATGGGCTATAACCCATGTTTTTTGAAATTTAGAATTTTCTTCAAATCCTCAAAAATGATGAAAAACGGCGTGCTATAGTATGCCGTACGGTAGGGGCTATAGCCCATGTTCAAAAATGATGAAAAATGAGGATAACATTTTTTTCAAAAATTCAAAAAACGATGGGCTATAACCCATGTTTTTTGAAATTTTGAATTTTCTTCAAATCCTCAAAAATGATGAAAAACGGCGTGCTATAGTATGCCGTACGGTAGGGGCTATAGCCCATGTTAAAAAATGAGGATAACATTTTTTTCAAAAATTCAAAAAACGATGGGCTATAACCCATGTTTTTTGAAATTTTTAATTTTCTTCAAATCCTCAAAAATGATAAAAAACGGCGTGCTATAGTATGCCGTACGGTAGGGGCTATAGCCCATGTTCAAAAATTATGAAAAATGAGGATAACATTTTTTTCAAAAATTCAAAAAACGATGGGCTATAACCCATGTTTTTTGAAATTTTGAATTTTCTTCAAATCCTCAAAAATGATGAAAAACGGCGTGCTATAGTATGCCGTACGGTAGGGGCTATAGCCCATGTTCAAAAATGATGAAAAATGAGGATAACATTTTTTTCAAAAATTCAAAAAACGATGGGCTATAACCCATGTTTTTTGAAATTTTGAATTTTCTTCAAATCCTCAAAAATGATGAAAAACGGCGTGCTATAGTATGCCCTACGGTAGGGGCTATAGCCCATGTTAAAAAATGAGGATAACATTTTTTTCAAAAATTCAAAAAACGATGGGCTATAACCCATGTTTTTTGAAATTTTTAATTTTCTTCAAATCCTCAAAAATGATGAAAAACGGCGTGCTATAGTATGCCGTACGGTAGGGGCTATAGCCCATGTTCAAAAATGATGAAAAATGAGGATAACATTTTTTTCAAAAATTCAAAAAACGATGGGCTATAACCCATGTTTTTTGAAATTTTGAATTTTCTTCAAATCCTCAAAAATGATGAAAAACGGCGTGCTATAGTATGCCGTACGGTAGGGGCTATAGCCCATGTTCAAAAATGATGAAAAATGAGGATAACATTTTTTTCAAAAATTCAAAAAACGATGGGCTATAACCCATGTTTTTTGAAATTTTGAATTTTCTTCAAATCCTCAAAAATGATGAAAAACGGCGTGCTATAGTATGCCCTACGGTAGGGGCTATAGCCCATGTTCAAAAATGATGAAAAATGAGGATAACATTTTTTTCAAAAATTCAAAAAACAATGGGCTATAACCCATGTTTTTTGAAATTTTGAATTTTCTTCAAATCCTCAAAAATGATGAAAAACGGCGTGCTATAGTATGCCGTACGGTAGGGGCTATAGCCCATGTTCAAAAATGATGAAAAATGAGGATAAATTTTTTTTCAAAAATTCAAAAAACAATGGGCTATAACCCATGTTTTTTGAAATTTTGAATTTTCTTCAAATCCTCAAAAATGATGAAAAACGGCGTGCTATAGTATGCCGTACGGTAGGGGCTATAGCCCATGTTCAAAAATGATGAAAAATGAGGATAACATTTTTTTCAAAAATTCAAAAAACGATGGGCTATAACCCATGTTTTTTTAAATTTTGAATTTTCTTCAAATCCTCAAAAATGATGAAAAACGGCGTGCTATAGTATGCCGTACGGTAGGGGCTATAGCCCATGTTCAAAAATGATGAAAAATGAGGATAACATTTTTTTCAAAAATTCAAAAAACGATGGGCTATAACCCATGTTTTTTGAAATTTTGAATTTTCTTCAAATCCTCAAAAATGATGAAAAACGGCGTGCTATACTATGCCGTACGGTAGGGGCTATAGCCCATGTTCAAAAATGATGAAAAATGAGGATAACATTTTTTTCAAAAATTAAAAAAACGATGGCCTATAACCCATGTTTTTTGAAATTTTGAATTTTCTTCAAATCCTCAAAAATGATGAAAAACGGCGTGCTATAGTATGCCGTACGGTAGGGGCTATAGCCCATGTTCAAAAATGATGAAAAATGAGGATAACATTTTTTTCAAAAATTCAAAAAACGATGGGCTATAACCCATGTTTTTTTTAAATTTTGAATTTTCTTCAAATCCTCAAAAATGATGAAAAACGGCGTGCTATAGTATGCCGTACGGTAGGGGCTATAGCCCATGTTCAAAAATGATGAAAAATGAGGATAACATTTTTTTCAAAAATTCAAAAAACGATGGGCTATAACCCATGTTTTTTGAAATTTTGAATTTTCTTCAAATCCTCAAAAATGATGAAAAACGGCGTGCTATAGTATGCCGTACGGTAGGGGGCTATAGCCCATGTTCAAAAATGATGAAAAATGAGGATAACATTTTTTCAAAAATTCAAAAAACGATGGGCTATAACCCATGTTTTTTGAAATTTTGAATTTTCTTCAAATCCTCAAAATTGATGAAAAACGGCGTGCTATAGTATGCCGTACGGTAGGGGCTATAGCCCATGTTCAAAAATGATGAAAAATGAGGATAACATTTTTTTCAAAAATTAAAAAAACGATGGGCTATAACCCATGTTTTTTGAAATTTTGAATTTTCTTCAAATCCTCAAAAATGATGAAAAACGGCGTGCTATAGTATGGCATGAATTGAACAAAGGGCATTGTTCAATTCATCAAAACATTTAGAGACAAACAAATAGACACTTATATGTAGTTAAAGCAACAGAGTTAAGCAACAGAAACAAACAACAATGGATTCTACAGTGTAAAGACACCAATTTAATTATAAATGTCAATAAAGTTGAATATCTAATAATATCAATTTAAAATGTATTATCCAATACAAATTTCCTTACCATTTTTAATGTTTTAGTTTTGTATTGCTATTTTTATTTGCTAATTGTAGATTGACCTACTTTTTGTTTCTGGCATTCCGCTGCTTGTTATTTTTTATTTTATTTTCATGTGAAGTACTTTGAGTTGCATTTTATGTATGACATGTGCTATATAAATAAAGTTTAATATGTGAAGTACTTTAGTTGTCAAGGATGCAGACAGAGTTGAACCCAGGAGCAAAGTCACAACAAACTAGAGTATAATAATAAAGTATTTAATAAAGAATTACGAGATATCTTACACAGGGGAATGCAGGTAGGAATCAGGCATGAATCAGAATGACATCAAAGTCAACACATGAACAGGCAGGACATCTGAGACACAGGTTATGAACTGACAATGAGTGTTTGTACTGAGTCCAGTTTTATAGTGAGCAGGTTGATTGGAGAAGTGTTCACTGCTGGGCTGATTAGGTAGTTGACAGGTGTGTAAATGGAACTGGGTGTGCTGGAATGGGATATGGGAGGCCAGTGTGGAGACTGAGGGAGAGACAGAATGTGACAGAGTTGCATTTTATGTATGAAATGTGCTATATAAATAAAGTTTACACCACTGACTGTCCCTCCATATAAAATAAAGGCGAAAGTCACAAAAGAAAATTGATCAGTTACAATTCCAGACTATGAAGAATCATTTAATAAAGGAATACTTCCAGATTCAGTTAAAGATTAGCTACAATAATTGTGATATTAAAAGTTAAATGCTCGTCATATGACATAACAGAGAGGAATGGGCCGGACCCTGCACGCAAGGGGACAATTTACAATTTTACAATTTAGGCATTTAGCAGACGCTCTTAATCCAGAGCGACTTACATTAAGCAAGAACAAAAGCATGGGAATACATCACATAAAAGCATTTATCATGAAGTGGAAAACAGGAAACAAGAAATGGGTAATACATTTTAAATTGATATTGTAATCACAGACTATCTTCTTGGTGTCTTTGAACTATAATTTGACATTTGA
Organism: Protomyctophum bolini; assembly: GCF_963924005.1. NCBI lineage: Eukaryota > Metazoa > Chordata > Actinopteri > Myctophiformes > Myctophidae > Protomyctophum > Protomyctophum bolini. The sequence continues at coordinate 36,075,813 of NC_137872.1, read as the reverse complement.
TTTAAACATACAAAAGGACAAAAGTGTCATCAAAGCAGGTTATTGAGCAATGCAGGGCCTCGCACCCCATATAGGTCAGCAGAAGCTGGCTAATAGTACTATTACCATCGCTTTTCGTGTTGCTTTGCTTTGTGACACTTGAGTTCATTGCATGTGAATAGGCCTAGACAGTTAAATAAATAAAACAAGAAAAATACTAAAATAGCCAATCTACAATCTGGCTCATATTACATAATTTTCACATTTTGTGCCCATATATGGAGCTGAGTGGACCTGGCCCCTTTTGTGGCCATATATGGAGCTGAGTGATTGCTGATGCAACACACTCCATATTTGGATAGCGGGACAGACACACACACAGACAGACAGACAGACATGATCTGCTAGGTCTCATAGTAAGTGCTCACTGCTTCGCAATCACTGCGTTCGCAATAATGAGAAGAACCCATTGCAGCTAATGCTAACATATGCTGCAATGTCCATGTCTATGCCAAAATTAACCAAAAATGTTCCAAATTAAAGTCGATTCCTTGGTGAGACCTGGTTGACGCCACGGTGCCTTTCACTAATTTCCAAACGCCTTGTACGATTTAATAAAAAAATATGAAATATTCACACATAATAAGAAGAACCCATCATCATCATCATCATCCAGCAGCTAGCTAACATGCTAACAGATACTATACATGTCCATAACTAAGCCAAAAATGGACAGAAATGTTCCAAATTAAAATCGTTCCCTTATTGGCCCCTGGAGAAAGCCCTGCTGCCTTTAAATATTTTCCAAACGCCTTGTACGATTTAATAAAAAAATATGAAATATTCACACATAATATTAAGAACCCATCATCATCATCATCATCCAGCAGCTAGCTAACAGATACATGTCCATAACTAAGCCAAAAATGGACAGAAATGTTCCAAATTAAAATCGTTCCCTTATTGGCCCTGGAGAAAGCCCTGCTGCCTTTAAATATTTTCCAAACACCTTGTACGATTTATTAAAATTATGAATACCTCCATCCACCGCACACTGTAACAAGATTTCCGCCGCCGTGCTGTTTTGGAATTACTGAGAGGTAGGGGCGGGACCATGCCCCCATTGGCTCCTGGGTTGGAACCCCAGTTGGAACCAGCCAATGGTAGCCTGCACGATCCGGGCACCGGCCAATCGGTGGCCCGGAAGTTGCAACATTGTTGAAACACAAAACACACAAAAAAAGGACGAAGATGGAACTCGACCGACTGGACAAGTTTCTGAATGAGTGAAATGTGCCATTGAACATGCATGGAAAGAACTGGAGATTGGCACACTGCCATTGTTTCAGTGGACTTGAAGCTGCTTTAAGGTAGATATTCTTGGGATCAATAAAGGGAAGGGTCTCCCTAGGTCCCCCCCCCCGTCCCCCCCCATTAAACATTAAATCAGCCCTACTATACCCTAAAACAGTGATACTCAACCTCAGGCCCGCGGGACCATTATGACTGGCCCACCAATGAAAATCTAAAAAAAAGAAGAAAAAAAAATCTGGAAAATGAAATAAAAATATATAAATCTGAATGAAGTTATCTTTAATTACATTATTATAAGTAAATCTATTAGAGTTGTACTATTACTCGAACGAACGGGGGGGAGATGCAATGCAAATGAAAGACATATACTCTATCCCTATTCCCTGACATAATTTTATAGCTAAACGGACAGAATTCTATTTTATTTGAATGATGAAACCCAGCTGCCATTAATAGTTGGAAATGGAAATGGAAATTGTGGAAATTGCGGAAATGGAAATTGCGGAAATTGTAATTGCGGAAATTGCGGAAATGGAAATTGCGGAAATTGCGGAAATGCGGAAATGGAAATTGCGGAAATTGCGGAAATGGAAATTGAGGAAATTGCGGAAATGGAAATTGCGGAATTTGCGGAAATGGAAATTGCGGAAATTGTGGAAATGGTAATTGCGGAAATTGCTCTTCACTTATAGCTATCTATTTTCAGGTAGATTGTTTTTTTTTACTCAGTCAGCCATATCACTACTATTCATGAAAAAGGTCATAGCTGGGTAATCTATTTTCAGGCAAATTGTGTTTATTACTTGCGCAAGCAGAGCGCGCAAGTAATCATTTCGCTTGGTCTCTTCGAAGTGAAGCCAAGTTTTCTTCAACCGTAAGTCTGTGCCTGGTTTGCTGGGACTAGTTACAAGTTACAACATTACGTCATATACACACCATGTACTCTGGTCCCAGTTCTCAACGATGACGTAATGTTGTAACTGGTCCCAGCAAACCAGGCACAGACTTACGGTTGAAAGAAACTTGGCTTCACTTTTTGGAACCAAGTAACCACAGTATACTGCTAATCAAATTACAACTACATACTCTGTATGTAGTTGTAATGTGATTTGTAATTTGTAAATCTGTGCCTGGTCTGCTGGGACCAGACTACACAGATGACCATATCTCTTACGTCATCACTGAGAGCTAGTCATACATATACACACCGTGTACTCTGGTCCCAGCTCTCAACGATGACGTAATGTGGTATCTGGTGGGACCAGATTACACAGATGACCATTTCTCTTACGTCATCACTGAGATACAAATCCAACTACAGATTTCGGAAGTATTTTAGATCATGTATATTTCAACAAATTTGAAAGTATTATTACAGAAATGGAAGTTAGAGACACATATTACTCTGATCATGATTTAGTATTAATATCACTATAGTACAAAATGAAATACATTTAAAACAATTGACAATTTACAATAAGTAATACAATAATTATACTGTATAATATATTTTAGTTTATATACCAGTTTATATACCTTTTTTTTCATCACATATCAATGATTCATTTTTCTGTAAAAAAGTAGTTAGGTAGCAAATAGTTACACGTAATGATTATACATTTCAAACGTTCCTTCACAGAGATACTGAGATGTGATAGTTTCCAGCGGTCGAAAGTACTTGCGCGCTCTGCAACAAGCAAGTATGCACTCGGCAGAGTGCAGTTCTAGTTGTATTTTATTTTACTCAGCCATAACAATTTATTTTCTGTTAACAAACTTGCTGGCTGGCAGGCAGGCAGACAGCTACTCATAGACAGGCAGACAGACAGACAGCTACTCATGGAGAATTGGACAGGCAGGCAGTCAGACAGCTACTCATAGACAGGCAGACAGACAGCTACTCATGGAGAATTGGACAGGTAGGCAGACAGCTACTCATGGACAATTGGACAGGCAGGAAGGCAGACAGCTACTCATAGACAGACAGACAGCTACTCATAGACAATTGGGCAGGAAGGCAGACAGATACTCATAGATAGGCAGACAGACAGCTACTCATGGACAATTAGGCAGGCAGGCAGACAGCTACTCATAGACAGGCAGACAGACAGCTACTCATGGACAATTAGGCAGGCAGGCAGACAGCTACTCAGACAGGCAGACAGACAGCTACTCATGGACAATTGGACAGGCAGGCAGGCAGACAGACAGACAGCTACTCATAGACAGGCAGGCAGACAGCTACTCATAGACAGGCAGACAGTAAGACAGCTACTCATTGACAGACAGACAAATAACTACTCATGGACAGACAGACAGGCAGGCAGGCAGGCAAAGAGCTACTCATGTTATGTTATTATGTTATTATAACAGCTACTCATGTTATGTGCAATAATTTGTGCAGTTATGGAAACAGCTCTTTGTGTTTATGCAAGAAAATGTAACACATTTATTTATTTACATATTGTGTGCATGCACATTGTACTTTGATACATTTTGCGAAAATAAAGCAATTGAAAGAGAGAAGTTATCAAGTATCATTATTCATTAATGTCGTAATTTTATCTACTGGCCCCTGGCCCCTTGCCATTTTTGTAATGTGGCCCACAGGTAAATCTATTTGAGTATCCCTGCCCTAAAACGTAAGTGTCCATTCATATTGTGTAAACTGTAAAGCACTTTGCATCGCCTTCATTCATTCAGTCTACAAATGGTCACTAGATGTCACCAGATAACAATTTAATGAGCAAGGCATAATAATAAACCATAAACATGAGGCACATTGTTTTGTTTGGTTTTAAAGTTTACAATGTATTAATTACAGTATTACTTTTCAAATAAAGATGACTTTGTAGGCTACACAGAACCTGGTTTGAGGGAATTGTTCATTCAATCTTAAAAGTATAAATGTCAACTTTTTCTACAGTAGAAAACCTATGAGTATGGTCATAGTATCACTTTTCAACCCATCATAATACAAATCTAAATATATTTGAAAAATCTGCCTATGATCTGATGTCACTGGTGGACGGGTTTTTGAACTGCCCACTGCCGTCCAATGAGACAGACTGAGTAGAAATAAATTGTTGTATTTTTACTATTTTATCATGAACATTAGTTAGGACAAATTATATGATGATAGGTTAAAAAGTGGTGAAGCGGTCCTTTAAGAAGTTCTCATTGCTTTGGAGGCCTATTTGCTTGTTTGTTATTTACTTTTGGACATATAGTGGTACATTAAATGCCTGATTTCTATGTGGAATGGTTGAACCAAGAGGCGTGAGAGCTTTGTGAGTTGTGACTACCTCTATCAGACTGGAAATGCTGGACCCTGTTGTAATCATTCAATCAATCAAACACCAGCTCCAAGTAAACGGTTCTGTCTGCTCTAAACACAATGGTCCTTTTAAGGACCACTCATCTTTTCCAAGAAGGAGTTTATCCAAGTACTATATTAAGCAACTGGCCAACTGTTCCAGAGCCTGAAAGCATGGCAATATAATATATTGTAATAACAGTGCTCGGGCCTCGGATACGCATACTTGCAACAAGGCAATCAATTGGGGAAAAAAGTGTAAAGCAGTTGTACTGACGTGTAACTTAACTTGTAGCTCTGAGAGGCACAGTTTTCAGTGCTGTTGAAGATGTGTGGTCTGGAACCTCCCTCTTTGGGAGGAGTCAGAGTTTAGAATGGGAGGAACCGATCACACCACTAGCAGTGAAACTCATACACACTCAGCCCGCGCTCTCATCCGTCTCTATGATTGGTGGGGCGCACAGCCCCACACTATACTTTACTAAGCTGAACATTATAAAAGATCTCGCACGCCTGTGTTTCATCACATTTCTTCGAGCTGTTATTACTCTACAACTTAACCTACAAAATGAGCGGTCGAGGGAAAACCGGAGGAAAGGTGAGGCAGAAGGCCAAGACCCGCTCATCCCGTGCCGGACTCCAGTTCCCCGTGGGTCGTGTCCACAGGCTGCTGCGTAAAGGCAACTATGCCCAGAGGGTCGGTGCCGGCGCCCCGGTCTATCTGGCGGCTGTCCTCGAATATCTGACCGCTGAGATCCTGGAGTTGGCTGGAAACGCTGCCCGCGACAACAAGAAGAGTCGTATCATCCCCCGTCACCTTCAGCTGGCCGTCCGCAACGACGAGGAGCTCAACAAACTGCTGGGTGGAGTGACTATCGCTCAGGGCGGTGTCCTTCCCAACATCCAGGCTGTTCTGCTCCCCAAGAAGACTGAGAAAGCCGCTAAAAAATAAATCTACTTAACTCGACTGAACAATCTCCCACAAAGGCTCTTTTAAGAGCCACCCACTTTTTCTGCATAAGAGGAATTTCCAATATTCTAAATGCTTAACTTTCTATTCATCCAGTCTGTCCATGTCTGCAATCATAAGCGTTATTGCTTAATTTCTTCAGTTGGAATGGAAAATTAGTGAAATGAACCCACTGCTTCGTGGTGGTTAATTGGCATTATTTTCCCGCTCTATTCTACATGAGGTCCTAAATGTATCCATGTATGCTGTTAGTGTAATGCTTTCATGATATCTAGTAAATTTCTATCAGCATCTAACCACAATACTTTCTATGTATCTACACATGTCTGAGCACTATGTATTCACATTAATGTCAGACTTGGACTATCTGGTAGAGGTTTAGCCGACATGCATTGTAATGGCCATGTTCATTATATACGTATGTGGATGGACCGTTGTGTTTTTAATAGCAAACTATGCAATTTCCAGCTGGTGTCTTCAGACACTACGTGCTTGGCCAGCACAATTTGGAGCAAATATGAAATCTACATTATGACAAACTGATCATTTCAAATTCATAATGAGCAAAACATTTACAGCATTAAGTGTTGCTTATTAATTAATGCACAGTAATAAATTAACAAATTACATACCTAGTGTTAGCATTGTTATTAAGATCAGCGTCAGATGACTGACCTGGACTAACTGCATAAGCAGAGTCTGTAAACGCCATTTTCATAGTATTTGGATAAACCCTTTCTTGGAAAAGATGGGTGGTCCTTAAAAGGACCGTTGTGTTTAGAGCAGACAGAACAGTTTACTTGGAGCTGGTGTACTTGGTCACAGCCTTGGTGCCTTCAGACACAGCGTGCTTGGCCAGCTCACCGGGGAGCAGCAGGCGAACGGCGGTCTGAATCTCCCTGGATGAGATGGTGCGGCGCTTGTTGTAGTTAGCCAGTTTGGAGGCTTCACCGGCGATGCGCTCGAAGATGTCGTTGACGAAGGAGTTCATGATGCCCATGGCCTTGGAAGAGACACCGGTGTCGGGGTGGACCTGCTTCAGGACCTTGTATATGTAGATGGCGTAGCTCTCCTTCCTGCCCTTTCTGCGCTTCTTGCCGCCCTTCGTGGCGGTCTTGGTGACGGCACCCTTCTTGGAGCCCTTCTTGGGCGCTGGCTTTGCTACTTCAGGCATGTTTCTTTCTCAGTGGAACGAAGAGAAGAAGTGATCTGTGGTCGGCGTTGCACCAGTATTTATAGCACGCCTATGCAAATGAAGTGTGCGACTAACACTATATGATTGGCTGATCTGATCCTGGCACAAAGAGGGTGCCTTGTTTTTGTTCCTGCATACTGTTTTCCCGCTCGTGCAACATGGTGAGGGGATAATATACATTTAGAGTAAATTAAGAATGTACAGATATTTTGGGTATTAGGCTATTATGTTTTCCACATTTCCCCCTGATCTATCTTTTTATTTATTTATCTATTACAATTATATTATATCATAATGATTGAATGAATTGTTATTAATTGATAACGACGCGCAAACGCGGGAAGCGAACGCAGCTCATACATATTTGGGTTTTGGACGTATAGCTGCTTTGGGGACTCCTTATATGGTGCCCCTTTTGTGCCCATATATGGAGCTGAGTGGACCTGGCCCCTTTTGTGCCCATATATGGAGCTGAGTGATTGCTGATGCAACACACTCCATATTTGGATAGCGGGACAGACACACAGACAGACACACAGACAGACAGACATGATCTGCTAGGTCTCATAGTAAGTGCTCACTGCTTCGCAATAATTCTGCTCTTCTGTGCTTATAAAGCCAAAATAGAGAGCTGGCAGTGGCAAACGGGCTTGTGTGAGTGTGTGCGTACGTACGTGCATGTGTGTGTGTGTGTGTGCTCTTCCCATTCCTAGTCTGTTTATTCAAAACAGTTTGTGGCTCCAACTATTACACTCAATCAGAGGTCTGTGTGTATTATTAAGCACTTCATATATTGATATGTGGAAAGTTGAACTGAGTTGGCTCTGAAAATCAACAGATAATTCCCAGTAGGTTACTTATTATGCCGATCTTATCAGGCCGATCGGACCTACTGCATGTAGTCTGGCTGCGATTGGCGTTGATGACATGTTAACCAATCTTATCTCTGTAGGCTGCTTGTTCTGCTCTGATTTCCCTGTACAAAAACTGCCTAAATAGCCCAATTTGCTTCAATGTGTTGCATTGTCAGCTTGTAGATGCCCAGCTTTTAGATAAACAAAGGTGAGGACGCAAAATGTGATTGGCCGGAATGTCATTTGTGATGATTATTTATTTATTTCTTAAATGTTTTCCAATCTAAATAAATAGATTGGACAGGATACAAAAGTATGGTACACGCTTAACAATAGTTTTACAAAATACAATTTATTTGCGTATCAAAATTGTTAAAAGCAGTGTTTTGTACTTAAAATGGGGAGAAGTGGTTATTTCACAAAATAACACAAATCAAATCTAAACTGGAAAGGGTCAGCGGTCCTTTACAGGGGCTGCTTGTTCAACTTGAACCTATAATCAATGACCAACCCCCAAAGCCCAGCAACAGAGGCAGAGAGCAGAGAGAGAGATTTTTACCTGTGCTTTTAAACAGAGGGAGATTTTTACCTGTACTATTCTTAGAGTATATATGAGTTGAGTATATATATATATTCATATATTCTCTAAGGTACTATTAAACAGAGACAGAGAGATAGAGATTTTTACCTGTACTTTTCGTGGCTAGACAGAGAGGTGGAGGTAAAGTGTGTAGCTAGTGAGAGTGGGGTCATCAGCCCCTTTTGTTTGAGTGTTCTGGGTCGTTACTACTACAACAACAGATCAGGCTGGCCATGAGCCATAGTTTCACCATCTCCATAGTTTAGAGCCAATTGACAACCTATCTTCATATAATAGGTCCTCACTAGTAATCATGATAAAATGGCACAATTGTTTTCTACTCGGTCTGTCACATAGGAGGGCTGTGGGCAGTTCAGAAACCGTCTTCCAGTGACATCGATGGGGAATACAAGCAAATATAAAATACAGGCTTTCTAGTCCTGAAAAGTTGCAATGCGAAAATGGAAGCCATCGTTCTCACGATAATGAAAATCTAAACATTTTTGTAAAATAGTCTAATGATGTCACTGGAAGACAGTTTCTAAACTGCCCACAGCCGTCCTATGAGACAGACCGAGTAGGGGGGGGGGGGGGGGAAGGTGAAAAGTGGTCCTTTAATAGACTTGATGGCGCAATTCCTTTATAAACAGACCTTAACTGCCACATGGAGAGTAGTTAGACTAATATATAGCTAGACAAATTAGATTAATAAAAGATAAGTCTGAATAAACTCTTTAAAGAAGGAGTGGGTGGCTCTTAAAAGAGCCTTTGGGTTGTTGGTAGATCAAGTCAGCATCATTAACCTCCGAAGCCGTACAGGGTGCGTCCCTGTCTCTTCAGCGCATAGACAACATCCATGGCGGTCACGGTCTTTCTCTTGGCATGCTCGGTGTATGTAACGGCGTCACGGATCACGTTCTCAAGGAACACCTTGAGGACACCGCGGGTCTCCTCGTAAATCAGACCGGAGATACGCTTCACACCGCCACGGCGAGCCAAACGGCGGATAGCGGGCTTTGTGATTCCCTGGATGTTATCGCGCAGCACCTTGCGATGGCGCTTGGCGCCTCCCTTTCCAAGTCCCTTGCCTCCTTTTCCTCGGCCTGACATTTTTTGAGTTCAGCTGTAGTTGCAGTTAGAAAATAGAGTGAATTGATAGCTCAGCGCCGTGCCCTTTTATGTGTGTTCTGAGGACGTAAGGGAGGACATGCAGAGCGAGCTGTGGGCTGCGTGGGCGTTATTAACTCCGCCCCCCACAACACACACACGCGCACACACAAACAAAACTACTGTAGCTTTATGCCTTTATCGCATTGGTTGTGGGTGGGAAATGTGGTATATATATTTTTTTGTATTGGTCTTCATGAATCTACTTGCTGACCGGCTGTCGGTATTGAGCAATTGACCATATGTGACCATACCATTGACATCATGGCAAACATGTGAAACTTTCATTATGCTTTAAGTAGCATGTGACATATACCCACCCACTCTATCTGCTCTATCCTTCTATATCATATAATAATGTATTAATATGTATGTGAAGTATTATCACTACCCTTCCGAACATTTGCACTGGGTCATGTTTATTTCTACATTTCATGACTTCATGTCTTGCTTATTTTTGTAACTAGGCAATTTAAATTGCACAATGAGATAATTCTCAATTTAAATGGCATATACATATACTGAATATAAATATTATTTTGACAAAACATTGAACCAAAAACCAAGGCAAAGTGGATTAGGGGTGTCAGGGGTGAAAACTTTGGAAGAACATCAGCATAAATAGAGCCCACCACACACCGTCTGCGACGCGGCGCGTTGCTGCGCGGCGCCGCCTGGAAAATAGAACTGTGTTCTATCGGCGCGCCGGACGGAGCCGGTGTGCGTTAGGTTCATTGAAAATAATGGAGGCGGCTGTGCGCGCCGCGCGGGGGACGCAGCCGGTGTGTGTCGGGCTTCGGTCAGCATCAGAATTGTAAATCCTTATGCCCATTATAACAAAATAAGAACGTTTAAATTGGTTATTAATTCAGTGATAATTACGTAAACAAAGTAAAGATAGGATACTCTTATAAAATAATGTGGTTGGCTCTTAAAAGAGCCTTTTTTGGGTATAAAGATAGAGCAGGCAGTTTACTTCTTTTTGGGAGCTGCCTTCTTTGCGGCTTTGGGTTTGGCAACCTTCTTGGCTGCTGCGGGCTTCTTAGCCACTTTCTTGGGGCTCTTGGTGGCCTTCTTCGGGCTTTTAGCAGCTACTTTCTTTGCGGCTGGCTTTTTGGGTGATTTATTTGTGTTTGAGGGCTTCTTTGCTGACACCTTCCTGGGCTTCTTAGCCGCTACAAGTTTCTTGGCTGCAGCAGGCTTCTTTGCTTTAACTGCTTTCTTAGCAGCAGGTTTCTTTACCTTCACCGCTTCTGAACTCTTGTTCATTTTGAAAGAGCCGGACGCACCGGTACCTTTGAGCTGGTTCAGGGTGCCTTTAGCGACCAGGCTCCTGACGGCGATCTTAACGCGGGCCTTGTTCTTCTCAACATCGTACCCACCGGCAGTCAGAGCCTTCTTGACCGCAGCCAGGGACACGCCGCTCCGCTCCTTGGAGGCGGACACAGCCTTGACAACCAGATCAGCGACGCTGGGACCGGTCTTCTTGGGTCTGGGTGCTGCCTTCTTCTTGGCGGCTTTAACCGGGGCGGCTGCGGGAGCTGGTGCTGGTGCTGGTGCTGGTGCTGGTGCTGGTGCGACTTCTGCCATTATTGTCTCAGCTAGTAGGTTGCTGTTGTTCCTCAAGTAAACTCTCACAGACTGATGCTGAACGCTCTGAAGGGGCTGGTCTTAAACACCACATGAGAACCATGTAGAGTCAACACACACGCCCTCTTCTTTCTTGTGCCACTTGTGTTTTCTCCTCGATTAGAACAAGTAAATAACAAACTACTGTGTAGATTATTTAATGCGACAAATACCTGACCAGTTAACACACATGTGCCTTTCTGTCATCAATATATCTAAGATGAAAGCAGTTCACTCCTTTTTAGTAATAACCTCAAAACATCACCCTTCTACAGTCAGAGCACAGTGTTGCCTCTGTCATTTTTTCTTCTAAAATAGTCTAAACTATGTTGTAATAACAACAATACTCACAATCAATTTAGTAGACATTCCTGGTGAGGCGATACCATAAACTATACTTTTGTTATGTCATCCATTTTGCTATAAATATAATGTTTTCTGACCGCAGTAAACACACTCCTGTTCAAGGAAAGCATGATGGTGGAGTTGATCTCAAATTCCAATGACAGAATGCCATTTGTTGGGAAAACTTGATTTATTTTGGACAAATGACTCACTGTGATCAGAAAACTAAGCGTGTATAAATCTAAAATCAATTGTATCTGTATATTTGATTGAGAAAACACACATCTAGGTATAGGCCTAGATACTTCATGATGCAATGTGTCATGCTGCAAAACATTTCATAATTAACTCATCATTGAGCTCTAAATAAAACCAGTAAGACGCATGAGGGCGAGAAGCTAAAGGGCCTTAATTTTCGGTCCTGTTGAGCTGCACTAATAACTTACAGCATTTTGAAAACAGAGATATACATTGCATCGTTATATACATGTTATACAGGGTATAAAGCTTTTTTGGTCATTTTGGTACAAATAGCAGCATTTCTTTGCAAAACAAAAGCACACAAAAAAGCTCAATGCCAGCAGCCGGTGAGCAAGTGGATTCACGGATGTATGTATACAATATTTTAGGCCAATAAAAAATACTATATACCAAATGTCCCACTTTAAACAAAAGAAGCCTGTCAGCTTTTGGACTACATGATAAAAACCTGGCACATATTAATGCAGTCACTATTGCAAGAAAGGTCTTTGGAACGCCATGCACCAACCTTGTGTACCAGACCAAGTTATTTTAGCTCATGTATTGGTGTCACATTTGTTTTACAAATATATGTTGGTATGAATAAGAAATAAGGATAAGAAAATTAGTTACACATGGGTACATTGACTGGATTTGACTGTGGCACATGTGCGTTAGAGTTAGACAATACATTGATTTAGCACACTTTGAATACCCCCACAAATACTAGAAACATGCTCAACTCCCACCTCCACTTTGAGAAGCCACTGATAGTTATGTAGATTTCCACCAAAACTCTACACTTGCTTTGTACAGCACTACACCAGAGGTAGCCCTACTGATTTTAAACCCTGCCATTTTTACAGCAATATGGGAAAATCATCTTTCCTATATTCTGCAGTACTTCAGTGGAATGACTTGCCTTCCAGCCTCAAGCTGATCAGTTCCTTCGAAAACTTTAAATGCACATTAAAAAGATGGTTGGCTGATAAACATGACCTAATATTTTAACTCTATACTGACCGTTTAGATTAGAATAGGTAAAAAATAAGACAAAATCTAGTTTGTATTGATTATTGGTTGGGTTTTTTGTGTTTTTGCCCCCCTCCCCCAAAAGGAACAGGGTCAGGGGAAAATACAACTGGTATTCTGTTTTGTTACTCCCCATGTCCCCTTTCCCCCAAAAGGACCACAACGGATAACTGTAGTTATATAATTATGTAGATTAGATTTACACCAAAACTCTCTACACTTGCTTTGTACAGATGAGTATCATTCCAGGACTATGAATATCTGATGATTTGGTTTCTGTGTGAAGCATCATTCAACACAATGGAGAAAAAAATGACACTTCTCCACCACAGGGTGGAGCTGAATGTCTAAGTAATTGAAAAATGTGCATGTTGATCACATTTAAGCCTTAGTTTCATTTAGTTAGTTGTATAGTTATATATTTCTGATTATTAAAGGAGGATAACTCATTAAAGTATCACTCACAGCATTAGTTAATGTAGCAAATAATATGAAAGAGGCGGGCAAAAAGCAGTTTGTGGCTTTTTGTCATGTTAGTTGAACTTGCATGATAAAGGAATAATTTCATTTAAAATAACAGTTGGTGGCTCTTAAAAGAGCCATTTTGGGGTAGAGACAGGGACAAATAGTTTAAGCACGTTCTCCGCGGATACGACGGGCCAGCTGGATGTCTTTGGGCATGATGGTCACCCTCTTGGCGTGGATGGCGCACAGATTGGTGTCTTCAAACAGACCGACCAGATAAGCCTCAGCTGACTCCTGAAGAGCCATAACGGCGGAGCTCTGGAAGCGCAGATCGGTCTTGAAGTCCTGGGCAATCTCCCTCACCAGGCGCTGGAAGGGTAGCTTGCGGATCAGCAGCTCGGTGGATTTCTGGTAACGACGGATCTCCCGCAGAGCCACTGTACCGGGACGGTAACGGTGAGGCTTCTTCACACCACCGGTTGCCGGAGCGCTCTTACGAGCTGCCTTGGTGGCGAGCTGTTTCCTGGGCGCTTTGCCACCGGTAGACTTACGAGCGGTCTGCTTAGTTCTTGCCATTTTATCTCTCTGTAAAGTTGTACTTTAATAAAGGACATTGCACAAGCTGCAGCCTTTTATATCATCGGCTCTGACCTTCTCCGATTGGTCTCTGGTCAGAAACCTCCTTCTTTGGGAGGAGCCGCTCGCGCCACTAGTAGTGATTGGTGGGTAGTTCATACACACTGAGCCCGCGCTCTCGTCCGTTTCTGTGATTGGTGGGGCGCACAGCCGCACATAGACTTTTACAAAGTTGAACAGTATTAAAATAAGTTTAATATTATAACGGTTTTCCCGGATTTGTATACATGCACAAATTGTTCTCTCGTTCAATTTGGACTAGGCCACAAATTGCTCATGTTGTTTTATGCTGCACTGTTCCACCTTATCATGGTTTCATACGGCTTGACTATGGGTGTTGGGATTTATGCGCTCAATTGTAGGTTATAATTAATTCATAATATATTGTCTGATTAATGTAAAACACGGTAACGAAACGGCAACAGAGCTCTGATGCCGCCCTAACTCTGTGTATGATTTTATTCTTCACTGCATTCGGTACATGATACCAAATAGAACAGCTGAATTATTTATTTCGACCGGGTTCGTTTCCCCATAAGTAATCACATTGTTTTGTCGAAGGTTAACTGTTCCTCTAAACATATTTGCTTGGCAACTATATTAAATAAAGGAACTTTCTTTAAATGAAGTTGTGGGTGGCTCTTAAAAGAGCCTTTGTGGGGTAAAACAGGCGGTTGTGTGGATGTTTACTTCTTCTTGGCGGCTGCCTTCTTGGGTTTCGCCGCCTTGGGCTTTGCCACCTTCTTTGCTGGGGCTTTTTTGGCAGCGACGGGCTTCTTCACCTTCTTGGGACTCTTTGTCGCCTTCTTGGGACTCTTGGCTGCTGGTTTCTTTGCAGCGGCAGGCTTCTTTGCAGCGGCAGGCTTCTTTGCAGCTACAGGCTTCTTTGCCTTCTTTGGAGATTTCTTAGCGGCTGCGGGTTTCTTGGCTGCTGCCTTCTTCGGGGATTTCTTTGCCGCCGCGGGTTTTTTGGCTGCCGGCTTCTTGGGTTTGACTGCTTTCTTAGCGGGTTTCTTTGCCTTCGGTGCTTCCTTGCTCATCTTGAAAGAGCCAGATGCTCCGGCACCTTTGGTCTGAACCAGGGTGCCCTTAGCAACCAGGCTCTTTACGGCGATCTTGACGCGGGCCTTGTTCTTCTCGACATCGTAGCCGTCGGCAGCCAGAGCTTTCTTGACCGCAGCCAGGGACACACCTTTGCGTTCCTTGGAGGCGGACACGGCCTTGACGACAAGCTCAGCGACGCTGGGACCAGTCTTCTTGGGTCGGGGTGCTGCCTTCTTCTTGGCGGCTTTAGCCGGGGAGACGGCGGGAGCTGGGGCGACTTCTGCCATTCTGTAGTGGTTCGAGTTTCAGATGCACTGAACTAAACTCTGAGTAGAGAATGTTTTAAGAGGAGGAGGGAGTGGAACTTAAAGGTCCGCTGACATGCCCCGAAATTAATATGGGTGGTACAGCACATCACGTGGTCTGACTGAAAACAGTTTGAAACAGTTTGAAACGGGGCTACGGCGCTAGCAACAAGTGGCTATAGGTCAGGCTAGCGTTTTTGACGGTACATTTAGCGTCATATTGGCTATAAATGTAATTGAAAAAAAATATTTTTTCGCCAGAAATGCTTAGTTTGAATGCAATTGAGGTTGGCGTGGGGTTTTTTAGGGGAACTGCAGCACAAGCGCAAATTTTGGACTGGAGTCCCATGTTCCCCCGGTCGCCAACACCCCTGTCTGCCCGCTCTGAGACCTCTCAGCCCCGCAGCGCGACAGTCGCGACTACGGACGGTCTGCTGTTGTCTGGCCGCTGTGAGAGCAGCGCGACTACTGTTCTTTTCCCCTCTCAGCCGCAGGCTGACATGTACACCCTCGCTCTCACTCTGTAATACCGTAGTTAGTTACCACAACATTGTTCAAGTGAACTATAGTGTGTTTATGTTTGTATTCATTGTAATAATAAATATCGCTATGCCGAGGCATAGTCTTGCGGACGAGATCATGAGCCTCTACGGGGGACTGGGCATGTGTGTACACACACACAGCATAGCAACTTATGCTACTATTTTGGTGTCACATTTAGCTTGAATACTGGGTGAAAGTCTCATTCAAAAAATTAATTTTTCGCAACATTGTTCAGGTGAACTGTGTGTTTATGCTTGTTCATTGTAATAATCAATATCGCTATGATTATTTTATTTATCGCCGCGTCGCTCCGCATGACAACATACAGTCTAGCCCGTCTCAGATGCAGGCTGCACACACACGGACGGACGGACGGACGGACGTATAGTCTCTGGTCAGGTCCCCGCATTGAACTGGGCATGTGTGTACGCACACACACACACGGCTATAGTGCATGACAGCGGGGAAGAGAGCTACAGACGCCCGAGGCAGATTCCGTGCCATTGCGTGTGTGTGTGTGTGTGTCCGTCCGTCCGTCCGTCCGTGTGTGTGCAGCCTGCATCTGAGACGGGCTAGACTGTATGTTGTCATGCGGAGCGACGCGGCGATAAATAAAATAATCATAGCGATATTGATTATTACAATGAACAAGCATAAACACACAGTTCACCTGAACAATGTTGCGAAAAATTAATTTTTTGAATGAGACTTTCACCCAGTATTCAAGCTAAATGTGACACCAAAATAGTAGCATAAGTTGCTATGCTACCACGGCCACCAAGCCCGGCGAGCCCGCATAGAAGTCGTTGGGGAAAGCTTTCGCCACCCTGACGTCAGAATCATGATAGCATTGTTTGATAGCAGTTATTAGCTCCCGAGGGGCGTGTCAGTTCTCCTTTAAATGATATGTGAGAACGATGTAGACTCAACCCACTAGGTCCCTAATCTGTGCTGCAGAATACTGACACAGTTGTGTTTTCTCTACAACTAAAACTAAATAAAATACAAATAAATAAATGGATTAAAGTCATACAAAAAACTCGAGCAGATAGCAGACTAGTTTAGCCTCATAATCAAATCATGTGGAGCGTTGAGGAGTCTTGTATTTTATTTAGGGACGTTTAAAACCTCACTTGTACACCCTTACATGTACAGTTGTTTGTAAACTTTCCTCTGTCATTTGTCTTTTAAAATAGTTTAAACATATGATACCCTTTTCCATAATTGCTGCAGAGCAAGCAGAGATGCCTGGGTTTGGAATAAAAGTAAAACTAGTCGTTTGTGGTGAAGAGTTTTGTTTTTAATGTACAACTTTCCAGTGTCTGCAAACACAGCTGTTGG
>NC_137872.1:35926358-36053858 GCF_963924005.1 Protomyctophum bolini | reverse complement strand
AATCCGGTATTGTTTCCCTTGAGATTCTAACTCACTTTTCTGTGGAAGTTCTTGACATCAGACTTCCCAGTAACTGACGACATAATTTGTCACCAGATCATTTACTGATCATCATACACTTACTTGTTTCTCAACTTGTGGTCAAAACAATAAATTAAATTCATGAATCTTCACTTTCCTACTAAATGCATGGTCAGGGATCACATGGAACACCTTCACGGAGCACCAGTGGTCCACGGACCACCTGTTGAAAACCCATGGTTTACACGAAGGATTAACAATGGCGTGGATGAATTCAATGAATGAATTAAGTTTATGTAGAGGGTGCATAGCCCCTCCTATATTCAGCTATATAGGGTAGATGTTCTTCTTACACAAACATTAAATTCCCATTGACAATGAATGGAGGATGTACGTCATATGTGGACGTGCAATTTGGCTTAGTGCCTATTTCTGTCCTACATAAATATTACATTTCCATTAAATTTCCATTGCCGATGAATGGACAATTTTACGTATTCTGAGCAAATAGGCATAGTGTCTATTTTACAATATGAGGTACGATGATAAGAGCGTCCCTCACTTCACACGGGTGTGATGTTTGAGGGGCGACTCAAACATATACATTCATAGTGTAGATTTTTGTACTAAAACAAACATTAAATGCCATTGACAATGAATGAAAATGTATGTCATATGTAGACGAGCAAATCGGCTATTTCGTCCTTCACAAATTTCCCATTGACAATGGATGGATGATCTACGATGAAGAGTGGCCCTCACTTCACACGGGTGTGATTTTTGAGTGGTGCAACCACTCCTATAGACAGCTAAGTGTGTCTCTGGTTTACTTTCTAATCCGTTTTCTCCCATGTCCATGGGCCATGGGCAGTTAAGAGATTGTGGAATGTCATCCAATGGATATTAATGTTAATTAAAATAACACAAAAATGTACATTTTGTGGGTTTGAAAATCTTGCTTTTTGGGGCAGAGACAGACTGCTTGGACCCAGAAAGAGATTTGCATCATTTATCTGACAAAGACACAAAGTTAAGAAACATAATTGCTGGTCAATCACAAATGGCTCAAGCCTCAAAGTTAACATCGGTAGACGACTGACTGTGTGTGTGTGTGTGTGTGCGTGCATGCTTGTACGTGCATTTTTTTTGATTATTGACCCAACCACTCCTTCTATTTTTGAGTGTGCAGACTGCAGTTGTATATTAGTTATCATGCTGATATGTTTACTTCTTAGAATGTATGTTTGTGGTGCGTGCATGAGTGTGCAAGTGCGCGTGCATGAGTGTGCATGTGTCCTCACACGTTGCAGTATCCTCTCAGTTTAGTGCCACACCCTTGCCCAGTTTGCAGGCCTTGAGTTTCTACAATGTAGGGGTGGCGGGGCGCATTAAACCCAGAAAGGATTATCCCCTATACACTAGTTTTGCTGGTAGAACTTCCTGTCTCCTCCTGTCCTCAGAGATCCTTTTTTCTACATAATGTAATTCACTTGAATTTTGCCCTTTTCAAATACTAGAGAGCCCATAAAAGGCTAGGTTGAACTTGCAGAGTCTGGTGTCCTGTGAGCAGTCATTCTAGAGGGCGGGTGAGAGAAAGAAAGACTAGACACTGAAGTCGTGCATGACAGTAAGGCAATAACTACTAGGCCTACTAACATGTATATTAATGGTAAGATTATGTAGACACACACACACACACACACACACACACACACTATATGGTCGAAGACAAACATGGACCAACAAAGGTGGACACAATGCTATATTAAACACACACACACACACACACACACACACACACACACACACACACACAGCAAATGGCAGTATCAAACTGTTGGTAGAATGACAGGGAAACAAATTGGCAACATTTTCATCATATAATCCCCCTCTGTCTATCAACTGAACATCATGTTTATAGCTGTTTATTCAAGAGAGACAAGTCTGTGTAACTAAGGCATGATTGGCAGTAGAATGTCCATGTGGGAAGCTTAATTACAAAAGAAAATCCAACAGCGAATGTTCTGCACTGTGAAACAATGAAGGTATGAGGAAGAAAACCAAACTGATGGACTGTACATCTCTCTCTCGCCCCATCAAGTTGAATATCTAGTTTTGGATAGACATGCAACAAGTGCTGCATGTCTATCCAAAACTAGATATTCAACTTGATGGAGAGAGAGAGAGAGAGAGATGTACAGTATCTGTCACGCATACTCCTCCATCAGTTTGGTTTTCTTCCTCATACCTTCATTATTTCACAGTGCAGAACATTCGCTGCTGGATTTTCTTTTGCAATTAGCTTCCCACCTGGACATTCTACTGCCAATCATGCCTTAGTTACACAGACTTGTCTCTCTTGAATAAACAGCTATAAACATGATGTTCAGTTGATAGACAGAGGGGGATTATATAATGAAAATGTTGCCAATTTGTTTCCCTGTCATTCTACCAACAGTTTGATACTGCCATTTGGTGTGTGTGTGTGTGATATAGCAGTGTGTCTACATTTGTTTGTTTGTGACGTCCACCTCGACCCATGCACCCTCTGTTTTAACATCGGATGATTGTGTCCAGTGAGGAGGACAGGAAGTAGTTATGTTGGTCCCCAACATGGCAGGTGCGTTAGAAACTCATGAATATAGTGACCACACACTGTTAGAAAAGAGAAGGCAAATGGTTCCAATAAATAAGTCAGGCACGAGGAAGAAAACTGAATCCGTGGTGGAGGTGCTGCCAAAAATGAAATTGTAACCCTCTTGACCACTATAAATGGAGGTTCTCAAACTCAGACTGCATTGAACCTTGGAGCTGAACATACACTCAGGACACTCAGAAGTGCTTCGATCTGAACAACGTGCAACATAAATACTTCAAGATGATACTTCTTGCAGTTCTGTTTCTGGCTGTAACAGTCCACTCTGCTGCATGTTGTGATGACCATGACAAACTTCAGGACTGTGATGAGATCTACAAAAGCGGCTAGACACCTGCCAAGGTCTACTGTGACATGGACACTTTAAAAGTCCAGGGTGTGTCATGTTACAGAAACAGCTCCTGCCCCATGGGCCTCAAATTGATGGCTTAGTTCACTCATTGGTTAGACATAGACAAGTCATGAATACACTTTACATTATTTCCAACCAATTTTCCTAACCATTGTAGCATATACACTTGGTGATAAAGAATATGTTGAGACCAGTACTGCTGTCAGAAGTAGGCGTATGGTGGAAGGAATTTGCATTGAAATCATAAAGAACCCAAGACATTGTAAATATTGCTTAAGATATTATTATTGAAGGAAACAAAATAAAATAAACAACAATGCAGATATAAATCAGAGTAATTCAACCCAAAAGTAGACTCAATTGTTTATAGTTTGTCCAAAGTCAGTCATTCAAGGTCAGAGGGGTAAAGTAAATAAACACACCAATTCAGTTAAAGTTCTACAGCTCATCAGTTCGGTTCAACTTCACCAGTGTGTATTTGGAGGTCTAAAACCAATCATCTGTGTTAATATAATGAATTGTAATGAAGAGTAAAAATGGTAAAATGTTTGTAGAAGAAGGGATACAGACCTGCCACAGCCAGTGTTGTCCACCTCACTGACTGAGACAAAAGTGCTGTGCTTTATACTAGGGTGTGGTGGTGATTGCTGATTCCAAACTGGTGTGACTGAGTGAGTGAGTGATCGGTGTGAGGAGCTGTGAACTGATGCAGATGGTACCGTGACCATACAAATGCATGCGTACTGAATGATGCAGGTGGTACTGTGACCATACAAACAGACATACAATTATAAACATGGGTTACATTGGTTAAATGGAGGCAGATATAGTTTGCATCCTCACCTTTGTCTTCAATGTTTGTGTTACGCAATGTTTGTGTTTGCACGAATACTGACAATTGTCCATTCGTTGTCAATGGCATTTTATGTTTGTGTAGGACAAATTCTGTGTTTGCACACACACTGAAAAAAAAACACCCGCTCACTACATGTCTTCAAATGCAGTGAACCAACTTTTAATAGGGAAACAGCAACGTTTCGGCCTATGCGACCTTCATCAGACTATGATGAAGGCCGAAACGTTGCTGTTTCCCTATTAAAAGTTTGTTCACTGCATATGAAGACAGTGTGCGAGTGTTTGTTCCGTTTTTATTTTTGGGCACCATACCCTCTCCTACGCACCTGTCGCCTGTAGGTGTGCAAAAGCCTTGCTTTTTATTGCACACACACAAACTAAAAGCTGGATATAGGACGGGCTAGCGCCCCTACATTTTTACTTGCGCAAGCAGAGCGCGCAAGTAATGTTTTCGCTTGGTCTCTTCGAAGTGAAGCCAAGTTTTCTTCAACGGTGAATCTGTGCCTGGTTTGCTGGGACTAGTTACAACATTACGTCATCCTTGAGAGAG
This sequence comes from Protomyctophum bolini, assembly GCF_963924005.1. NCBI lineage: Eukaryota > Metazoa > Chordata > Actinopteri > Myctophiformes > Myctophidae > Protomyctophum > Protomyctophum bolini. Next base: position 36,049,424 of record NC_137872.1, on the reverse strand, counting down.
TACATGGTGTGTATATGACGTAATGTTACAAGTTACAAGTTACAAGTTACAACATTACGTCATATACACACCATGTACTCTCTCAAGGATGACGTAATGTTGTAACTAGTCCCAGCAAACCAGGCACAGATTTACCGTTGAAGAAAACTTGTCTTCACTTTTTGGAACCAAGTAACCACAGTATACTGCTAATCAAATTACAACTACATACTCTGTATGTAGTTGTAACTAGAACAACTACATACAGTCTGTGCCTGGTTTGCTGGGACTAGTTACAAGTTACAAGTTACAACATTACGTCATATACACACCATGTACTCTGGTCCCAGTTCACAACGATGACGTAATGTTGTAACTGGTCCCAGCAAACCAGGCACAAACCTACGGTTGAAAAAAACTTGGCTTCACTTTTTGGAACCAAGTAACCACAGTATACTGCTAATCAAATTACAAATTAAAACAATTGACAATTTACAATAAGTAATAAAATAATTATACTGTATAATATATATTTTAATTCAGTTTATATACCTTTTTTTTCATCACATATCAATGATTCATTTTTCTGTAAAAAAGTAGTTAGGTAGCAAATAGTTACACGTAATGATTATACATTTCAAACGTTCCTTCACAGAGATACTGAGATGCGGTCGAAAGTACTTGCGCGCTCTGCTTGCGCACTAGTAGGCCATTTATGGCCTACTAGTGTGCAACAAGCAAGTATGCACTCGGCAGAGTGCAGTTCTAGTTTTAATCTATATTTGACCATTTTTGGCAAACAGTTGGCAAACAGTGAATGAAAAAGTTATGATGTTGTGCAACATGTAACAGACATGATTCACGTACAGATAAATATATGGCAAGAGCTTGCCTGGGAATGGAGGGCGTCCTCAGTTGTCAAAGATTTGGAGCACAGTGTTGACTATATGCTGGGCACTGATGCCGTACTTGTCCAGCAGTTCCTGGGGCCTTCCACTGCGAGGCACCTCAGTCACAGCCAGACGCGTCACCACAATGTCAGGTTCCTCACCCACCACAGCCAGGACCGCTTCACCAAGACCACCCTCTTTGTAATGGTCTTCCACTGTAATTATCTTTCCCCCTGTTACCCTGGCACTGGCCAAGATGGTGTCAGCATCCAGTGGCTTGATGGTGAATGGGTCAATGACTCTGATATTCTTTCCCTCTGCAGCCAGGGTATCAGCAGCTGTGAGGGCTTCGTGTAGAGTCACACCAGCTCCGATCACAGTCACCTGGTCACTGTCAGACTGACGCACAACCTTGGCCAAGCCCACTTCGAACTTCTCATCCGGGGAGTAGATGATGTTGGTGTCTGGTCTACTCGTACGGATGAAACAGATTCCCTTAGTGTTCGCTGCCAGCTCTACAGCTCTCTCTGTGGACACTGCATCACTGGGATAGAACACGGTACAGTTTGGGATGGCACGGAACATCGCCAGGTCCTCCAGAGCCATTTGGGAGGGGCCATCCTCACCAATGGAGACACCACAGTGGGAGCCCACTAGGTTGACATTGGACTGAGAGATGGCCCCCATTCTAATCTGGTCATAGGCTCTGGACAAGAAGGCTGCAAAGGTGCTAGCAAAAGCAACCATGCGATCACGGGTGGCACAGCCAATAGCCACACTGACCATGTTCTGCTCAGCAATGAAGCACTCGATGAATCGGTCGGGAAAGTCCTTCTTGAAGGTCTCAGAGAAGGTGGAGTTTTTGGTGTCCCCGTCCAAGGCCACCACCCGTTGGCTTGACTTGCCCAATTTGGCCAGGGCAATGCCATATGCCCGCCTTGTTGCCATCTTTTCATCCTTCTTGTAGGCTGGGGGTTCTTGTAGGTTAATGGCAGTGAGGTCTGCAGGAGCTGTGTCCTCATTGGGCAACTCAGGCTTGAGTGTGATGTTTGGGACCTGGATCTGATCCTCAATGTCATTCAGCAGGTCATCCACACAGTCTTTGGGGATGGGCTTCCCGTGCCAGTTGTCCATGTCCTCAATGTTTTTGAGTCCTTTGCCCTTGAATGTCTTTGCAACAATGCAGGTAGGCTTGTCCTTAACCTGCTTGGCTTGCCAGAAAGCCTCACACAGTTCCTCTACATCATGGCCATCCACAATATATGTGTTCCATCCAAAGGCTTCACAACGCTTGCGGTAGGTGTCCATGTTATGCTGCAGAGGTGTAGCCTCACTCTGGCCCAGCCGGTTGACATCAATGATGGCCACCATGTTGTCCAGCTTGTAGTAGGAAGCAAAGGCCATGGCCTCCCATACAGAGCCCTCTGAACACTCCCCATCACCCATCAGGCAGTACACACGGTAACTAGATTTGTCAAAGTATTTCCCAGTGTAGGCCATCCCACATGCAGCTCCAAGACCCTGTCCCAAGGAGCCTGTAGCCACATCGGCAAAGGCCAGTCTAGGTGTTGGGTGCCCTTCCAGGTCAGACTCAATCTTGCGCAGGTTGAGCAGGTCGGCCTCTTTCACATAACCTGCCTCAGCCCACGCTCCATAGAGGATTGGTGCAGCGTGACCCTTTGACATGACGAAGCGGTCATTACATTGGTTTCGAGGGTCATTGGATTTGTAGCGCATAGTGTAGAAAAACAGGGTAGACATGAGCTCTGCTGCACTGCAACATGAGGTGGGGTGACCAGAGTTTGAGGCGCATGTCGCTTTGAGGGAGTGAATCCTTAGCTTGTTAGCGATGTCCTTTAACCCTTGAATAATGTTTCCATCTGGTTTAATGTAACTCGCCATGGTCTTCGATATAGGGTTGTTATCTGTATTTGAAAAGTTAAAATCTAAGGGTAGTTGAATTACTGTGTTAGTTTTCTAGCATGTATTACGTAATTTGAACAGTCTGTCCACCAATGCATGACGTAGATTATGCCTCTCAGTCAATCGCGCTAGGTCACTCACGTATACGATGACTGTATGGCTTTGTCTGACAATGTCTAAAAACTATTCATTGCCTCAACATGCATGTGTAGTAGCTGTTATCAGTGCTGTGGGTATAATGATGGCAGTATTCCATTGTCACAGTATTTGGGGTACAGTCTATTACGTCAGTCATGTGATAGACTATGACTGACGCACCAATTTGGGCGAATTCAGGGATTTCCATATATGGGGGATAAAGTGACAAAGACAACAGACAGAGTATCTTCTCTCTGTGCCACTTGTGTTTTCTCCTCGATTAAAACATATAACAAACTGTGGTGTCGGCCCGATAAGCGGCTGGAAATGAGCACAGAGTCAGGAGGTAATTAAGAAGCAGCCACACCCAGTGTTGCCAACTTAGCGGATTTGTCGTCATATTTAGCTTCTTTCCAGACCCCCCTAGCGACTGAATTAGTGAAAAGCTTCTGGCGAGAAATCTAGCTTTTTTCCCCTGGTGAATTGGGGACAAATCGTGTTGACAGGCGCCAGATATGTGCCAGAGATAAAATCATTTTTTTTTTTCTCAGCCTCAAATCCGCTAAATTGGCAAAACTAAAAGTGGTCGGCGCGTCTGGTCTGGCTCACAGGTCACAGCAGGCTCAGTGGCTTCCTCGGCTCGGTTATGTGCACACTGCACAGACTGTCTACCAGTGCTTCCTCCTTTCTTGCTCTGCCTAGGCGAGTGCGCTCCGGTGCGGTATTTCCGAACGCGCCCCTCGAGCTCGACAGAGCAAGAAAGGAGGAAGCACTGGCAGCTCAGTTTAGTCTGCTAGTAAAAATAAAATACACACTCGGATCAGTCGGATGCATAAAGTATTAACCTTCTAATTCCTGTATGGATCGGAACAAAATAGCGTTCTAAACATTAGTTGAATTGAGGTATGATTTTTTTATATTACAATGAGTTTAAACGATGTGTTATCAAATGAAGAGATGATACAAACTAAGTGCACATAAATGACAAATGTTTTTCTGGGCTGGCTACATATTTTCGTTGCTAGGGGCGCCTAAAAGTCGCTAGGGACGCAAAAAAGTCGCTAGGGGCGGCGCGCGCTACGCGCGCGCATATCCCACCCCTGGCGACTTTTAGCTACTTTTCGAGGAGCCACTAGCTACTTCCGTCACTGGAGAGTTGGCAACACTGGCCACACCGTGGTTTATTCCAAAAAGAAGGTTGACAGCATGGGAAATGGCAGAACACAGGCAGCAAACAAATAGGGCATGTTGGTGTGCTTTTGCCCGACTGGAACAGACAGAACAGAAGCAGTCAGTATTCAAGTACCCATAACAGTCTCATATTACATAATTGTACTTATTGCCCTGACACCTGAAATGTGCCAAATATCAGTAACGGAGGACCACTTCGTTACACAAACTACCTTTTATTTTATGAAATGCAACAAAGAGCTGACCAGTTAGCACACATGTGCATTTTTTCCATTAAAGGACCACTTTTCAACCTATCTTCATATAATAGGTCCTCACTAATAATCATGACAAAAATGACACAATTTTTTTCTACTCTGTCTGTGTCTCATAGGAGGGCTGTGGGCAGTTCAGAAACCGTCTTCCAGTGACATCATCGATGGGGAATACAAGCTAATAAAAACTGCAGGCTTTCTAGGCCTGAAAAGTTGGAATGCGAAAATGGAAGCCATCGTTCTCACGATAATGAAAATCTAAACATTTTTGTAAAAAAAAAAAGCTTCAGTGGCATTGGCAAGCCACTGAATAGACATGTAGATTAGATTTAAACCAAAACTCTAGACTTGCTTGGTACAGAAGAGTCTCATTCCGCACCCATTCCAGGATGATGAAGTGTGAACAACTGCTGGTTTTGGTGTGAGTTCAATACAATGAAACAATGCCTCCCCAACAGGGTAGAGCTGTGCAGCGGAATGTCTGAGTGAGTGATTGAGGTGATTTAAATAATTTGCATGTTGATCACACATTTAATCCTTGGTTTATTTCAGTTTAATAATATTCAGGATTTATATAGCGCTTTTCATGACACTCAAAGACATAATAAAACCAATAAAACAGTGCAAGTTTTTAAAAACACATCGTGAACAGGTGGGTTTTCAGTGAAGATTTGAAGGTAGGAAGTGAGGGGGCATCTTGGATGTGTTTGGGGAGAGCGTTCCAGAGGGTATATAGGCGGCCACGGAGAAGGCCCTGTGTTCATTGGAACACTGTGAAAACTCTAAATTAGAAAATAAATATTACAAATCAATGACTTCATAGTTTAACAATAATATCTGTGCATTAAATACATAAATTGATTACCATCAACAATACAATGGTTAATTCATAGTCAATATAATACAGTGTGAGTGATACAATAAATCAAATAATTTCAAAACAAGACCAGTACAATACCAAGTAAACGTACCATAAGTGAAGTCCATAACCAAATATACCAAACCAAACGAGCCATCAAACCCAAAATACAATTAATTAAAGTAAATCATGAATGAAACCCAAAACAGAAAACATATATATACCTCACTCCACTAGGAGCTGGAAAGGCCACAGTAAACACTGTGGACAATGTAAAAGGCTCAGTCAACTGATGCTACAAGTCTTGATAGTTCAACATTACCAAATAAACAGTGTGAAAACATGAATTTTGCAAACAAACATACATATATATATATATATATAGTAAAGGTTTCAGCTACAACCAGTTTAAGCATGCTCAATGTGCAAATTAAATCCATGTCGGTTTCAGACCATTGGTGAGAACAAAGACAGCAAAACAGGTTTGGCACCGCCCAGTGCACTGCAGAACAGTCTGCCTGTCCTCACTTAGGTCCTCAGAGCACACTTAAAACAAGGAGGATCTGAGCTCATCATTCATTCACTTTAGAATCTTCAACATTGTCCAGGCAAGATCCTTCAGTGAGAGACAGGGTTTCGGACCAAGTTAGAGTCTAGGTTGTACTACCATTTTCAATTTAATTCTAAGTTTAGCGTTATTAGGCTCGGGCATAATGGCAGATAAAATTGATATGTCCTTAGACGACATTATCAAACAGAAAAGGTCGCAGAGAGGAGGAGGCCGCGGAGGCAGAGGCCGCAGTGGTGGCCGCAGTGGTGGCCGTGGCGGCGGCCGCGGAGCTGGCGGCGGTGTCGGCCGTCTTGGAGGAGCCACAGGGGGAGCCACCGGCAGCTCCGGCCCCGCGAGGAGCCGAGGCAACCTCAACCGGGGTCGAGGCAGATCTACGCTGCACAGCAGGCCTAAACAGCTTGACATGTTCGACAATGCTGGTGGTGGAGGAGCTGCTGTGGAAACTGGAGGGAAGCTCCTTGTCTCAAACCTGGACTTTGGTGTCTCTGAAGCAGATATCCAGGAACTTTTTGCAGAGTTTGGTACACTGAAGAAGGCTGCTGTCCATTATGACCGCTCTGGAAGGGGTTTGGGGACTGCAGATGTCCACTTTGAAAGGAAGGCAGATGCCCTGAAGGCCATGAAACAGTACAACGGCATGCCACTTGATGGGCGCCCCATGAACATACAGCTCGCCACCTCACAGATAGATAACCAGCGACGGCCTCCCATGCAGGGTCTGAAACGAGGGGGAGGTATGAATAGGCGTGTTGGTGGCTTTGGAGGCAAGCAGAGGGGACGTGGAGGCCGCGGCGCAGGCGGTGCCAAAGGCCAGGGGACAGGCGGACGTGGTGCTGGTGGTGCCAAAAAACAGCCGCTTTCTGCAGAGAAGCTTGATGCCCAGCTAGATGCATACAATGCCAGGATGGACACCACTTTGTAGAGCTTATTGATCTACCAACAACCCAAAGGCTCTTTTAAGAGCCACCTACATGCACTTTACAGAGTTTATTCCATTCAAGTAGGCAACATGTGCTTAAAGCTTGCATATGAGCTATATGATTCATGGACTGACAGTGGTTAGGTCTAATACAATCTACATTGTATTACATCATAGTGCTGCATTGAACAGCCAACTTTTTGCATTGTGTATATTCAGAGGCTATATTAACATACCCACAGTTATGTAGAAACTGAATTTTATTCATTACCAATAATATATGGAGGCTTTGGGATCTGGTCTTACTGATCTAATTTACTAATCAGTAATATTAATGCATCTAACTGAATTAACTAGATTTTAATGTGTGCTTTAAATCACCTCAATCACTCCATCAGAAACTAGAATAAAAGTGGGTGACTATTGGTTAAACAAGTTTACCTCTCAAGTTTACATGACAATGGGCCATTTGCTTTTAATGAAAAGTGTGACTCGTGACCAAACATTTGTGTTTGATTGCTGATTGTTGGAGGTGTTCTGCCCCTCCCCCCTCATCAAACACAAATGTTGTTTAAAGTAATGTAATGCAATCAAACATGACTTCTCTGTTTTGATGTATGGCCACTCAGTAGACATTCCCGCATAACTTCCGGGTATGATGATGTCACGCGCATAAGGGCTTAAAGTTCTCAGTCCTGGGGACTGATAGTCCTGAGGATTTCACAGGGGTCATTTAATGAGATCAGTGCAGATTTGCAAAAAAAACATTTTCAGTCTTGGGATTGTTTTAGGCTTTAAGCCCTATATAATTCAAGGTTCAGATTAATTGATTGATTGATTGAAATATGTATTAACATTTTGCAGAATTACAGTACAAACTCAATACAAAGACTGTTAACTGTGAGTGGACGATTCAATTAAGCATTACACTTGTTTACAACAGGGTCCACCTTGTTCAATTCATCAAAACGTACAAATAGACACTTCTAAAGTTAAAGAACAGAACAGGAATTCATCATAAAGGACGCAAAAAGGGAAAAGAAACATATACAGTGAGGGGAAAAGGGGGGTGGGGGGCATTCAGATTTTACGGGGGCCAGTTTTGAATTGCAGCCGTCCGTAGGTGCCCTTTGAGAGCGGTTTTGAAGGAGTCAAGTTGGTAGGGCGTTCCACATTTTGGTGGCATAGGAGCAAAAATAATTTAGTCCCTTGTTTGTGCCGAATCTGGGTTGTACATGGTTTGTCGCACTCCCTCTGGTGTTGTGGGTGTGGACTTCGTTAACATTAGGGAAGTATTTAGACAGGTACATGGGTATCTTGGTGGTGTATCTAATCTTGTGAGGAGATCCTGTAAAGGAATCTTGTTCTTTGATTGACTTTTTTGATTACGTTGGTGGCCATTTTATCACCGGAAAGATTGGCCTCAAGGATGGAACCTAGGTAGGTAATTTCATCTTTTCGTGTGATAATATTGTCACCCACTCTAACCAAGAAGCCACCTGTCTTGCTGAGATTACTATTTGATCCGAAGAGAATGGATTCAGTTTTTCCAAGTTCAGAGCTGAGGGTCTTTTCAACCTGCAGTTTGTTCCTGTCCGAGACCAGCAGTGCTGAGTCATCTGCGAACAGCTAGAACAAGTTGCAGTCACAAGCTGATGTCATGTCGTTTACATATATTAGGAACATTAAAGGCCCTAGTATGCTTCCTTGTGGAAGCTCACTGAGAGGGGGGGGGGGGGGTGGGGGGGTGGGACGGGACAGTGTTCCGTTCACCTCCACCATCCGTTCTCTCCCCTCCAGGTAGGATTGCATCCAGCTCACTGATGTGGTATCAAAACCAATAGCTTTTAGCTTGTTAACCAGTATGGAGTGGTTCTGTCAGGGTGCGATCAGAGGACCCAAAAGCAGTACGACCAAAAGGCAGGATTCACAGTTCAGGATGTTTGTTGAATAATAACTTAAACTTCCCATAAAATGGGGCAGGCATAACAAGGACACAGTAGACACTCTGACATGAAATGACGATCTGACAAGGGACTGAACAAACTGGGGTATATAAATAGACAAAGACTAACTAGACACAGGTGAACTCAAAATACAATCAAACACAGGATAGGCTAACAGGACAAAGAGGACACAGGTGAAAACACTGACACATCACAAGGTAGGTGAGACAAGGTAGGGAACAGCAACTAGGCAGACGGGAAACACTAGGGACCATACTACAAAATAAGATACACAAAACCAACAGGGTAACAGAAAACCAAACAGAACAAGACATGGCAAAATACTGAACATAAGACAACCAAATGGTCAAGCCACATATTAGTCCAGTGGTTTGGACCTAAGTCAATGCTCAAATACAAAGGCAGAGGAGCGAGGCGTGACAGGTTAACGGTGTCAAAAGCCTTTTGGAGGTCCAGCATCATGCCGCAGTATTTGCCAGCATACACCTCGTGTTTGATGTGATCGCTCAAATAGAGGAGGCATGCGTCAGTGGAGTGGGATGTTCTGAAACCAGATTGGAACTCGTACATTAATTTATTAGTGGCAAGATACTTTTCAACCTGTTCATAGACTATTTTTTCCATCACTTTCGAGATGGAGCGTAGAATAGAAATAGGGCGGTAGTTGCCGGGTTCTAATTTACTCCCTTTTTTGTACAGGGGGGTTACTTTGTCCAGTTTAAAATCTTGGGGGACCTGTCCCTGTTTGATGGAGAGATAACATCTGTCTAAACAGTATAATATCTGTAGCCTACAATCAATGAACCTATGTGTAGGGCCAATATGCCTTTCTTTCTATAATCACCAGAGATATATGGTTTAACGTGCTCACACTTTGGGACTTGGGCGTCTTGTTGTTGTTTACTCACTTGTAGTTGTTTGTCGATGGTGATTGATGATGACTGCAACAGGTTGATATTATGCAAGGACTGTCTAAAGAGGACAAGAAGCGAAGACCGCAAGGGCGCCGCCATGTTGATCACATGGTGCTCCATGGAAGGAAAGGAACATGCGCAGTTGCAGACCAAGGCTGCATAAAGCCCATTGCGCATGTTTCTTTCCTTCCATGGAGCACCATGTGATCAACATGGCGGCGCCCTTACGGTCTTCGCTTCTTGTCCTCTTTAGACAGTCCTTGATATTATGGTAGGAGTTTGTGTTGTGTGAGTGTATGGTTTCAAAATAAACGGGGCAAACAAAACAAGAACAGGCTCCATTCATAAACTAAATAAAGGTCTCAAAAAACAGACGAGCGCAGGGTTCAATAAACAAATAATAAAGTAGGCTACTTTTCTTTCTTTCTTTAAACTGCGCTGTTTGTGCGTTGCGTGCGAGCTGTTGAAATCTGTGTCTGTGTGGAACGCCCTACCAACAGTCATTAAGACATGTGAATCCCTTGGCTCCTTCAAAACTGCTCTCAAAGGGCACCTACGGATGGCTGCAATTCGAAACTGGCCTCTGTAAAAGCTGAATTTTTATCTGGATTGTACTATGTTTTTGTATGGACGTGGTGTTGGGTGCCTGCACATATGCACACATGGCATCAACGCATGGTGTTGTGTGCAGGCGCCCTACACTCTGTCTTTGTACTATGGATTGTACTATGTTTTTGTATGGACGTGGTGTTGGGTGCCTGCACATATGCACACATGGCATCAACGCATGGTGTTGTGTGCAGGCGCCCTACACTCTGTCTTTCGTTTTCTTTTCTTTTATCCCCCTGTTCCCCTCACTGTATATATATTTTTTTTCCCTTTTCGCTTCCTATGATGAATTCCTGTTCTGTTCTTTAACTACATAGAAGTGTCTATTTGTTTGTCTCTAAATGTTTTGATGAATTGAACAATGTGGACCCTGTTGTAAACAAGTGTAAGGCTTAATTGGGTCGTCCACTCACAGTTAACAGTCTTTGTATTGAGTTTGTGCTTGAAATGTACTGTAATTCTGCAAACTGTTAATAAAGATTTCAATCAATCAATCAATCAATGTCTCTACTGGCGTCTTTCCACCTACAGCTGTGAGCCTGTGGCTTAATTAAAGGGAACCATGGTGCCATATCTCAAGGCAACCAGTGGGGGCGCCATTTGGTCACGAATATGTCAAATCAAATAAGATGGCTCCTATGTGTCTACATAGTACATTACACATGCTCTCGACATTACATAGTTTAGTCTTTGCATACGCCTGTAAGGCACATTTAATGTGTAATAAAACACGAAAGTGATTGTTATACGATGCTTTATAGTCATATTAAGATATAAGTCGAACCGGGGCGCCTGGGTGAAAACCAGGAAGCCTAACATAATACCTCCCACCAGCAAATAGACTGACTGCAGTAAGTGGACTTCCAACAGTTTTTTCAATGTTATTACTTATTATCATAATTACATCCCTACCCTAGTCTATAGTGCAGAAACAAAGACAGTGTCTTGGTATAAATGCTGGTGCAAAGCTGAACAGAGTTCACTTTTCCTCTTCAACCCACTGAGAAAGAATAATGCCTGAAGTAGCGAAACCAGCGCCCAAGAAGGGCTCCAAGAAAGCCGTCACAAAGACTAAGCAAAAGGCGGCAAGAAGCGCAGAAAGTCCAGGAAGGAGAGCTATGCCATCTACATCTACAAGGTCCTGAAGCAGGTCCACCCTGACACCGGTGTCTCTTCGAAGGCCATGGGCATCATGAACTCCTTTGTCAACGACATCTTTGAGCGCATCGCCGGTGAAGCCTCCAAACTGGCCCACTACAACAAGCGCTCCACCATCTCATCCAGGGAGATTCAGACTGCCGTCCGCCTGCTGCTCCCCGGTGAGCTGGCCAAGCACGCCGTGTCTGAAGGCACCAAAGCTGTGACCAAGTACACCAGCTCCAAGTAAACTGTTCTCTCTGCTCTAAACACAACGGTCCTTTTAAGGACCACCCATCTTTTCAAGAAAGAGTTGATCCATAAATTAATAATTACAAATGGCAAATGCCTTAAACAGCCATGTTGACCTGACGAAGATGTAACTTAAACATCGAAACGTTATCACTTTTTACGTGCACCCTGAAACTAAGGGCCGATTCATACTCCTGTTTCGGCGCTGTAGTGCCGAAATGATTTCGGCTCGTCAGAAATTTTCAGTAGCACCGAAGAGCCGACTTTAGGACGGTACCCGCCCCCCCGAACCTCAAATGACGTCAAATTGTAGGCTCTACAGAGCCGAACCGACTTTTATTCGGCTCTAAAATAGGAGTATGAATCGGCCCTAAGGGCCCAAATTGTCCGAGCTGCTCTAGTGCCTTCTTTTTCGCATGTAACCTGTCCTGCTTCTGAGATGCACCAGCCTGGCCTGCCATAGGCTAGAGACGCGGTTGGAACTCTGTTCTATATTTAAGCAATATTACACGAGAAGGTGTGGGTTAACGTGATTATTGCCACGACAGTGATGCGGTCAGGAACGAGACGGAGTCGAGTTCCGCAAGCATCACTGATGCTTGACCCACACCCTCGAGTGTAATATTGCAATTCTACCACAGTTACCCTTAAAACTATTAAAATCGCTGAAAGAATATTTTTTTTAATGACAGATGTAGTCACTACGACCACAACCTTCATAAGAAACTAGCTAGCCTAGCCACCAAGTTTGCTAGCGCTCTGGGAGAACAGAACAGCTGAATTATTTGTTTTGATTAGGTCGTGAACAGTGCTGGTTTAACCCACGGCTAGAAGGCTGTTTCAACCAATCAGATTGCTCCCTCGAAACGACCTGTGGTAGAATCTGCATAGAAACAGTCATGTTTGAACATTATGGTAAAGTGTGCTGCCACAGGACGAGGATCACAATGTATGCATTTAACCGACTTAATCCAGAACAAAGCAAGAATAAAAACATGGTACATACAAATAGTGAGATTTCCTCTTCTCTTGGCTTCTGTGTACTTGTGATTGTGTATACATGTGAGTATGTACAGTTTGTACACGGTCCCGTGATCTATCTGTGCCAGTTAATGTATGTGTAATACAGTTTATGGAAATGTTAGCTATTTGGGTTTCAGTGTTAATGTGACTTGATTTACTTGGACCATTTTTCACTCCACGTCTTTGGAATTATTTAATGGGTGAGTACAAACGGAGCATTTATCACATTCATGCCGCCGCGCATCTTTCATTTCTACCAGGACCTGGTGCAAGCGATCTATGCCTGTGATACATGAAAATTTACGAAGTATAATTAAATTATCACAGGCATTCTAGGTCTAATTGTCTCCCTAAAATATAACTAGGGTAGGGACTACCCGGACTAGGGATATATGATAATAAATAAACATTTAGGGTAAATCTATATTTCAATTTGAATTAATAGCTATTCCACTCCAATTTAAATGTAACACTATACATACTGGCACAATGTTTCTTGAGGGAAAAAAATATATAAGACATTTTAGAAGCGGCCAAAAATTGTGTATGTAATAATAGTTAAAGAAAAAATAATATTAATATATATATATATATATAGTATAACTGTGCTATATAAGTTGCATGCAAATGTGTGGTGTTTCATCAATTTTACATTTTATTGAGCTATGTCATATTTTTTGTAAATGGCACCATTGGAATTGAATTATACATTTGAGTGTGAAATTAACAACATGTCAGATTTCTCATCACAAAACAAGTACTTAGCAGAGTGAGATAAAGTGCCCTCTGATAAGTCTCCATGCCACAGGGCCAACAGCTGTGTTTGCAGACACTGGAAAGTTGTACATTTAAAAAAGAAATCTTCACCACAAACGACTAGATTTACTTTCATTCCAAACACAGACATCTCTGCTTGCTCTGCAGCAAATATGGAACAGGGTATTATATGGTAAAACTATTTTAAAAGACAAATGACAGAGGAAAGTTGACAAACAACTGTACATGTAAGGGTGTACAAGTGAGGTTTTAAACGTCCCTAAACAAAACACAGGACTCCTCAACCCTCCACATGGTTTGATTATGAAGCTAAACTCGTCTACTATCTGATCGAGTTTTTTGTATGGCTTTAATACATTTCTTTGTATGTATGTTATTTAGTTTTAGTTGTAGAGAAAACACAACTGTCTCAGTATTCTGCAGCACATAGTACTGACCTAGTGGGTTGAGTCTACATCGTTCTCACATATCCTTTAAATTCCACCCCCTCCTCCTCTTACAACATTCTCTACTTCAGAGTTTAGTTCAGTGCATCTGAAACTCGAACCGCTCTACAGCATGGCAGAAGTCGCCCCAGCTCCCGCCGCCGCCCCGGCTAAAGCCGCCAAGAAGAAGGCAGCACCCCGACCCAAGAAGACCGGCCCCAGCGTCGCTGAGCTTGTCGTCAAGGCCGTGTCCGCCTCCAAGGAACGCAAAGGTGTCTCCCTGGCTGCGGTCAAGAAAGCTCTGGTTGCCGGCGGCTACGATGTCGAGAAGAACAAGGCCCGCGTCAAGATCGCCGTAAAGAGCCTGGTTGCTAAAGGCACCCTGGTTCAGACCAAAGGTGCCGGAGCATCTGGCTCTTTCAAGATGAACAAGGAGGCACCGAAGGAAAAGAAACCCGCGAAGAAGGCAGTCAAACCCAAGAAGCCTGCAGCCAAAAAACCCGCCGCGGCAAAGAAGTCTCCGAAGAAGGCAGTGGCCAAGAAGCCCGCAGCCGCTAAGAAATCTCCCAAGAAGGCAAAGAAGCCTGTAGCTGCAAAGAAGCCTGTAGCTGCAAAGAAACCAGCAGCCAAGAAGAGTCCGATAAAGGCGACGAAGAGTCCCAAGAAGGTGAAGAAGCCCGCTGCCGTAAAGAAAGCCCCAGCTAAGAAGGTAGCGAAGCCCAAGGCGGCGAAACCCAAGAAGGCTGCCGCTAAGAAGAAGTAAACAACAACACAGCCCCTTTACCCACAAAGGCTCTTTTAAGAGCCCCCCACAACTTCATTTAAAGAATGTTCCTTTATTTAATATAGTTGTCATTTCAATGAATATGTAGGAAACAATGCGATTACTTACGAAATTATTCCGCAGTAGGCTACTCTATTTTGCATACATAACAAATTGATCTATGAGTTAATACGCATGCTGCATAATGTAAATTATATCAATGCAATGACTGAGCAACTAGAGTAGTCACTAGACTAGAGTGCGAGTCTGTGAGAGCGTCTACTTTCCATTCCACGCCAAGAGGGTGACCAGATACATCCAGCTGGCCCGTCGTATCCGCGAAGAACGTGCTCAAACCTTTCTGACACAACTGATAGAACTCCCAAAATCATCTTTATTTTAAAGAGCATTTTCTACATGTCAGTGTGGCATATGAGCATTGGAATAATATAATGGTAATATATCAGACACTGATCTCTTCTCCCACTAACTATGCAAATGTACATTATTGCATAATTAACGCGACGATACACTACACTGGTTAAGATTTCCCCCTCTTTTTAAATCAAACATGAATTTTGCGCAGTTGCTAGCTGCCACTGTTCAGGGTGGCGCTCAATGGAGTTAGTGTTGACTTGTCTGGCATAATGTCCACCGCCTGCCTGATTTATTGTCCCGCTAAAATAGTTCTCCCGCTACAATATACAATTTGTAGCGGGACGATAGGCAAACTGGAAGCAACTAAATTCATCCCAAACTGAATCAATTGATGCTGGCAAATCGGTGTGAACTTAATCTGCATTAACCCGGATACAATGTTATAAAACGTGGCATGGTGCGTCATGGCCACATAAGGCCAACGGCTCCAAACCTGCCCTGCACCGGCGCTGGGGACTCATATTGCGAAACGAATAAGTGCGCTCCGGTGTCCCAGTAGCATGGATTGATGCATGTTAAAAAACATGTCTTGGCTGTTACAGGAGACAGTTATTGTGACATATACAAAGAAAAGTATGACCTTTCAATAAGCATGTACATACTCGTTTTACATGCAGCTGATACTCTTGTCAGTCCTTGAATCATGGTTTATATGCAAACATTGCCTCCCTCATGGGGTGGACCTGAATGTCTGAGTGATTGAGGTGATTTGAAACATTTGCATGTTGCGCACACATACGGTACATTAAATGTCCCTGCACACCGAGCGTGTATTTCTAGCTGCGTTTCTCCACCAGTTTTCCGAAAAACGCGTCCAGTGTGCAACCAGCTTTAATCCTTGGTTTAAATCAGTTAGATGAAAAATACTATATATTTATTAAAAATAAAATGGTCATGTTAGGTTCATGACTTGACTGCAAGGTATGTATGTCTATTAATGGAAGATTTTTCTTCAAATAACACATTCGGTGGTAATTAAATCCCTGTCTATATTTTAGAGGGACACTCTTATACGAGGCATGCGGGATAACTATTTTAGCGGGACAATAGATCAGGCAGGCGGGAGAACATTATGCAGAAACAAAGACAACACGGACTCCACTGAGTGGAGCCCTCTGTACATCCCTGGATCACGTGACAGTGGCAGTTAGCCACCAACTGCCACATTAATTTGATTTAAAAAGAGGGGTCATCATAACCAGTGTGTTGACGTGGCAATTATGTAATGTCAAATAATGGATTTTAGTGAGAAGAGATTAGCGTCTATTATATTATGTCATTGTTCATATGCCACTGACTAAAACTATGTGGGAAATGCTCTTTAAAATAAATAGATGGGTGGCTCTTAAAAGAGCCGTTTTGGGGTTTTACTAGTGTCAGAAAGGTTTAAGCACGTTCTCCGCGGATACGACGGGCCAGCTGGATGTCTTTGGGCATGATGGTTACCCTCTTGGCGTGGATGGCGCACAGGTTGGTGTCTTCAAACAGACCGACCAGATAAGCCTCGGCGGACTCCTGGAGAGCCATGACGGCGGAGCTCTGGAAGCGCAGATCAGTCTTGAAGTCCTGAGCGATCTCCCTCACCAGGCGCTGGAAGGGCAGCTTGCGAATAAGCAGCTCGGTAGATTTCTGGTAACGACGGATCTCCCTCAGTGCCACTGTACCGGGACGGTATCGATGAGGCTTCTTCACTCCACCGGTTGCCGGCGCGCTCTTACGAGCTGCCTTGGTGGCGAGCTGCTTTCTGGGCGCTTTGCCGCCAGTGGACTTACGAGCGGTCTGCTTAGTCCTTGCCATTGTATCTTGTTATCTTCTAAAGAAGTTGACGATAGAATGCTCGATGTATCGCAAACTGCTGTTTTTATTTACGCTTCTCAGACGCCGTTGTTCTCTGATTGGTCAGTGGTCAGGGACCTCCTTGTTTAGGGAGGTACCATGCATCACTTGCACCGATTGGAGGGGTCTGGAATCTGGACTGGGGCTGCTGTAATAGTAGTTTCCAACAAACTGAACAAAGAAAATACTTTGCTCTATGTTGTATGATAGGCCTATGGGAGTATAAGGCAAATAAATAAGCATAAAAGCATAATGTATTTATACATACATTATATTGTCACACAGCATATTCATGTTGTTAAACTTCCAATATTTGGACATTTCGCTGCTTTTGTGTTGATTGTGGACTCTACAATGTGCATGAACTTAAATATAGGCTAAATGTAAAGGATATGATTTCCTACAAATTATTACTACCAGATAATATGGGTGTATAAGCAAAGAGGAAAATGCTGCTTTTTATCTCATTGGATCTGAGACGTTGTCTCTGGTCAGGAACCTCCTGTTTTGGGAGGAGCAGTTCATGCCACTACTACTGATTGGTTGGAAGCTCATACACACTCCGCTCCGCGCTAACATCCGTTTCTATGATTGGTGGGGCGCACACCCGCACATACAGACAGTACTATTCTCTGTGTTGTTGAAGGTATAAATGGTCTCGCGCGCCTCTCCTCCAGCACATTTCTTCGAGATTCAACAGCAGAAATAAACCTACTACAAAATGAGTGGCCGAGGAAAAACCGGAGGAAAAGTCAGGCAGAAGGCAAAGACCCGCTCATCCCGTGCCGGGCTCCAATTCCCCGTGGGTCGTGTCCACAGGCTGCTGCGTAAAGGCAACTATGCCCAGAGAGTCGGTGCCGGAGCCCCGGTATATCTGGCGGCTGTCCTCGAGTATCTCACCGCTGAGATCCTGGAGTTGGCTGGAAACGCTGCCCGCGACAACAAGAAGAGTCGTATCATCCCCCGTCACCTTCAGCTGGCCGTCCGCAACGACGAGGAGCTCAACAAACTGCTGGGTGGAGTGACCATCGCTCAGGGCGGTGTGCTGCCCAACATCCAGGCTGTTCTGCTGCCCAAGAAGACTGAGAAAGCCGCGAAGAAATAAATCTACTTAACTCGACTGAACAAACCCCCACAAAGGCTCTTTTAAGAGCCACCCACTGTTTCTATATGAGAGTCATTTCCAACATCCTTAACGAAATATAAGTGCATCAATTAAGCTATTTAACCTCCTAGTTACTTCCCTAGGGGAAGTTCCCCTAGTATTATGTAATGGTGAAATTACCCTGCCGGTATAGTAGGCTACAATGCTTTATATTGTCCATTTTAACACCCACATTGCCCCATGATGCATTTAAATTAAGTATGCAATGATAACTTTGCCACAATCATTTCCAATATCCTTACCGCACTAAGTGCATCAATTACGCTATTTAACGTGCTAGTTAATTCCTAGTATTATAGTGAACAACACCACATTGCCCCATGCAATGAACTTTGCCATGTATTTTTTTTTTCTTTTCACATGATGCTACTGTAGTGGAGCAAATATGAAATCTAAATTATGACAAGCTTTTTAATGTTGAACACCAATTTACAGCAATAATTGTTGCCGATGAATTAATGCACAGCACTTAATTAACAAGTTACATACCTAGTCTTAGCATAGTTATTCAGATCAGCGTCAGATGACTGACGTGGACTAGCTGGCAATTTGTTTATAATATTTGGATAAACCCTTTCTTTGAAAAGATGGGTGGTCCTTAAAAGGACCGTTGTGTTTAGAGCAGACAGAACAGTTTACTTGGAGCTGGTGTACTTGGTCACAGCCTTGGTGCCTTCAGACACGGCGTGCTTGGCCAGCTCACCGGGGAGCAGCAGGCGAACGGCGGTCTGAATCTCCCTGGATGAGATGGTGCGGCGCTTGTTATAGTTAGCCAGTTTGGAGGCTTCACCGGCGATGCGCTCGAAGATGTCGTTGACGAAGGAGTTCATGATGCCCATGGCCTTGGAAGAGACACCGGTGTCGGGATGGACCTGCTTTAGGACCTTGTATATGTAGATGGCGTAGCTCTCCTTCCTGCCCTTTCTGCGCTTCTTGCCGCCCTTCGTGGCGGTCTTGGCGACGGCGCCCTTCTTGGAGCCCTTCTTGGGCGCTGGCTTTGCTACTTCAGGCATGTTTCTTTCTCAGTGGAACGAAGAGAAGAAGTGATCTGTGGTCTGCGTTGCACCAGTATTTATAGCACGCCTATGCAAATGTATGCGACTCCCACTATACGATTGGCTGATCTGATCCTTCCACAAAGAGGGTGGTGTCTTGTCTTTGTTCCTGCATACTGTTTTCCCGCTCGTGCAACATGTTGAGGGGTTAATATACATTAGAGAGTAAATTAAGAATGTACAGATATTTTGGGTATTAGGCTATTATGTTTTTCCACTTTTCCCCCTGATCTATCTAGATGTTCATTAAGACAGTGGCAATATTCCAATTATATTATATCATAATGAGTTAAAGAATTGTTATGAATTGATAATTATACTCTTCTGTGCTTATAAAGCCAAAATAGAGAGCTGGCAGTGGCAGGCTCACACAGGCTCGTCACAGGCTTATTTACAACTTGAAACCTTAGTTTAACGTATGTGTAGTGGAGCTAGTCTAATATATCTACATTTTCACCTAACAGAGAGAGAAATGTCAAGAACCAAGCAGACCACACAAAATAATATTACATTTAGCCTACATTTAGTGTATGTGCATGTCCAAATATTGGAAGTTTAACCACATGAAATATGCTCTGAATATATAATATGAATTAGATGTTAATTATCTTGTTAAGATCCCTACTTATTTATACACTTGTATAAAACAAGTTTGATTTAATTTGAACTGTACATGCATCCCTGTGTTATTTTGTCACAAGTATAAATGCTTATTTATTTGCCCCAAAAAACGTCCAAACATTGCTTGACTGAGAAGAACACCAAAGGGGATCATATAATCCCAACCTGTGGAGGGCAGCAATGTGCCGGAAGGCATCCAGTCTGCCGGAAAATCACAAGAAGAAGATGAAGAACAAACATTGCTTGATTGGTGTTTGGTACGTGTGAATGAGGCCTTAAGGCCTATTCATAGTCTGGATTTTCAGTGGTGAGGTGACCACCGCTCCGGTGGTGAGCTGACCACCGGAACTGAAATAACGTTGAGCGGTGGTGAGTGAAAACAGAGAGCGGTGGCGGTGGTTTGCTCTTCACCGTGGCTCGTGACGCCATGTTTATTTTATGCATATTTATTAGACAAAGTGCATTGCTGGATGCATTTATGTCACCCATGTGTAACCCACATGTGAAATTAGGGTGTACTATATTAGTAATATAAAAAGTTTTTTTAGTTTTAGTTTTCTGCAACAATTTTCTTCATTTTGTTGAGGAAATGCAGAGCCAGATCACTCATAGCATGTCTAAGGATAGAATTCTGGATGAGCAGGACATCATGGACATGTGCAGAATTTTGAACGAAACGGGCCACTCCTGAAAACTTTGGAAGACAATCTTAGCCAATCAGTGTAGAATCTGAGAAATCCAACAGACTCTTCTTGATCACATGACTACAGAGATCATGTGGACTGATTTGCGTGAGATTTGGATAAAATCTGTGACTAACATAAGCAATGTGTTTTACAGCAATCGGCCTCATGGTGGCGCTATAACCAGCAGATGTGGAGGGATGCAGGGACAATGTTTTTCCATGTCCTCTAGGGAGTGTGTATACATACTGTAAGTTGTATACAAATCATGCAGTTATAGCTAAAAACAGGAATTGGCCTGTTATAGCGCCACCGTGAGGCTGATTTGGGAGGGGGGAAATGGTGGCATGTCGTCCTCGGCCTAGTGGAAATGTTTGTGTATAATTGATGTATGGATAAAATGTGTACGAGTAATCTACAGAAATGTGTCTTGCCTAAATTGGCCTCATGGTGGCGCTATAACAGGCAGTTGAGGAATATTGGGGCAGAGGTTCGTCGTTGGCATCCAGGGAGTGTGTGTGCAAAGTTTGGCATGGATCGGGCCAACGGTGCCGGAGATTAGCTGAACCGCTGAACGGACGGATGGAAGGACGGACGGACTGAAGGACCCACACACACACACAGTGCAAAACATACTCTTCCCCCATGCCTTCGGCCTGGTGGAGAAAATAAACAACATCCCTTTAAAGGAGAACTGACACGCCCCTCGGGAGCTAATAACTGCTATCAAACAATGCTATCATGATTCTGACGTCAGACTGGCGAAAGCTTTCCCCAACGACTTCTATGCGGGCTCGCCGGGCTTGGTGGCCGTGGTAGCATAGCAACTTATGCTACTATTTTGGTGTCACATTTAGCTTGAATACTGGGTGAAAGTCTCATTCAAAAAATTAATTTTTCGCAACATTGTTCAGGTGAACTGTGTGTTTATGCTTGTTCATTGTAATAATCAATATCGCTATGATTATTTTATTTATCGCCGCGTCGCTCCGCATGACAACATACAGTCTAGCCCGTCTCAGATGCAGGCTGCACACACACGGACGGACGGACGTATAGTCTCTGGTCAGGTCCCCGCATTGAACTGGGCATGTGTGTACGCACACACACACACGGCTATAGTGCATGACAGCGGGGAAGAGAGCTACAGACGCCCGAGGCAGATTCCGTGCCATTGCGTGTGTGTGTGTGTGTGTGCGTAGACGGGCTAGACTGTATGTTGTCATGCGGAGCGACGCGGCGATAAATAAAATAATCATAGCGATATTGATTATTACAATGAACAAGCATAAACACACAGTTCACCTGAACAATGTTGCGAAAAATTAATTTTTTGAATGAGACTTTCACCCAGTATTCAAGCTAAATGTGACACCAAAATAGTAGCATAAGTTGCTATGCTGTGTGTGTACACACATGCCCAGTCCCCCGTAGAGGCTCATGATCTCGTCCGCAAGACTATGCCTCGGCATAGCGATATTTATTATTACAATGAATACAAACATAAACACACTATAGTTCACTTGAACAATGTTGTGGTAACTAACTACGGTATTACAGAGTGAGAGCGAGGGTGTACATGTCAGCCTGCGGCTGAGAGGGGAAAAGAACAGTAGTCGCGCTGCTCTCACAGCGGCCAGACAACAGCAGACCGTCCGTAGTCGCGACTGTCGCGCTGCGGGGCTGAGAGGTCTCAGAGCGGGCAGACAGGGGTGTTGGCGACCGGGGGAACATGGGACTCCAGTCCAAAATTTGCGCTTGTGCTGCAGTTCCCCTAAAAAACCCCACGCCAACCTCAATTGCATTCAAACTAAGCATTTCTGGCGAAAAAATAATTTTTTTCAATTACATTTATAGCCAATATGACGCTAAATGTACCGTCAAAAACGCTAGCCTGACCTATAGCCACTTGTTGCTAGCGCCGTAGCCCCGTTTCAAACTGTTTCAAACTGTTTTCAGTCAGACCACGTGATGTGCTGTACCACCCATATTAATTTCGGGGCATGTCAGCGGACCTTTAAGGGAAAGCCGATGAGGTGACTTCCCCTTTAATGACAGTGTGTGTGGAGGCTGACTGAAGCTGCAGTGTGGAGAGAGAGAGAAGCAGACAGAACGTCAGAACAGAAAGCTGCTAAACTGATTAAAAAGAAGAAATCTGTGATAAAAAACGTTTGATTTAAAACTTAAGAACAGTGACACACACTTGTGTGAAGTGTTTGGTCAGACTTGGGAGCAGAACCTGCTCGGATTGTTTTGAGTTTGTGCAGACCGAGTGTTTTGGTGAGTTTAAAAACTATTAATTGATTCATTGCACTAAATGTTGTGATTGAACTTTTGTATGGAAACGTTTTGTATTATTTCATGAGTAAGAGTATATTGTGTATGTTTTGATGATACAATGTTTTGTTCATGGTAAAACATGAGTAGGCTACAATTAAGGCAGCTCAGCTGGGCAGCCAGCTGCTGGCAGTAATAATCAGCATTAATTTGGGTCTAGTTGTGCACAATATAGCTAGTGCTAATTGGCCCACAGTGCCTGAAGCAATTGAGTTAGTAATTTAGTGATTTATTTTCTTCATGGCCTGTTGTACAGGTCAGGTTTCCCTGTGGGAACAACAATGTTGAAGATAATCAAGATGGAACACTGATTCAAAGAACCATCCTACAGTGCAAGGGTCCACTTTGCACAGTGACAGACCACTGAATAGCGACTTTAAGCAATGACGGATATGGCAGTCGGCGTCGGCAACCGGAAATGGATCAGTGCTCAATACATAAGCCTGCTCTCCGTCGCAGCCCTTTCTACTACGGGAGAACCTACACTTCCACGTAGTGTCTACAACGCCATGTCATAACCATGTTTATTGAAATTATAGCTGTCATACATTTACACCGTTTGCTCCATCACCTCTTTTATGCTGTGTGATGTGTTGGCATGCTCTGAATGAAGAAATAACACTAATATTCATATTAACCATGTTAAAACTGTTTTAGAATAACAGATTGATCCAGCACCTTCCTCTTTTTTTTTTTTTAAAGTCAACAAGTTTTTCTAAGTCTGTATTTAATCTATTAACTATTATTTTTGCAAGTATTATAAAATCAACATTCATTAATGTAACATGTCCAATTATCTAAATTATATGATGACCCTTTTTTATATATAAGCGATATAACACCATGGTAGAAGGATGAATGCATTTTGCCCTCCTTGATCCCATCATTATATACAGAGGTTAGCATATGCACCAAATCGTTTGCGCAGGAGAGATATAACTCATTAGGCAGGCCATCAGGGCCTGGGGATTTACCCTTACTCAACTGGACAATTGCGTCCCTCACTTCCTGATTGGTGATTTCCCCACCCGTAGAGTTACGGCCAACCTCCCTCAAATCAACTGAATCAAGGAAGGCATGCAATTTATATTCATCAATCGTAGTTTTCTGGTACATCTTTTCACAGAGATTCCTAACCGTTTCTCTTTTCATCCTCTCATCCTCTACCATATCACCATTTTCATTTAAAATCGCGCTGACATGTTTACTTTGGAGTTTCTTTTTATGCATATTTATAAGACAAAGTGCATTGCTGGACGCATTTGTGTCACCCATGCCTGCCTGTAGGCGGAGGCCCTGGGAGACATCATTTAATTTGGCCAACTCAGATTCCATTTCAGTTAGTTTATCATTATCCTCATCATTTTTATTTCCCTTAGTTTTTAGATTTATATAATCAGCCATCAATGTACTATATATTTCGTTTAGCTCTTGATTCAATATTTTACATTTGTATTTAAAGTAGTATCTTAGCCTATCTTTAGTGGTTTCCCATAAGTCAACATATGAGTTAGTTAAGACGTTTAAGCCTTTGGCAATAACCACTTATTTTTTTAACTCTGTAAGCACATCATTATTATTTAAACAGTTCACATTTAATTTCCAAAAACCCTTCTTTTCTGTCTTGCCAAACCTCAAGAGGACTACTACTGCTAGATGATCTGAATTGACCAAGACACGTGTCTTATAGTATATAGGGCTAATATCATCATTTACATATATGCGGTCTATTCTTGTCTTGACATTTCTGTCAAAGCGAGTATAGCCGACCTCAGTTGGATGCAACATCCTAAACACGTCTCTCACACCACACAATTCGCTCATTTCTTTAAGAGCGATACCTTCTCTATTGCGAGCCCGGGCATTCAAGTGTTGAGACGAAATCCTGTCATTATCATCAGTATAAGCATTAAAATCTCCACATAGTATAGTAAAATAACCAACTGTTAATAACTCATATAACTTCTTAAACATTCGTACTTTCCTTGCTGCATCCGGAGGAGTATATACATTTATAATTCTAATTTTTAAGTTTTGATAAAAACAATCCACTAATAAAATTCTTCCTGGAATAATTTCTCTTGCCCTTATAACTTCAGCTTTATTCTTAAAAAATACGCCTATGCCATCAGCCTTATCTGTGCCAAAAGAGATAATTGAAGTGCCCTTTTCCCATTTTAGCGTTACATCCGCAATGTCCTCCTGAGTAGTTAGTCGCAGTTCTTGTGCGCATATAATATCATACGTAGTGTTGTGCAATATGTCCATTTTAACATTTCTATTTTCCATCGACTTGATACCTCTCACGTTACAAGTGACGATAGAAAGTGTAGACATTATGATATTAAGTTAGATAGAGGCATTCATTTTCTTTTGTATTTTTTGTCCTCATTCGCCAGAGGCGACGTGAGTCGCTTCTGTTTGACACTCACATGTTGTGTAGCTCTCGGAGTTTCTTCCTCAGCTGTAGCCGCAAGAATGAGCCCCCCTCCACTGAACGCCATCTCGCTGCTTCTCGAGTTGCCACTACTCAACTCGTCGCTTGCCGAGTCGTACTCAGATTCATCGCCTCGCTCCTCCTGCTGTTGCTCGCCGGTCCCCCCCTCATCCCCCACGCCTGAGGAATCAGACCAGGCCGGAAGCAGCTCGTTGACAGCCCTCTCCAGTTGTCTGACAGCCTCCTCCGTCTCCTCCGCTGCTGCTGTCTCCGGGAGGCAGAGACGCTGTTGTCTCTCCGCAGTAGCCACTCTGACTCCTTCAGCAGCTGCTCTCATGATGTTGGCCACGGCGAAACTGCCATTCCCACTTCCTCTTCCTCTGCTAGTCACGGTCACACCCGCTGCCTTCTCGTCAGTCACCCGTCGCTGGATCGCCTGGATCGCCTCCTCGTCACTGA
Organism: Protomyctophum bolini; assembly: GCF_963924005.1. Classification (NCBI taxonomy): domain Eukaryota; kingdom Metazoa; phylum Chordata; class Actinopteri; order Myctophiformes; family Myctophidae; genus Protomyctophum; species Protomyctophum bolini. Next base: position 36,023,802 of record NC_137872.1, on the reverse strand, counting down.
CTGAGCCTGCCTCCTCCCCCGGTACCTCGTCTCCCGGGATCACCAGTAGTGCAGGCTCCGTCTGCATGGTACGGCTCTGCCCACTGTCAGCCGACAGTGGGGTGCTGGCGTTAGCCGGTGGCGGCGGTCTGGTGCGCCCCTGTAGACCGACGAAGCGGTTCTGCTGTTCCTCGGCTCTCTCTTTCCTCTCTGCACGTGCCTTGTTGCTGTAGGACTGAGGGCACTGGAAAAAGGAGTGCCCCCTCTCTCCACACAGGCTGCATTCAGCGTCGTTCGAACACTCTTTGGCTTTGTGGCCCAAGGTCCCACATCTCCAGCACTTCACCTGTGTGCACTCTCGGACCTGGTGCTCCGTGCTGTTGCACACAAAACACCGCGTCTGCTGTCCAGGATAGTAAATCCGCCCGTTGTATCGGCCCAGGGAAATAGAGCTTGGCAGTGACATACGTTGCTTTTTTTCATCGTGCTTGAGTTCTAGAGATGAGTCGGTCATGAACGAACGAATCAAAAGAACTAGTTCTTTTTGGTGAACGAAACCGATCCGGTCACTTCCGTGAACGATCCGTTCAAAATGCAAATGACGGGGAGTCGCCCGGCTGCTCTTCTCATTCAGTGCGAGGCTGCGAGACGGAGCCTGCCAGGGCGGGGCCATGCTCTCCGTCTCCAGGGCTCCCACAGCGCACGCCGCACAACACAGTTGCAGAGGAGAAGTGGGTGGTGACTGGTCATACGATACGACCGAAAGACCGAAATGCATATTTCGTTCTTCGTTCAAAGTGGGTCGGATCGGTCATACTGGTACATTGACCGAAAGACCGAAATCATTCGTTCAAAGTTTCGTTCTTCGTTCAAAGTGGGTCGGATCGGTCATACTAGTACAAAGGTACATTGACCGAGGAGACCGAAAGTTTCGTTCTTCGTTCAAAGAGCTGTAACAGTATAACCGACCGGGAGAAGGGGGTGGTGACTGAACGAAGTGCTGTAAACCAACTGTGAAGTGTGTACGAATGACTGACTTGGGTCTGACATTGTCTAGCATTGGAAACCCATACGTTTTTATTTATATAATATATATATAATGATTGACTTGGGTCTGACATTGTCTAGCATTGGAAACCCATACGTTTTTATTTATATAATATATATATAATGACTGACTTGGGTCTGACATTGTCTAGCATTGGAAACCCAAGTCTGTGGACTTTTAATGCTTGCTTTATTCATGCTCCCCTGTGATGTCATGGCAGCCAAGTCTGTGGACTTTTAATGCTTGCTTTATTCATGCTCCCCTGTGATGTCATGGCAGCCAAGTCTGTGGACTTTTAATGCTTGCTTTATTGATTGTTTGTCACTCTTTGATGAATTGAACAAGGTGGTCCACCTGGTTATTAAAGTGACTGGTTATTAAATTTGCTCTCTTCTGTTTAAATGTACTACTATTATGGTGATATTATAATATTATGGTGAAATTATATCAATGGAAAATAAACAGGCTAATGCATACCAATAAATATATAGTATTTAATGCTATAAAAAAAATGAAAATAGATTAGGCTCCTTCTTTATACTAATAGCATACAATTCATATTACCATAATTGGTTAGTATAGATTAAATATAGGAGGGGCGTAGAGGAATGGAGTTAATCAATGATAATATTTTATTTTTGGATATAAAATATAAATTATATATTTCCCCTCAAATATCTTAGTTTTACCAACATTGTTAATGTGAAATAGTTTCTATATGCTTATTTATTTAAATTGTGATAATTGCTATAGCTATTGGAGCTCTGGTGGTCCCAGACAGACAGGGGACGTAAAGAAGAAATTATGCCCGGGTAGAAGGCTTCATGACTGGGGGAGACTGGGGGGAGTGACTGGTGTTGACATCGCGGATCGTCTGACTCTGCCAAAACGGAACAGTTACCCTCCAAAAAAACACCTCCATTCAGTTTCATTGTAACTGAGATTTTCGATCATAATTCATATTTTTTTAATACCGTATTTAGCTATAACGAGTGCAAATGTTCGATGCTAATTGGCAGTGCTACTCTGCTACTACCATAGACCGCAGGGGAAAAAATGGCTACTCTGCACAAGAGAAGATTAGATTAGACCCCATCCCTCCCAGAGAAAATCCCATAGCCTGGAAGGACGATCGGCCTGGCTCGGCCAATGATTGAAGTTGAACGACTCGTTCGAGTGACTGGTGGGTCCGTGCCATAGAGTATGGTCCGTGCGGGAGATCCTATAGGGACATGACCGAAATGACCGAAATGAACGGATCATTTTAGTGAACGAACGAACGACCGATCCGTTCACTGAAAAGAACGAAAGTTCCCACCACTATTGAGTTCAACCTTATACTTGCGTACTCCATACCAGATCCCAAACTGGTCGAGTGGTTTGTATGGCTGCTCTTTTATTGAACAGTACCGTTTTAGGTACAGCTCCACATCATGATCTGAGACCCGGCCGGTCCAGAACTTGACTACAACGTTCACTGTCCCTATATTAACAGAGGATTCAATGGACCAGCCCGTCCATGTATCCTGCAGTTTGTCAGACTCATATTGCTCCAGGAAGCGACGGAGTGTCGACTCCTGGTAGAAACAAAGTTCGAACTCACGTCGGTTTGGCAAGGCAATAAAAGAGTAAATGTCCTTTGCACATACTAGGTTCGACTTGAACAAAAGCTCTTTGCCGACAAAATCCCTTGTCGGGAGCTCGGCCTCACCCGTGTATTTTAGCCTTGCCCAGTTATTGGAGAACTGGGAGGCAAACGAAGAAGCCATAGCTAGGGCATAGCTACTAGGGATCTTAACCTGCCATTTTGAGTGGTATAGTAGCTAAAGAAAATTTAAATACAATTAATTTCCTCCCTTCCCTCTTCCAGACATCGTTGCTTTAGCAGTAGTTCAAGAAGTGAATCCTGACATTTTGAGTAAAGCTGTAGATGGAGTCAGAAAACAGTTAAGTAACTCGGGTTTAAATAAGATATTTTAACTATTTCCTGAGCTGCAACTCCCCATGTGGTGTAGTTGGCTATATATCAATTCATAACGCCATGCTACACAGACTTCATTTTCAAAAGCTGAACACAGATTCAATGTTTTTTTATTGTTTTTTCCCTATGTCCAGATCTGAGGGTCTGTGTAAACAAACATTGAAGACAAATGTGAGGGTGCAAATTGTGACTTGCCAGAATGAGATTATGTATGAAAAACTTCACTTCACACATTTTTTTAATATATGAATCTTATTTGGGAGAAGGAGGCTTTTGGTTCGGTCTTACTTTATTCAGAAATAATAATTTAAATAAACTCAATCAATCACTCATGCATTCAGCTCCACCCTGTGGGGGAGGTCAGAGGCATCAGCCTACATCCAAACAGAAAAGCCCTATCTGGTTTAACAACTTTAAACACACTTTGCCACTCGATTTGCCATTCTCAACTTTCTTTTTATATAGCACATTTATCATGACCCAAGTCAACCCAAGTGCTGTACAGGTTAAAATAAAACAAAGAGCAAACAATGCAATATAAACAAACATCTAAAAAATACCCTCTATATTCAGCTATTAGTGTAGATTTGTCTTACACAAACATTACATTCTCATTGACAATGAATGGAGAATTTACATACCGGTATTTGTCTAAGCAAATTAAATTGGCTATTTTCGTCGCACACAAACATTACATTCCTAATGACAATGAATGGAGAATTTACGTCATGTGTCTGAGCAAATTGGCATAGTGTCTATTGTGTGTGTTTGCTACACCCACACAACTCTCCCCCTATGGGGGACGGGGTCTGCAGCTTTGGCACCGCCCAGTGCACTGCAGAGCAGTCTGCATTTTAAAGTACCGTATTTTATTGAATTTCCACAAATTACAAGGTATCACAATACATATCAAGCCTTGGAATTACAATAAAAAAACAGGCTGCTTGTCATCATATAAATACATTGAGGTACCGGTACATGCATATGTCATCAAAACAAAACATAAACATGTAGGCCTCAGAGTGTGCAAACAAATGGCACCATGCTTTGTGTGCCATGTGTGTCAACACCATCAAAACAAACCATTAAGTACAAACATTTAGGGGGTAAACATATTGCGACCGGGGGGCAAATCCGGATCCTCACATCAAAACACTGCTCACCTTACCATTCGGCCACTGATCCATGGTAGATTGAGGGCAAAGGTGTATACATATATACATTACAAAGATGACATTACATGGGCTATGTTAAAGTGACTATAGTGCTAATGTGGGCCAGTTTAAAAGCGGGTGCAGTCTCTTCTCCTCATCTGAGTTTTTCCTTCATTCACTTTCGTATCTTCATCCTAAGCAAAAAAATGTCCGGGCGAGGAAAATAAAGAAATAAAGGAAAAATGGGAGAATAAGTCATGTTACAGAACAACTCCTAATGACCAGACATTGAAAAAATAAAATAAAACACTAGTTAATTTTATATGGGGAACCACTAGAGAAGCTCTGTGCCCTATTTTAAAACCATGTATGGTGACTTAATGAATGTTTCTGCACAACCTAACACACACAAACACACGCACATATTAACTGTATATATGGTGATTTTGGGTGTGCCAGTACAGTAGTTACAGTACAGTAGAGGGACCCCCAAACGGTATATATGGTGATTTCGGGTGTGCCAGTACAGTAGTTACAGTACAGTGCAGGACCCCCAAACGGTAACTGTCATTTCTCAACCGTTTTTATTTGTGTTTTTCTGGACATTTTATAAGTTATAACTCTGTTTTATATAATAACACAGTCCTCCTATGAGACACAGAAGGAAAAAAATGTGGTATTTTATCATGATCATTAGTGAGCACAAATTATATGAAGATAGGTTGAAAAGTGGTCAGTTTAAGTTGAAATGAACATGTGCAAACAGACAGTCAGTCTGTCTGCACTCCCTGCCTTCCCCCTGTCACAAGGACACCTTTTGTTCCCCCTGGCTACTGGTATTGTAGTAATATAGTTGGCATAACTGACATTTTTAACCTAGTTTCTGATATGTTGTAGTCATCCCTTTTTTAAATAGGTTGTTGAAATAAAAAAGTATAATTCTGATTACCCTTACCTGTAGTTTTAAGTGATTAAAGTATTCTGCTTTGAGCCTAAATAAATTATTACATTTTTGTACTGGAAAAACACGTCTCTGCTCCTTATGTAAACCTGTTGGGTATTATGTGTTATCATATATTCTCTGGGTGAAACTCCCAGAGTGGCGTAGTCTGGTGTTCTGTGTCCGGGCCTTAGTGCCCTGGTCACAAGTACATGTCATCGGAGCACGCTTACTCACATAGTCTTACGATGACTGACCAGATTTAACGCAGTCTTAGAAATTTGTTTCTAGGATTTGGATACTCTTTGTTGGAAAAGATGGGTGGTCCTTAAAAGGACCGTTGTGTTTAGAGCAGACAGAACAGTTTACTTGGAGCTGGTGTACTTGGTCACAGCCTTGGTGCCTTCAGACACGGCGTGCTTGGCCAGCTCACCAGGGAGCAGCAGGCGAACGGCAGTCTGAATCTCCCTGGATGAGATGGTGCGGCGCTTGTTGTAGTGAGCCAGTTTGGAGGCTTCACCGGCGATGCGCTCAAAGATGTCGTTGACGAAGGAGTTCATGATGCCCATGGCCTTGGAAGAGATACCGGTGTCGGGGTGGACCTGCTTCAGGACCTTGTATACGTAGATGGCATAACTCTCCTTCCTGGACTTTCTGCGCTTCTTGCCGCCCTTTGCTGCGGTCTTGGTGACGGCTTTCTTAGAGCCCTTCTTGGGCGCTGGTTTCGCTACTTCAGGCATGGTTCTCTCTGTGGGTTGAAGAAAAGAAGTGAGTATTTCTCGACGTTGCACCATTATTTATACAAAGCCAACGCAAATTAAGTGTGCTACTTCCAGCATCTGATTGGCTTCTGCTGCAACTGCTCATGTGACCCACAGAGGGAGGTGTCTCAACACTGTCTTTGTTTCTGAATAATGTTCTCCCGTCTGCCTGATCTATCTCTCTCTTTCCAAGAGTTTATCCAAATAATTTAAGCAAATGGCCAAAAAGTGGCCATTACAGACTGTCCGCTAACCAGTTTTGTCCAGGTCAGTCATATGACATTAGTGTGAATAACAGTGCGACTGCGAAGACTACTTGCAAATTAGGTAAAGTAATGGGCAGTTTAATTCATAAGCAACAAAATGACTGCTGTAAATTATGTCCAGGTTATGGTATGGTATGGTATGACCAAGCTTGTGAAAATCTAGAATCATATTGCATTAGCTCCACTACACTAACAATGTGTATGCAGTTAAAATCTTCCACTACACTAACAATGTGTATGCAGTTAAAATCTTAATTGTATTAAAAGGTGTTTCAAGTTGTGAATACATGATTACCGGTAAATATAACTGCAGCTGTATAGTGATTGAGTTGACTCAGACTGCATTCAACTACTCAGGGAAATGTGGGTGTCATAGCAAGACAAACTGCATTGAAGTACTTAGACGTGTATCATCTCGTACAGTAGTAAGCATGGCGCAGGATCAATGCAAAATCAAAACACAAACCTGACTTTTATACTATTACCATGTATTTTGACCCTCAGCTTTTAGTGTAGATTCTTGTCCTGACAAATTAAATGCCATTGACAATGGATAATTTACGTAATGTAGAAGAGGAAATCGGCTATTTATTCCTAAAACAGTTATGCCATTGGATGGAGCACAATTAGAGCACCCCTCACTTCACACAGGTGTGATAATACTAAACTTAGATTGGAAATTACTCTTTATATTAGAAGGATTGGGTGGCTCTTAAAAGAGCCTTTTTTGGATTTGTTCGGTCGAAGCTGATCTATTTCTTGGAGGCTTTCTCTGTCTTCTTGGGGAGCAGAACCGCCTGGATGTTGGGCAGCACACCACCCTGAGCGATGGTCACTCCACCCAGCAGTTTGTTGAGCTCCTCGTCGTTGCGGACAGCCAGCTGGAGGTGACGGGGGATGATACGAGTCTTCTTGTTGTCACGAGCAGCGTTACCAGCCAACTCCAGGATCTCAGCAGTGAGATACTCGAGCACCGCAGCGAGGTACACTGGAGCTCCGGCACCGACTCTCTGGGCATAGTTGCCTTTACGCAGCAGTCTGTGGACACGGCCGACGGGGAACTGGAGCCCGGCACGGGATGAGCGGGTCTTAGCCTTCGCCCTGGCCTTACCTCCGGTCTTCCCTCTTCCACTCATGATGACGTTTTATTTCTGAAGTAATATCTCAGAGAAATGTGAGGAAACAGAGGCGCGTGAGAGCTTTTATATCTTCAACAAACACAGCCTAGTACTAATCTCTGTGTGCGGCTGTGCGCCCCACCAATGAATGAGAGCGAGTGTGTATGAACTCCCCTCCAATCAGACCTAGTGGCTGAACGGCTCCTCCCAAAGAAGGATGTTCCTGACCAGAAACGGCGTTTCAGACCCTCACCCAACAGTGGCAAGAACAAAGCAGCCCACTTTGAAATCAGAAGCATCAGTTTATAAACTCACTTTATAATTATATACACCATATGATGTGGTCGTAAATAATTCTAAGCACTAGGCAATCAATATATTTAGCCTACAGTGTCACTCACGTTCCATTGCTTGCAGTGCCTAAAGGGTCATACATAGTCTGGAGTCTCAGTGGTTAGGTGACCACCAAACTACAACATGAAGTCACGAGCCGCGGTGAAGAGCAAACCACCGCTCCAGCCCTTCACTCTGTTTTTATTTCAACTCTGGTGGTCAGCTCACCACCGGAGCGGTGGTCACCTCACCACCAAAAAATTTCAGGGGGTGAGGTGACCACCGGCCTCTTCATAGTCTGGATTTTCGGTGGTGAGGTGACCAAAAGTGAGTAAAAACAGAGAAAAGGGCTGGAGCGGTGGCGGTGGTTTGCTCTTCACCGCAGCTCGTGACGTCATGTTGTAGTTCGGTGGTCCACCGAAAATCCAGATTATGTATGAGCCTTAAAAAGTGCAAGACACATTTTAGTTTAGTCCACATTCCACAATCAACCCTTCTGTGCAGCAAAAGCACAGAAGTGTCCAACATTGAAGACAGGAGATATGTACTTATTGTTATCCTTATACACCGGAGTTCACTGGAAACTACTATTATTACAACACTACTATTATTACAAACAACAAGGAGATTCCTGACTACTGATCAATCAGAGGAGGACAGCAACACACATACACACTCACAGCTTTACATACAAGTCCATCCCATGTAATTAGAATATTTTGTACAAGTTCATTATCTTCCATAATATAATTCAAAAAGTGAAACTTTCATATATTCTCAATTCATTGTGCATAAAGTGAAGTATTTAAAACTTTTTGTTTTAATCTTGATTATGATGTACCGCTCAAAAAATCCTATCCCAATTAATTAGAATATTGTATGAGATGAGAATACTTGGTCTGGGCTACTTTTGAACAAATAATTTCATCAATGGGGCGTGGCATGGAGGTGATCAGCCAGTGGCACTGTTGATGGGTTATGGAAGCCCAGGTTTGCTTTGATAACAGCCATAATTAATTTGTATTCAGTCTTTTGTCTCACACCTTCCTCTTGACAATACAACCTAGATTCTGGCTGGCTGGTCAGTTAAGCACAGTAATAATATGGTCAGTACACCAGTTACTAGTAGTTTTGGCTCTGTGGGCAGGTGCCAAATCGAGCTGGAAAGGAAAATTAAAACTACTGTAATGAAGTAATTGTAAATTTGATTAAGTGTCCTACATATATCAGTCACTTCACACTGAAGTCAACACAGCCATCTACCACCATTTATAATAGTTCTGCCATGGCATCATTGTCATGTCTGTGTTGCTGAACAGTGCAAAACAGAGACAGATTTAAGTCATTTTCCACACTCAGCTCCCCCCAGGCCTTCCTAAATGGATAGGTGCTGTATGTGTGAATCGCCCACATGGATAATATAACTCCCTATAACTTCATAATACATGTTGAGTAATCACTGAGTGCTTGCCTTGCATGTGTCATCAGTGTGTGAAACACACTCTCTCTTCTGCACTGAAACTTCTTTAATAAAACTATTTGTATAGCACCTTTCATGAGGATGAAATGCAGCTCAATGTACTTTACAGAGAAAGAAAGAAAGAAAGACAGCAAAAGGCATAAAACATTAAAATGATAGCAGTGAATAAGTAAATAAAGCTGCTTCAGCATTTTTTACTTGTGTATGTCATGTCTTAACTACTTAGTTATGTGTGGTAATTTCTTGCATTTCCAATGCCTCTTCCTGAATGTGAGTGATTAAAATCACAATTTAATCATTGGTTAATTTCAGTGAGATGTATTATAATACCGGTAGTTATAGTTCTGATTCAAAGAGAAAAGTACTTGCATGACTCCAGTGTCTAAAGGAATAATTGCTCTCCAAATAACGCATTTGGTGGCTCTTAAAAGAGCCGTTTTGGGGTTGTGGCAGTGACAGATTAGTTTAAGCACGTTCTCCGCGGATACGACGGGCAAGCTGGATGTCTTTGGGCATGATGGTCACCCTCTTGGCGTGGATAGCGCACAGGTTGGTGTCCTCAAACAAACCGACCAGATAAGCCTCGGCTGACTCCTGGAGAGCCATGACGGCGGAGCTCTGAAAGCGCAGATCGGTCTTAAAGTCCTGGGCGATCTCCCTCACGAGGCGCTGGAATGGGAGCTTGCGGATCAGCAGCTCGGTAGATTTCTGGTAACGACGGATCTCCCTCAGAGCCACTGTACCGGGACGGTAACGGTGAGGCTTCTTCACTCCACCAGTTGCCGGCGCGCTCTTACGAGCTGCCTTGGTAGCGAGCTGCTTCCTGGGAGCTTTGCCACCGGTGGACTTACGAGCGGTCTGCTTGGTTCTTGCCATTGTATCTTGTTCTCTTCTAAAGAAGTTGAGAATAGAATGCTTATTGCAGCGCAAACTGCTGCTTTTATTTCATTTCTGAGACGCCGTTTGTTCTCTGATTGGTCAATGGTGAGGGACCTCCTTGTTTGGGGAGGTACCATGCATCACTGGCACCGATTGGAAGGAAACTCTTACAAAAGTCCAAGTAATAAATACTGTGGACTGAACAAAGAAAATACTTTGCTCTGTTGTATGATATGGAGCAAATAAATACAATTGCTCTGTTGTATGATATGGAGCAAATAAATAAAATTTCTACTTGTGACGAAATGACACAGGGATGTTTTATACTAGTGTATACGAAAGTAGGGATCGTAACGAAATAATTAACATCGAATTCACATGATATCTACACAGCATATTCATGTGGTTAAACTTCCAATATGTGGACATGACGGTGCTTTGCTGCACTGAAGTGTTGATTGTTGACGAGAACTGTGCATTGAACTTCAATATAGGAACTGGAATGCATGCAATGTGACACTAAAAATGTAGGCTAAATGTATGATTTCATACAAATTATTACTACCACATAATATGGTGTATAACTATGCTTACTTAAAAGACACAGTCAACGACAGTCATTATTACGAGAGGTCAGGAACAGTTGATTCTTGTCATTTTCTATCTCTGTAAAGTTAATAAATGAGTTGTAACAAAAAGGGCGCAAACTGCTGCTCTCTGGTCAAGAACCTCCTTTTTGGGAGGACTGATTAGTTGGACGCTCATACACACGCTCAGCCCGCGCTCTCATCCGTTTCTATGATTGGTGGGGCGCACACCCGCACATAAGTAACTAATAAGTACTATACTCTGTGTTGTTGAAGATATAAATCGTCTCGCGCGCCTCTCCTCCAACACATTTCTTCTATATTCAACTGTAGAAATAAAGCTATATCAAAATGAGTGGCCGAGGAAAAACCGGAGGAAAGGCCAGGGCGAAGGCAAAGACCCGCTCATCTCGTGCCGGGCTCCAGTTCCCCGTGGGTCGTGTCCACAGGCTGCTGCGTAAAGGAAACTATGCCCAGAGAGTGGGCGCCGGAGCGCCAGTGTACCTCGCTGCGGTGCTCGAGTATCTCACCGCTGAGATCCTGGAGTTGGCTGGAAACGCTGCTCGTGACAACAAGAAGACTCGTATCATCCCCCGTCATCTCCAGCTGGCCGTCCGCAACGACGAGGAGCTCAACAAACTGCTGGGTGGAGTGACCATCGCTCAGGGCGGTGTGCTGCCCAACATCCAGGCTGTTCTGCTCCCCAAGAAGACCGAGAAAGCCGCGAAGAAATAAATACTTCATTCTGTTAACGAACTCCACAAAGGCTCTTTTAAGAGCCACCCACTATTTCCATATAAAGAGCCTTCCATTTCACCCGGCTGAACACAAGCCTGCTTTTGATTATGCTCCGTTATGTTATACAACTAGCCAATTACTATTAAGTAATATACCCAATTAATGTCTCACATTTATAACGTTAAGTCCGGCTATACAATTGTAGTGTACCGGTACTATATTAACTGAATTCAATCACGTACCATGTTGATTAATTTTAGTGTGTAGTTTTGCTTTCATTGAAGCTTTTTGCTGCACTGTAGTCTGGCAATGCAAATAATGCATTTCAATACCGTGCCTTCTGATTCTGTTGGACAACGAAAGATAATTACTATTAAGACTCATGAAGGTATTCGTGCAGAGAACGACGAAAAATGATTTCCACATTGCCTAGTTGAGCAAATAGAATAAACATATATTGTAGATGTGTAATAATACACTATCATTACATTATACTATATTGAGGAATTATCTTTAAATGAAGTTGTGTGTGGCTCTTAAAAGAGCCTTTGTGGGTTAAAACGTGCTGTTGTGTTGAATGTGGATGTTTATTTCTTCTTCGAAGCTGCCTTCTTGGGTTTCGCCGCCTTGGGCTTTGCTACTTTCTTTGCTGGTGCCTTCTTAGCGGCGACGGGCTTCGTCACCTTCTTGGGACTCTTTGTCGCCTTCTTGGGGCTCTTAGCTACAGCTTTCTTTGCGGCGGCAGGCTTCTTTACCTTCTTGGGAGATTTCTTAGCGGCTGCGGGCTTCTTGGCTGCAACCTTCTTGGGGGATTTCTTAGCCGCGACGGGTTTCTTGACTGCCGGCTTCTTGGGTTTGGCTACCTTCTTAGCGGGTTTCTTTGCCTTCACTTCGGTTTTCTTGTTGAGCTTGAAGGATCCAGCAGCACCGGTACCCTTGGTCTGCAGGAGGGTGCCCTTTGCTACCAGGCTCTTCACAGCAGCCTTGACACGGCTGTTTTTCTTCTCCACGTCGTAGCCACCGGCGGCCAGAGCCTTCTTGAGTGCGGCAAGAGACACACCGCTCCTCTCCTTGGAAGCGGTCACAGCCTTGATGATGAGGTCCTGGGCGCTGGGACCGGCGGCGATCTTGGGTTTTGCGGCGGCCTTCTTCTTGGCGGCTTTAGCCGGGGAGGCGGCTGCTGGAGCTGGGGCGACTTCTGCCATTCTCTTGAAGTTCGTATTTCAGTTGCACTGAACTAAACTCTCTGCGTAGTCAGAGTGATGATGAAGCAGAGGAGGAGTGGGTGGAACTTAAAGGATGTGTGAGAACCATGTAGACTCAACCCACTAGGTCAGTGCTCTGTCTGCTGCAGAATAGTGGAACACTTGTGTTTTCTCTACAACTAAAAACCAAATAAAACACAGACAAATTGAAGTATTAAAGTAAAACAACAAATGGAGCATATAGCAGACTAGTTTTGCATTATAATTAAACCATGTGGAGCCCCGAGGCCTCCTGCGTTTTGTAATGAGACGTTTAAAACATCACATATACACACGTACATGGAGAGTTGTTCATCAACTTTCCTCTATCATTTGACTTTTAAAATAGTTTCACATACAATTCCCTGAGCAATATTCACTGCACAGCAAGGTGAGATGTCTGGCAATGTTATAAAAGTAAAATAAGTCATCTGTATCAATGTGTTTGTTTTAAAAATCAAAACTTTTCAGTGTCTGCAAACACAACCATGGACCTGTGACATGGTGACTTATGAGAGGACACTTGTGGTCGTTTATTTAGCTCTCTAAGTGTTGTCTTGTTATTAATTGTAATACATCTGACATGTTTCAGTTCATTTCACATGTCATTTCACATTTATTCAAGAATGGCCAATTGAGCAATCTTCACTTTTTCAATGTACATGGGCCTGCATAGGTAAAGGCACACTTATCCTCAGATTGCATGATATATGTTTGTATTGGTCAAAGGAAATACAGCATTGTGTGAGTGTAGATTACTTGTGTGTTTTACTAGTAAAACCAAATTGCCAGTATTAAGCAGCCTTTTTTTATAGATCAAAAATAGTAGATACATATAGAACATTGATATGTTTTGTTTTCTCGTTTTGTTGTTGTCTTCCTGTGAAGACTTTGTGTTCCTGTTAACTGTATTGTCCTGTCTGTCTTTGTTTTTGTTTTATGTTATGTTTGTTTTTGTTTAGTTTTCTTGTTTTTTTCCCCCTTCTGTTTGCTTTGTTGTATTATTTTACCTATGAAAGCCATTTATTTGTTAGAAGGGTAGGCACTATAAGCTTAGGCTTCAGCCTAAACCTTTTTGGTCAATGTTTCTTTTGCAAAAAAAAGCAGGCACTGTATTGATTTGTTTTAATGATCAAATAAAATAAACCCTACTCTACCTTCAAATGCATTGCAAAGGCATATGCTGTGTTAGGATGCCGAGTTTATCCACACACCATAAACGAGTGGTTATCAAAGTGCCAACTGGGTCTCCCCAGCCAAATAAGGTAACTTTAAGCAGTTGATGTGTTATACTTTGGTTATTCGACTTGAAAGAGGGGCTTTGTCTATTCGAAAATAGCCATTATACAAGGTCACATCAAGCTACAATGTGTGAGCTTGTAGATCAGTGAGAAAGACAGACAATTTATGGTGGGGTCCCTGTCAGAATCTCATTTCAGATGGGGGTCTGTGGGCAAATGCATCAGTGTCAGAATCGTACAAATCTTTATGGCTACTATATACGCACAATAATTGACACTAGTCTCATATACACAAAAAAAAGTTGCACACCACTGACCTAACTGGTCAGGCTCTGCAATAGCTATTAGTTGGTCACTTGCCAATTATAGTATCTGGATAAACTCAGTTAGGGAAAAAAATGGGTGGTCCTTAAAAGGACCGTTGTTTTTAGAGCAGACAGAACAGTTTACTTGGAGCTGGTGTACTTGGTGACAGCCTTGGTGCCTTCAGACACGGCGTGCTTAGCTAGCTCACCGGGGAGCAGCAGGCGGACAGCAGTCTGAATCTCCCTGGATGAGATGGTGGACCGCTTGTTGTAGTGAGCCAGTTTGGAAGCCTCACCGGCGATGCGCTCAAAGATGTCGTTGACGAAGGAGTTCATGATTCCCATGGCCTTGGAAGAGACACCGGTGTCAGGGTGGACCTGCTTCAGGACCTTGTAAATGTAGATGGCGTAGCTCTCCTTCCTGGACTTTCTGCGCTTCTTGCCGCCCTTTGCTGCGGTCTTGCTCACGGCTTTCTTAGAGCCCTTCTTGGGCGCTGGCTTGGCAACTTCAGGCATGGTTCTTGAATCTTTCTTTCTCAATGGATTGAAGTAAAGAAGTGAAGTATACTCTGCGTTGAACCATTATTTATACCAAGCCAAAGCAAATTAAGTATGCGACTCCCAGCACATGATTGGCTTCAGCTGTCACTGCTCACGTGAACCACAGAGGGAGGTGTCTCACACTGCTTATTTCTGCATCATGTTCTCCCGCCTGCTGCATGCATGCCTGATATATTTTCCCTCTACTAGGGTAGGGATGTAATTATGATAATAAACACATTTAATTAATAGCTCTTTTCGACGCTCTAATGTAAACCCACGTGTAACACACTTTCTATAGTCAGTCCACTTACTGCCGTCAATTCAAGTCTATTTGCTACTAATCCGAGATGATATTTCTAATGGCCCATGTCCCTGACCAGTCACAAAGCAATCAATATTTGCATTTCATTATGTTCATGATTCAAGCTGGAGTGAGTGGGTCGCTGACTCCAAGCACAAACTTAAAGCATTGTGTAATTTTGTGATAGGAATTTAGTACAGTTCCATATTATGTTAGGATTCCTGTTTTTTTATCCAGGCGACCCGGGTTCGACTCCCGGTATGGGAACTTGATCAATACTGGCAAGTGGGTGTGAATTTACAACCATTTAAGCACCAATGGACAGCGGTTTCTCCATCTTAACCTTGACTATAACGCATCTTATAACAATTACATTTATATTACACATTCGCTTGGAATTTGTCTATCTTGCTGGAAGTTAAATGTGCAAAGTGAGTTTTTACACCCTGGATTTTTGGCAGTATAATCTTCAAACGTGTAATGGTAATCTTTGGCCACTCAGATAATAGCCAAATGGCATTGCTCACGCCTCCAGGTCTTTAGTTTACTCAAATTAGGGATTAAGACCAGGTACTTAAAACACGCAAAATACAGCCTTGAGTGCGCGTTCGGAAATAGCGCACTGTGCAATGGAACTGAAACTGAAGACGAGTGCATGCGCTCCGGTATTCCCGACATGTCTTGGCTGGATGTTTAGGGGATCAAAAGGTTACTGTAGAAGTTATACAAATTACAGTAAGACCTTTAAATGTGGAACTATGATGTAACTACGGGATTTTATTCAGACATAACCACTGTCAGTTCATGAATCATGGCCCATATGCTAACGTGTGTTCATATGAAAGAATGGAATAAACTCTGTAAAGAAAATGTGGGCGGCTCTTAAAAGAGCCTTTGGGTTGTTGGTAGATCAAGTCAGCGTTGTTAACCTCCGAAGCCGTACAGAGTGCGGCCCTGTCTCTTCAGAGCATAGACAACATCCATGGCGGTCACGGTCTTTCTTTTGGCGTGCTCGGTGTAGGTGACGGCGTCACGGATCACGTTCTCCAGGAAAACCTTGAGGACACCGCGGGTCTCCTCGTAGATCAGACCGGAGATACGCTTCACACCGCCACGGCGAGCCAGACGGCGGATGGCAGGCTTGGTGATTCCCTGGATGTTATCACGAAGCACTTTGCGGTGACGCTTGGCGCCTCCTTTTCCAAGACCCTTTCCTCCTTTTCCGCGGCCTGACATTTTTTAGCTTAGGTTGAAGAGACGAAAGTGAATGAATGAAGGATAAACTTGGAGCATCCTGTTTTTAACTGTGATCTGAGGACGTAAGTGAGGACAGGCAGACTGCTCTGCAGTGCACTGGGCGGTGCCAAAACAGCAGACCCCCTCCCCCATTCACACAATAGCATGCATGTTCGGCTGTCTTTGTTCTCAATCTCACCAACGGTCTGAAATCTGCATGGATTTATTTTGCACATTGAGCATGGTTGACTGGTTGTAGCTGAGACCTTCACTTTAATTATAGGTACTTTCAACAATAGGCACTTAATCATGAAGGGTGCTGGTATTCAGGCAGTAGGCCTGCATGGCTTACTGCAAAATGTGATGGGTGCGTGCAGGGTAGTTGCTGATATTCAGATGTTACTACTCTATTTTGGAGGAATTTAGGTTTAGTTACTTGGAATTATTTTAAAGTATATACATGTTTTAACTTCCAGAAAATGTCAATCTTGCATGGACAGCAAGCCTGTGTCTTATCCACACAGGCTAGCCTTTGACCCACGTTGAAGCTCTCCCAGACTCCCACTCCTCACAGAGGTGGCACATGAGTTGTCAACCCTAACCTACTCAAAGTCACCACCATCATCATTATTAGTTTACAAGATGTATTTATATCGGCCATGTGCCACATATGATGACCTCATATTTTACTGCCCTTTACAAACAGTAACACCTTCTCCTATCACAGCAGCTGACAAATCTTGCTGCTGTTTTTGCTCATTAATGTACTTCATCCAGCAGATATGGGAGTTTTTTTTTGGCATTAGTCATGTTTTTAAAATCTCTGTGGGTAATCTGTCTCTGACGTCTTGGTATAGAAAATGTAGGAGTTTCCACTTTGTGTGCAGTGGGTGTATAATCTGTATTCTCTAGGAGACAGGTCTGCCTATATGACAGCCTTCCTTGATCGCAACTTCGCAAGACTGTGCACACTGTCTGTTAAGATTTGTCTTTGTTTAGGGTCGGTCCCCGTGCTCAGGTATTCTGCCACAGTGTATTCTCTGTTTAGGGACATATAGCATTCTAGTTTATTCTGCTTTTGGGTTTCTTCTTTACGATGAGTCAGATTGCTTTCCTTGTGGTAATTTGGCTTAGTCAAATGGGTTTTCTATCTGGTGGCTCTGTTTGGGTTTGAGTTCCATGGCCAGCTGGCTGAGGCTGTTTAATTTCAAGGACCCCCAGTTTGACAAGCATTAGTCTACGGACCCGCATTTAATGGCATTTCTATCTCTGGGACCCCCAATGTATATTGTAAAATCAATGTTATTTTAACTCTGAGACTGAGTTACAGACCCATAATGGTCCATTTGGTTCCAAACTATAATTTAGCTGGGGGATCCCTTGGAACTCCCTCAGTTACCCCTGGGGGTCCCCGGACCCCACTTTGGGAACCACTGCTCTAGAGTGTTGCTGTGCCTTGTTATGGAGTGCATTTGGGTCACTTTCTTTTGGGTGGTTGTAGAATGTAAGTGTGCTCTTTTTTTTATTTTGATTATGAGTGTGTATCGTCCCAATTCTGCCTTACATGCATTATTTGGTATTTGTTGCTGATTCCGGTGAATCGATTTGCAGAATTCTGTGTGTAGGGTCTCGGTATGGTGTTTATCCAATTTTTCAAGGACTTGGTTTGATAATGAACCCCAGATCTCACAACCATAGAGGGAAATTGGTTCTATCACAGAGTCCAGTATTTTAAGCCAGGTTTTAGGGATGCATTGACCATATGCAGACTGCATCCATCTTGCCAGCAAGGTGCCTAAGTGCAACATCCCATTGACAGCAGATTCATCCAAACAGAAAAGTCATATCTAATTGGTTAGTGTTTGTTTAATTAATATACAGTAGACATGTTATGAGGTATACTTGTCAAGAAATTCCTTGCAGGTGATGGAGTTTGGAAGTGTTCGTTGAATATCACTCAATGGCCCATGAGTAGCCTACCACCTGTTTTGAATTTGCACATAATGGAGGAGGTTGCTTTACTGATAACGAGCGCTTCCAAACTCTGACACTTTTTAGGGAGAAAAAATAACCTGCACAGAATTTCTTTACAGGAAGTAGCTATACGGTGATTTTTATGAACCTAGAAACTTTACAGATTGATAGAGGATAATTCAAGCTTTCCGTACAGCTGGTGAGTTTGACGTTGTTTAATCGTGTGTTAGTGCACCTATAGTTAGCACCTTGCTGGCAAGGTGGATGCGGTCTGCATATGGACAATAGAAGGCCCATCTTGCCTTGTCTCTCAGGTCCTTTACAGCTTGGCTGAAGTTCCCTGTGCTGCTGATGTTTAGGTAGGTAGGTATAGTTTGTTCTAATGGTATTGTATTTCGGGGAAAAATGGTTTTGGCTGCTGGATCTCAAGTAAGATGATTGTGACTGTTATAAACTGAATACTAATATAATATATTGAATCATAGTCACACCTTTCCCTAATCCTACACTGACCCCCACTGGCGATACTCTGAATGACACACTCTGAATTATTAGTCTATTTTGAATAAAGATAGACCTGGACTAGTTAGTTAATAGTTAGTTAGTTAGTAAATATATATCTGTATTCTATTCTGTATCTGTATTTGTATTTTATATAGAGTATTATGTATTTTGTTTTAAATGCACTGAGCTGGATTGCAAATCAATTTTGTTGTCCTGTACAATGATAATAAAGATGTTCAGATTCAGATTCTATTGCATGCAGTATTGATTGATTGATTGAAATATTTATTAACAGTTTGCAGAATTACAGTACAATACAAAGACTGTTAACTGTGAGTGGACGACCCAATTAAGCATTACACTTGTTTACAACAGGGTCCACATTGTTCAATTCATCAAAACATTTAGAGACATACAAATAGACACTTCTATGAAGCTAAAGAACAGAACAGGAATTCATCATGTACTGCATGCAATAGAGAGATGTGGTTGAAATCAACCAACGTATCAAAAACAAAAATCACACTCATGTGATGTGAGGGGCGCCTTATTTGACTACTTATTTGACTTCTTAAAGTTTAAGAAGTCAAATAAGTAGGCCTATACTTGGCCTTCAATGAGTATGCCATTGAGGATGAAAGGAAAATTCACGTCATATGTAGGCCTAGACGAGCAAATCGGCTAACCAATCACATAACATCAGTTGTCATCTTACATGTTCATGGTGAAAAGATGAGGTTTTTTAACCCTAGAACACTAAACATGGGTGATTTTCACCCGGACGATTATATTTTTGCAATTTTCATAATGTTGCTGATGTCTGAGGTGGGTGGGTCTTGCAGTACCTCCATGATGCTTAGTGACATCATAAATTTCACACGTGTTTAGTGACAGTGTGATATAGAGAAAAATCCAGAAAAATCCAATACACCCACAATGGATATTTTTTCACTGGACCAATCTCACATGGGTGGACCAAAAGAGAAGTTTGGCGCTGCACTGTGGCGACATGGACTAGGGTTACGCTTGCATGCGGGCCCTTTGTCTAAGACAAATTTCTTCCTCGGGAGACTAATAAAGTATATCTCTATCTCTATCTCTAAGTTCCCAACTTAATTTCTCTTTTTTTAGGAATATTGAAAAAATAATATCCACGTTTTTCACCGATTTTGCCGATTTAGTGTTCTAGGGTTAAACATGTGTCATCATGGTTAAAAGATAATAACATAAGTTGACAAATTAATTCATGAAGAAGTATATATTATTACTTTATTTGGATGATGTACGATGACAATTTCACAAAGGGCCCATTGACTTCATGGCTGCTGAGGTGGCAGCCAAGAATCTGTCTCTATATGAATATCTGTTTTACAACAATGGTTTTAGTTGTAATTTGCTTGCTTTTATCCATCATTGCTTACATTGTTTCTATTTGTATGATGAAACAAATTTAGTTTACAAGATTTATTTATATTGGCCACATGATGACCTCTTTTCTTACTGCCCTAAACAAACATTAAAGTCCATAGACTTGACCTGAAAATGATTAACGTCAAGTGCTCTAAACAAACATTAAAAAAAAATCACACCCGTGTGAAGTGAGTGGTGCAACTCTGTGTGGGGGTCCCCGGGGGGTCCCCGGAAGTTCCAGACCCCCAGGATCACGGCCAGGGTGCCGGCCCGGTTCCGGCGAGCTGCCCCACGTCCGAATTGGTAGAGAAATGACAGTTACCGTGTGGGGCATATACAGTTAATATGTGCGTGTGTGTGTGTGTGTTAGGTTAGGTTGTGCAAATGCGCACAGGTGGTGAAAAACAACCATGCTATTTTCGTGCTCATACCCACCCAGGCACCCAGCCACACGCATAGCTCCGTAAGGGAGTGGTTGCACCACTCAAACATCCCATTATAGACATATGGCTGCCAGCAAAAGCCATCCTTTTCTATAGTGTCAAATTTAGCAAATATTAACATCTTAATATGTTAATCTTAATCTGAATTACACACTGAATGAATACAGTCAGTTCATTTAAAGTCAGTCACTTATTTTTGAGGGAACGTTTGTTTTTGTTTGTTTGACAAAGAAGGGAAAATGTACGTCATCTTGTCCCTAACACAAACATGAAATGTCATCAACAATAAAGATAATTTAATGTTTGTGTTGGCACCGTTTATTTTACATCACCTAATCAAGGTCATAGAGTCGACCTTTAAGACAAGGCTGTATTTTGCGTGTCTTAAGTACCAGGTATTATTACTTAACTTAAGACCTGGAGGCGTGGTCAATGCTCTTTGGCCACTCAGAATAGCCAAATGCATATGTCATCCAAAATAATCCATTTAGAGCAAAAACACTTAGGCGCCAGAGAGCGCGAGCAAACAGCACCATGCTTTGGTGCCATGTGTACTATCCGCACGCACCCCCCAACGCCCAAATGCCTGCACCTGCATGTGCTGTTCTGAAGGCCTCGCCACTCGCCAACAAATAGCACCATGCTTTGGTGCCATGTGTGTCTATCCGCTGGCACGCAACAACACCCCCAGAACCACACAATCAGTATTAACATTTAAAAGTATAAAACTTGTAGGAGTCCTCACATCAGAATACTACTCACTGTGGCAGAATAAGGGCACACCCCACCCCCTCATCAGCCCAGCAGTTCCTTGCCCATTTACTAACCTGTGATCACTTCTCCAATCAACCTGCTCCCTTTAAAACTGGACTCATTCCACACACACACTGCCAGAACATTCTTTGTGTTTCCAGATATGTTTCCTCGTAGTGTCTGTTTCTCCGTCGTGCCCCAGAGAGGTTTGCTTTGAGCTTCTTGTAAGTTTAGCATTTTGGACTTTCTGTTCTCTTTTGTTGTAAGCTTTACCTTTGTTTGGTTAATAAATAAGTCAATTTGAACTTTCCTGCCTGTGGCTCCTGCATTTGGGTTCTATCTTCTGCCCAGTCGTGACACAAGACAAGTATGTATTTTTACAAATTTTGGAGCATAGCCTATCCAGTCCCAAACTGTGGTGCGTGCACCCCTTCTGGTGCGCGAGCGCCTTCTAGGGGGTGTGCGACATGAAAAGTCTAATGGTGGTGCTAGGTCGGGAGGTAGCAGTGGGTGCATGGCAAAAAGGTTTGGGAACCGCTGGCCTATACTATAGCCAATCAGCATGTGAGTCATGTCAATGTCAATCTGATGTAATGTTGCAAAACTGTTCATTACAAAGCATGAATGAAATGAAAAATATAAATGAGTAAGAAGTTTAACAAAAAAAATATTTTACTTTTTAAACTTTGTTTTGCCACCCTAGGCCCCCTAACACCCTGCAACTCGCTTTTTGCAGGATAGAGGCAGGCCTTCTGCAAGAACGGATCAACTGGGGAGACCTATTTGACACAAACCAAAACTCAAGGTACGATTGGCAACATGGTCAATTCGAACCTGCAAATCACAGTGTTGGGCAGCATCCACAATGGAGCGCTCCAGCTGGAAATCATTCATGAATGGAACCATGGAGGCCGCATGGTTGAACTTAATGCTCTGATAGATCTGAGAAACCTGTTGCAACAGCCGAATGACAGTGTTACTCTGCAGTGCCCCAGACCGTGTCCTCCGTGAGGAGGAAGCCCTCAGTGAGGCCTTAGGAGGGCCATTCAAGCAGCAAGCGGAGCCCGCAGCACCACCTTCTCGAGTCTGCAGGACCATTGCCCACCACTGCTGAATGAAGAATCTGGTGCTGGGACTCTGGTGCAATGCACAGGTCCTGGGCCTGGTGAGAGCAGGAGTGGACCTGGTGAGACGTACACTGTAGGAGGGGCCCGGACAGGAGTCAATTATCCTCTTTCAATCTGTAAAGTGTTTGTTTCATAAAAATCCAGACATTTTATGAGCTACTTCCTGGCAAGGACTTCCCTGCAGATGATTTTTTTGTAAGTGCTGGAGTTTGGAAGTGCTCGTTGACTATCACTCAACGGCCCATGCGTACCACCTGTTTTGAATGTGCACATAATGCAGGAGCCAGCAGGAGGTTGCTTTACTGATAACGAGTACTTCCATACTCTGATACTTAGAAAATACAGGAAAGACAGGAAGTAGCTCATAAAATGGGTGGATTTTTATTAAACAAAAACTGTACAGATTGAAAGAGGATAATTAAAACTCTCCCTACAGCTGCAATGTTGGTGATTTTGACGTTGTTTAATATAATTAGAGAGGACTTTTCTGTTTGGATGAATGGGCTCTCTATGGGAAGTGTCACCTAGGTATCACCTTGCCAAGATTGCTGCAGTTTGAGAATAAGACTGTGATTGGCTAAGACACACCCAGCCCCCGTTTTAAAAAGATATACCCAGGGGTGGATTATCCAAAGGGCCTGTTGGGCCCAGGCCCAGGGGCCCCTGAGCTAGGGGGCCCCTGAGCTTGAGCGTCTCCGTGACCGCAAAGAGGCTCAAGCTCAGGGGCCCACCCAAAAAGGGGTAACAGTGAATAACAGTGACACGCACGGTCCTTGTCACTGTTATTAAAAATGGGCTTATTCATTTGTGTCAATAAAATAACCCCATGAAGTCCTAAACCATCATGATACGGTACATTACTGCAAGTGTTTAAACCCTCAGTTTATCATTTATTTGGCTTCGTTTTTTGGCTGTTTATTATTTTTAAGCAATCCCTTGCTGTAAATTCGGAATATCGCATGCCTACCGTACTTCCGACATGATGCGGTTGCAAAAATGCATTTAATTTAGGCTTTAAAGAACAATCACTAATCCAACCATTCACAAATTGCATTTATTTGGTACCCAGTTTATGACTACCGGTATGTTTATGTCCAGTCTTACATAGTCTTCCGTAACCAGACAACTCTCCCGTAGCCAGACAACTATTCCACAATCTACGAATGCTATAAAGCGTTTGTAAATTGCAAGAGGCAACAGTCTGGCAAGTCATACATGATACGTTTTCAACATGTACTTCGTCAGCAGAATCCAGAACAACTTCATAGCTGGAATTAAGTTCATTGAAGTCCATCAGTTGTTAATAATTAACATAATTAAAACCATGTTTAATGAAAATAATTGTCCACTTGAATGGGGGGAAAACCTACCAAATGCTTGCATTATTCTAATAAAACAAGTATATACTATTGCAGCTAAAATAAGATGTATAAAATAAGTGCATTCTAAATCAGTATAGTGCTCAAACTTCATTCAATCAGAATTCATTCAAAATGATTCAATATTTTTCAAAAATGTTCAAAAATAGCAGATGTATAAGCTCGTAGAGCAGCACAAAAAGTGATGCTGTGAGCTTATATCTGCTATTTTTTAATAGCCAACGCAAAAATTACACTAGGCGCTTTCCCAGTTTCAATGGGTGAATGTCTGGCACTGGATGATCACACCAACCTTGGCAAATGCATGGTAAAGTCTACCAAATATCATGCTGCTCAAATGCAATTGCTTGTAGGCTACAGTATATAGTCCTACTAAATCATCATGACTGCATGATTTGTTGTTTATTTTTTTTATCATTGTTTTGGCTATACTACATGTCCTGCATAATGGAATTGACCCTTTCTGGGGGATGTCAGGTCCTGTTTTCCATGTGATGGTTTGATGGATGTACGGTCTACATTGTCTACGTTGTAGACTCTACAACTACAACAGGATGTTGGCATCATGTGAAAACTCATCTCCGACATCTATGTGTTCAGGAGTTTGACTTGATGCCAACATTACAGTGAGTGCACCGACACAGTGTATAAAATAAAACTGTAGTTAAAATGAAACACATGGTGGTGAAAACAATACCCCCTAACCTTTGGCTTATTATATTGTTATAATAGTGTGGGTGTCATGCCCAACTCGTTGGCTTGTGTTAAGAGGAGGACAAAAAAGAGACCATAGCGTTACAATTTAACACAACAGCGTTATAGAGTGGCACAGTCCCGCCCCCTTTCATGACGACGACAGGCCCAAGGACTATTAAAAGAGGACAGGGTGCGAAGACCGTACGGTGAACTCCATGTTGCTCCCTGGAAGGAAAGAACCATGCACAGTTGAGACCACTAGTAGGCCATAAATGGCCTACTAGTGCGCAAGCAGAGCGCACAAGTATTTTCGACCGCTACAAACTGTCAAATCTCAGTAATGACTACTTGTGCCTGATACGGAAGTGGTGCCAGATTACATACATGTATACATACTGTAGGAGCATTACCTTTAATCCTCCCAACACTAAAACATATCGTCATTACGTCACCATCGAAAACCAATTACACTCTGGCATTGGGTCCTTTAATCCACATCTTTATTACGTCATCATTGAGAGCTAGTTATACATATACTATGTAGTATGTATATGTATATGTAATTTGTAAGTTGATTAGCGGTATACTGTGGTTACTTCGCGCCGTATGCACTGTCCCAGCCGTTCCGACAATTTTGATGCGTATGCACCGTCCCAGCAAATGACGTAATGACTAATTGTGCCTGATACGGCAGTGGTGCCAGATTACATTGCATATAGGACCATTACCTTTAATCCTCCCGACACTAAAACATATCGTCATTATGTCACCACCATCGAAAACCATTGGTTTTATACATATACATAGTATATGTATAACTAGCTCTCAATGATTACGTAATAAAGATGTGGATTAAAGGACCCAATGCCAGAGTGTAATTGGTTTTCGATGGTGACGTACTGACGATATGTTTTAGTGTCGGGAGGATTAAAGGTAATGCTCCTATGTATACTTGTATGTAATCTGGCACCACTGCCGTATCAGGCACAATTAGTCATTACGGCATTTGCTGGGACGGTGATATACAACATTTGAAAAGGGTTGCTGTTTAATTCTCAACTGTTATGGATCTCATTATTTACATCACAAGTTATGAGATTTCTATCTAGCACCTCTGCTGGAACACTCCATCGCTGTTCCTGTTTACACTGAGCATGTGCAAACCTCCTGCAGGAGACCGGGCCGCACCTCTGTGCTCTAACCTCTTTATTTGTCCTAGAGCTGGACGTGAAAGTGTTGGCTGCATATATAGCCCATTGCGCATGTTTCTTTACTTCCAGGGAGCAACATGTAGTCCACCGTGCATGCATGGGGAATTATTTCCTGGGGCTTTCGTCGTCATGAAAGGGGGCAGGACTGTGCAGCTCTATTAGGGTACCTATACTGTAAGCCTATGACTCAGCTGTCTTGATGGCTCGTATAAATAGCAAGCCACCTTGGAAAGCACGCAGAATGATCAGCACCTGGCTTATACGGACAACATGTTGCTCTCCCTGCATGTATAACCGAGGCCATTATTTTTGCTTGGGGGTGGGCAGGGTTGATGATGGAGAGGGCCACTATATTTCCACACTCACTGATGGTCACATTGCATACAGTAGCCTACTGTCGGGCAGAAACCTCTTATCTCCGTATTTTAACTTTTGTCATAATGAATGAAGAAGTCATTCTATAGTGATTCCCAAAGTGGGCCCCCAGGGGCCCTGGAAGGAGTTCCAGGGGGTCCCCAGCTAAATGATGATAAGGAACCAAATGACCCTTATGGGTCTGTAACTCAAGAGTGTACAAATGGAACAGGTCCATTTGATTCCATTTGTACACTCTTAGTTTTAAATGAACTTTGACTTTTGCCATTACATGGGGGACCGTCACCTAATTAAGGTCAAACCTGGGGGTCTTTGCAATTAAGCAGGTTGACAATCACTGCCAGAGCCATACAAATATTCTCTTATGGGGTCCCTGGCATATATTTTCAAATGGGGGTCCGCGGGCTGTGTTAATTTGAGGGTCCTTGACATGAAAAAGTTTGGAAACCACTGTTTGTCACACAAAAGTAGCAAAAAAAGACGTGTTTTGAGCTTGTAGATCGGCTATATATATTTTTTTTTAATCCTGAAATTATATTTCAAGTGCATTTAGTTATGGTATTATGTAAATGTTATGATGAGCTTAAATATACATGCATTGGACATAAAAATACATTACGATTTTAATACAAGTCATTAGGCTACTAATAGACTGTAGTAATTAAGGTCATGTTTGGAATTGTAACAGCTGAAATCAATAATACTAGAGAATATGTGCATGACATCATCACCGTACCGGAAGTTATGCGGGAATGCCTACTGAGCAGCAAAAAACTACTTTCTGGTCTTGATATACCCAAACAGAAAAGTCCAATCTGATTGCATTAAACAACATTAAACTCACTTTGCCACTCGATTTGCCACTCGCTTTATGCATGTGCATACCCTCTCTAGTCTATATCAATATTCGGATATTAACCTGCATTAACTGAACGGGCTGGCAGTTGCCCATATAGCATGCTCTAGTTACAGGCTGAGTAGCGATATTCTGACGTAAAGCTTGGGTTAAATAATGCAGTGATTCTCATGTCAAGGACCCCCACATTATCTATTTGGCCACCAACCATCAGGATGTTTGTCTCCGTTATAAAATGTGCATTCCTTGCCAAAGGGCTTAGCCGTGTCAACAGGCCCCAAATCCCACGGAAAAGTGAAGTGAACCTAAACATTCACTTTGAGTTTGAATATGACAAGAAACAAACCATCACGATAGTTAAGTGAGTTAGTTTTGGTGCGTCTTAAGCCTGATACTGATACCGTACGTCATCATTATGATGGTGTCAAAAAACACTCAATTAAACCACCTTTCCTAGATGATAATAATAATAATAAATATTATTGTTGTTGTTATTGTTATTGTTACAAGTACAACACTAAATCAATTGTTGACTGTGATGTTGTTGGGCAACAAGTTCACACCCCAGTCCACTAGGAGGCGGCAATGAACTAACACGGTCGAGTTGTCAGCCGCCAAAAACTGCCCATAACAACAGAAGAACGGTATTTTTTTTCTCTTCTTCTTTTCGGAAGGAGGAGGAGGAGGAGGTATCCGACAAAAGCGGCCCTGTTTCTTTTTTCCAACCAAGAGGGAAAAAAATAAAGTCGAACACAAACAAGAAAAGAAGCCAACATGTACGCCAGGACGACCGCGGGCACCGCGCACGGAGACTTCCAGGACAGGAATGGCGTGAATTATGTGACCTCGGCGGAGTCTTTTGGACACTGTTCCCAGCTGTTCTGGAAGAAGGATCCCAATGACTCCGGAGTAAGAAAAATAAAACCCTCCTGCTGCTCTGCGGCTCTGCTGCCGCCTCCTCACCATCTCCGCTTTGCGATTAATACTAACGCACTAAACCCTCCCGTTTAAAAATAAAAAAAATACCGAGTTAAAATGACGTTATTAGCAAATGGTGGAAGTGGGGGGGGAAGTGTCGACGGGGCAAAGCTCTACACTTTAGTCTGTTCAAACAACGTCGGTTTTTTAATGTTGGGGAGAGATTGTCATTTTGTTTTGTCCAGCGGTTATGCAGCCGCGAGCTAGCCCCCCTCTTCCATTGTATATACATTTTTATATATGTGTTTTGTTTCAATAAACTCACCCGTTAAACCAACTATTCTACACTTTAAACTGTGTGAATATCATTCTGTTACTGTTAACTTGTAGCTGGGGTTTTTTCCTCCACCCCCTGGCCGTTATTTTTCTTTGAACAAACATTGTTAGCATCGATGCTACCGTCGTCACGGCCTACGTTAGTTAGCCTGCCTGGGCTAGTTAGCCTAGTCTGCTAAAGATGGGCTCCAGGTTTAGCCGTTTGTTCACGTCCCGTCGCATTAAATCGCCGCTCCTCACGGCACATAAAACGGGAGTCTCGTTCAATAATTCTGGTTTAGTTGACTGACTGAACCGGCTTCAAAACACTTGAGCCGAGCGTTTGGTAATTAAAAGGCACGTAATATTGTTTCACAATAACGCTAACAATAGCAGCCGTTAGCTCTAGACCGGGCTCGAGCTCACGCGAGCTTTTTTCCACCATCCTTCTCCTCCAAATCGACCAGAGATGTATAAAATGAGCATTCAAAACCGCTCGGAAAGTAACGCGTGCAACATGCGTACTACTTCCCGGTGGGGGGTCTATTATGGTATTTATTGTTTTATTAACGAAAGCAGAACTTTGTGTTTAAAATGTGTTCGGGCCTGGGAGATGTTTTAGTGAATAAGAGAAAAGTAAACATGATGATGATGATGAGGCGGCTGTCTCACCGGAAACCGGAGCGGAAGCCGCCCCGCTACTTTGAAAGAGCTCTTTGTGGCTCAGACTGTGAGCTCCTTTCATCATTATATTCATCACCATTCTACAGCCCGTAGCATTAACTGCATGCGACATTATGCAACAAACGCACGACTTTATAGTCATTTATTTATTGCTTTGTATGTGACACATGCTCTGTCCTGCCCGTAATTTCATTGTTTTGTTTTTCTTTCGTTTTTTTTCTCCAACCATCAGTCAAGTTTTTAATTTGCAGAACCCTCTGAATGAAAAATGAGATGGGGTAGTGCACTTCATTTGTTTGTTTTGAAGTTTCACCACATGGGCCTTAGCGTCCCTATTTGGGGCAAGTCTAAATAGGTGTAAATAACTGAGATAAAGACTTTGCAGATGTGCTATTTTAGCAGTTTGACATGCAACAATTTATATATGTTTTTAAGTGTTTATGGTGTGCCATATGTGACTTACATTTTCATCCTCCGCCTGTCTCAAGGGTATGCTGGTAAAACCTCCTGCACTGCAACACTGTCACTCCACTGACACAACCTTTCCTCCTCTGCAACAGCCGACGTCAACCATCAGTTGGTGTGACCAGCTGCCCACCACCTCCAGCCTCAGCCTGGAAACCCGGGCCGCCGCAGCAGCTGCCGCTGCGGTCATCGCCGACATGGAGGCAGACGTGAGGCCATATGCCTGCGACCAATGTTCCTGCGCCTACATTCATAACAGCTCACTAACTAACCACAAACTCACCCACAGGATTGGAGATTTCAGGTGTGTGGGTAGGGCTACTATGACTGTGATCTGTGATGGATTAGTTGGAGGGACATGTTTATGTTCTTTGATGAGATTACACTGCAACTGAACATTCAAATCAAAATGGATACAAATGTTCTAGACTGGTACAACAATAGGGTTACAATAAGAGCTTTTTTTTTCACAAGAAATTGCCAATTCAGCATACATGGTCTTCTCTTCCGTCTTCGTATTAGGCATGTAACGTTATTCAGCGGCATCAGGCAACCTTACCACATTATTGCTTCCTTGCCCACTCACTTTAGGTTCATGCACAAGCGCAAATAATGCACAGTGCAACGCCACTCAACTCCATTTGATAAGGTTATATCCGGAATTGTCCATGTTCACATCTCTGTACGTCTGTGTACACTCAACCAAGGAGGTGGCTAGTTTCAATGTATGGTTAAATGCACACCATTAATCAGGTTAATGCATTGTGTTTTTTGCGCTTAAGAAGAGTAATAAGAAGGCAATCCAGGACACGATATATATATATATATATATATCCATTTATGTTTTGAAAAACAATATTTATTTTGTTAAATTAAACATGAAGGGTAATGCCGTATTCTGTTCAGAAGTGATTCTCTAATATTTCCATGTCATGTATTTGACCCCCATTTGATTATTTTTTTTGCCAAAGATCCCCATATAAGGGATAGATATGAAAGAGAAAAATCAGTTCACAACATGTAGCATTGCAATGCGCTGGGACCTTATAGATAGCATATTTATTTTTTCCTGACACTGTTAATTTGGCTGGAGACCCAATAAAACCCCTTTAAGGACCACTGGGGGTCCACGGACCCCACTTTGACGACCATTGCTGTACAGTACTTTTTGCTGAAATGTTAAAATGTAACCATAAGACTTACCCTTTATTATGTCTTCTCTGATCTCTCTCTCCCACCATATCTGACCGCACAACACAATCCCTTCCAACAAACACAACACCCATCCCCAACAGATGTGACTTCTGTGCCAAGCCGTACAACAACTACATGTCCCTGCGTAACCACATGCGCATCCATGGGTCGAAACGCTACATGTGCGAGCTGTGTGGCAAGTCCTTCCGGCTTGCTCGCTACCTGCGCAACCACCAGAAGATCCACGACGAGGGGCCCAACCGCTTTGACTGCCCCAACTGCTGCAAGACCTTCCGCACCATGTTGGAGCTGGCCCAGCACCGCTGTAATAATGTCGGCAGCCAGGTGAGAAGAGTGAAGGTGGGTGTATTCGCGAGGTTTTTATATTTTATATACGTTGTGTGTCTTAACTGCTGGTCTATGATGAAAATTATCATTATAAGATGGAGTTGGGTTCATTCGATAATTTGCCTTTATCAGATAAAAGTGCTAAACCCATAGTTTCAAATTTGCACTGCACCATTTATTAACTATTATATTCATTAACTAATTATTTACCTTCCTACAGGGCTGATAAATACTTTGCAATCGTGTTTGATGCCACAAGATTAAATTGGACGTTCCCCCTTTTACACATTGCACGTCCTGGTCTATTACTGTGTTTAAATTAACAAGCTAATGGTAGCTTATTTTTGCTGCTGTTAGACCAAGCTAATTTTGTCTACTAGTCCTATGTGCAGTGATGCTTTTGTTCCCTGTAATGTCTGTCTGGAGCGAGGAGCAAATAGACACTTCAGGTATTTAAGTGGCCCTGAAATGTGTCGTAATTTGGTCTGGTAGGTACTCTTAAATGGACATAAAAAATGGCAGCACCCAAACCTAATTATGGAGTATTCATGGTTTAACTTCTATCAGACTGATGATGATTTTCGGTGCCAGTTGCATGCTAAATGAAATGCAATGATGTCCATCACCAGTTGCATGCTATACGTGTTTCGATATTGACAGTATGTTAAAGTTCTATTACTGTTTATTGTGGAAATTCATATACATAATTACTAGTCGTTCAGACTAGTTGAATGCTTGTTAATGAGTGAGTGAGGTATTGCGATGGAATTGGTTGGTATGGGTGCACAGAGTTGTTTTTGGCCAATGTAATATGCAGCTTGTACATTTGTCAATCAGAGATAACTGATCTTAAATTTGATTTGACATCACTGAAATCTGATTTGAGACTTGAAAATGACCACTTGATGTGACGAGGGTGCAACAAGGTTGAGTTCCAACCAATGGTGACTTTCCTCCCGTACTGAGTGAAAGTTTGTGGGGTTGTGTGAGAGTGGGTCTGTGTGGAAGCACATGCACATATTATCACACCTAATCTTATAATTTTATCTCTTCAACCACTGTACCCTCCGTCCTCACAAGGACAGTCCATCCCCAATCCACCATCTGTGAGAGGACTGTTCCTCCAAGTAAACATGGTTTAGGAGGTCAGGGTTAGAATTAGGGTTAGGCTAAGTTTAGGGCAAGTGTCAGGGTTTAGAGGTTAGGGAATAAATACATATACAACTCTGTGGAATTGTACTCGCAAGTATAGTAACTCAAACTTTGTGTGCGTGTGTGTGTGTTTGTGCGTTTGCGTGTGTGCTGGGTTCATAAGAACCGGTTCACATGTCCGTCCTGCTTTAAGAGCTACAGAACCATGCTGGATCTAGCTCAGCATCCCTGCCCCGCCGCCATAAAGACCCAGGTTGGTGTGAGCACGGCTGACCCACTGGTGAATGTGTGTGGTTGTTTGTGTGGATGTTTGTGACTCCGTCAGCAGATCAAACAGTAGTTGTGAATGTAGGGGACAGTAATATGTCCCCTACAGTCATTTCTTATGTACTAGGGTTATGGACTAGGGTTTAGAGATGAGATTTAAGAAAGAGTTCTATTAAAACATTCTTTATCCCCGCTGGTCCTACAGGACAAGAGTCTTTAAAAGTTATTTTCGTTTCCCTCCTACATGTTGTAATATTAGTAATATTTAAGTTCTATTGATTCTATAGAATACTTGATCAGATCTTTATCACAAGTCACTCCGAGGGACAGTGAGATAAGATGACTATGGTATTCTGGGAGATTCTATAGAACTGTTTGAGAAAATTAGTAAACAAACAGGTTTAAAGAAATTATTAATTCTGTTTCCACTTCACCAATAGGGTGGCGTGTATCCCGTCTTTCCAATCATTAAGTCAAGTGACTTCTGGCTTCATTCAGAACTTGTTTGTCACCTCCTGGTATCTATCTCAGGTTCAGCCTTTATAGAAAAAAATAAGGCATTTAGCAGATGCTTTTATCCAGAGAGACTTAACAAAGTGCAAGATAAACATCATGAAATTTAGTCAACAAACTAGGGTAAGTGGTGAAGTCAATTGTGCCAAGAAAGACAGTTTAGTTCTACAAAGTAACTACTAGGATACCAAGCAAACATAAACATACCATCTAAATAACATAATTAGCATCTATGGGCAAATAAACAGCATGTATGTATTTAATAGAGTACATAGTGTACATGGCATATGTGTACAAGACAAGTAATGGAAATACGTACATTTCTAGCTGGCATAAGTAGCTTCTATCAGTACTTGTTGCCTAAGTATTTAAACCAAAATTGTCATAATGGCAAACGACACTATGGCTGTTGGATGCATTCATAAATACAAAACCAAACTATAATCAATGTCTCTACATGTTGATGACGTAATTAATACCAGTAATGTTATTTGGATGTAAGGAAGGGCACAAATGAGCTTGAGGTACTACAGCAGCTTTAATGAATGTCTGGGCAGCAGTCCAGTACTCAACGATGTTGAGTCCTCTAATATCATCATGTTTAGTATTTGTTTGAGTGATCCAATATTAGGATCTTATAATATTCACCTTTTTGGAACATGGAAAGCAATTAAAATATGTATCTTTATGTTGCTTCACCTTTAATCGGTATGTCTCGGTCTGGGTGATGAGAGTTGAACATTGATGGATTTCATAGAGCAGGTGAAGGTTAGGTTTACCTGTAGGTTCAGATAGACTAGGTTATGTAATAAGCTTGTTAGGGAGCAAGACTGAAAAAAAAAACGGATTGAGAAAGAATAAACACATTCTGGGTTAAAAACAAAGTTGTGTGTGAGCGTATGTGTGTGTGCATGTGCACAGCTTACTCAGTCCATCCACCATGACGGAGAGGCAGCAGTGAGGAAGACTGGACAGCGAGTCCTTATACTTGTTCCCATTCCAGCTATAATTAATTAAATGGTCTACTTAATTGGCTATTATCATCCAGACGTCCAATAAGTGAACCAACCAGAGTTCCAGAGGACTCCTCGTCTGTCATCTGTCACTTCCTGTGCTTCTGTCCACTGTTCAGATCAGCATGCTTTATTAGCAGTGTTGTTGCTACGAGTGTGGGAATATACGATAATTAATCCTCCCTATCTCCTCTTTCTTCTCCTTTATATCGTATGCCCTTCTCTCCTTCCCTCCCTGTGCTCCCTGCCCTCTTCTCCTTCCTTCTCTGGTATACTTTCTCCCCGTTCCTTTTTGCTGAACTACACTCCTGTGCCCTCCACTCCTCCATACTCTCAGTCTGGCAGTCGTCGCAACAATTTTGGTCGTCATCGCCAACATCAACCGAACAACCCGAACAACAACAACAACACTACAGCTCCCATGATGCAACAGCAGTCACACGGAGGCCATGGCCAGCAGGATCCCCTGCCCCCTCACTGTGTGTCCCCAATGTCCCAGGGAGGGGGCGTCGTGGCTAGTAACACCATCCCTGACCCCCACCAGGTATGGAACGGAAGGTTGCTTTAAGGTGGTTTTACATGTTGTAGCTGAAGGTCATGGTAGCACAGGGGGGTAGAGCTGAGCAAGTACACACAGATGACTCATAAAAACACACAAGCAGGACATGAACACCCCCCATCGCACACGCGCGCACACACACACACACACACACACGTGTGCATTGAATTACTTTTTTATTGCTTTTCCTTGCTAGACAATTGCTAGCAAGGTTCTTTGAGTAATAACAAATGTATGAAGAAGCAGTGTACATCTTTTTAGCAGTGTTTATTACCAATGTTGAAATGTCTTTAAAAACATTTCATTTGCATCCAAATAAACTGAATTATATTTGGATTTGTGTATATTGTTCTACTGTTCTTCAGCTTCTGAATTGACCAAATCTCTCTCTTTGCACTCCAGGGCCGTTCTAGCTCCTCCTCTCAGAGCCAGGCCAGCCAGCAGAGCATGAGGAGCTCCTCTTCATCCAATAAACACTCCTCTTCCTCCTCTGGCTCCTCCTACTCCCTCCTGCAACCGTTGGTTCCTGAGGTAAAGGAGATGTCGCCTTACACTAGGCTGAACGCCAGCAACCCCATGGTAGGAAGAGAGGATACCAGCCTCGCCTCACATGCAACCCGCCGCCTTTAGATGGAGTCAGATGGGAGTAATCTAGCTAGTTTGGAGTTGGTTAGCCTAACTAACTTTTAACTAGCTAGCTTTATCCTCACTAGCAAACTAACTCCTAGCTTAACTCCTAGCTGCTTCTCCCTCCGTATTCTTGTCTTTATGGATGCTAATGGTAGGACATTCATGACTCATTGATTCTTCCTCAAATAGTGTGAATACACGGTTCACAGCGTCAAAGTCCCAGCCTTTTCGTTGCTGTCGCAGCAGACTTCATAAATTGTGGATGCTTATTTGCATACCGTGTATTCGTCCTGCTGTTGAGTTTTAACTCATCTTACTTTAGTATTCTAGAAGTTAGAATAAATTACAGTTGCCTCGGACAACCCTGCATAGTGCTGCTGGCTTTCAGACTATACTTAAACCTAACATCTCCTACTCACACATCTGCTATTCTTTGGCTTTTTTCATGCACTTTCTGTCTTGCCCCATCCATCTCTGTAATTGTAGGAAACGCTGATATTTTACACATTGCAGTTCTCTTCATCAAAGTTAAAGTGGTCATGGCATTTTAGACAATAGACGTTCAGAGCAGTCAGTGATACATACAGTATTTCAAGTAATTTTAGATGATAAACAAGAACCTCACAACGTATTGTGAAATGTTAGCTTGTACTTGAAGATCAACTAGATTTGCCATATGACATAAGACAAAATGTAAAATAAGGCTTTGTGTGATTAATGCAAGCTTTTTACTTGAGTACATGTTTGCACCCCTAGTACTACTACTTTAGGTTATTTTGATCTTTCTCCTTTAAGAGTCATTCTCGCTCTGTACTGTTTTACGCCTTTTCTGCGCTCTCTTCCCATATCTGCAATACATCAATCGATATTCTCATCAATTATATAATTTGAACTGACGGCCTTCTTCTTTCATCATCATTCTCTTCCTCTTTCCCTCTTTGTGTTCTGTTTCTGTCATTGAAACTCTCGTCTCCTTTTATCTCACCTCTCTTGCTTCACTCCAATTCCCTCTGCATATCCCACTTCATCACACCTTCTGAATATACCTGCTCCTCTTACAATCTCTCTCTCTCTCTCTCACTATCTCTCTCTCTCTCTAGCCTAAACACCAGGACACCTTCTCTCTGGCCCCACAGAGACCGCTGACCTCCATCAACCCCATCAGCCACTCGCTGCACCCCAACGGGGCGCCCACGCTCAAGCCGTCTCCGGTGCCTCGCACCATCCAGGGAATGCCCTGGGAACGCTCCCTCTACAACCAATGAGGTCCTCTCGATGAGCCCCAAGTCCTGCCCACCAACCCCATCTCTACCCTGAACCTTGTAAACCACCATCATCATCTTCACCTCTTCTAGTCCTGCACCCCTCATAACACCCACCTTAGATCAGTCGTGTCCCAGTCCTGTGGCTCAGGTACCACTGGTATTACTAGTTTTCAGTCCTCTCAGGAAGTGTACCATTTGACCATCTGTCCTCGTTCCAGATTGGACAGCTGGTATGACTAGAAACCCAGCTAAATGCTATGGAACTCATAGCGTAGAAAGCCAGCAATACCCAGTGGGCCGGCTGTTGGGAACCAGTGCCGTAGAGGAGACGTAGCCCCCAGTTCCTAGGTGGGAGTCGAGTTAAATTCCTGTACCTTTGCTTTCAGTTGGACTTGCTGGTCATGTCGTAAAAGGCCAAAGCTGAAACTGCTTTCAGAAAGCTAGGCTATAACCGTTCTGCCCCCTCAAACAACACCACACACACACTCTTCCTGTTGTTCAACCTAGCGCTAACATCCTGGGATTCCTTCATGACATGTTGCATTCTTTGTTTTCTTTTCCTCCTTTTTGAAATTTTCATCTGTAGAGTTCTTTAACAGAGACAGAACCGTTGACAAACTAGTTGACTTTGAGTAACTGAGTAGTTAGGTTAAAAAAAAAGGAAAAAAACAAACAAAAAACAAAGCGTTGCCTTGATCCTCATGTATGATCTATGCCATGTACTGTACTGAACATAAGTTAATACATGTATGTCCCTAAACTTGTCTTTCTGTCTGTGAGACCTCGTCTCCTTGGGGCGTTCTGTGGGGAGATGGAAAGAGGTAGCTTGACGGTCTGTTTCAGACAACAAGCAACTGAAACTCTTGTAGCTCACAATCACTTAAGACGCTTCTTTGAATTGACCCACACCACACACATCCGAACACGTCTCACATTTGAGGGTAAGTGTTCTAGGTGCACTCAATTAGAACATTAACACCCTCAAATCAACTGACCAGTCATATCACTACAGAGGAGAGACTTTACATTGTGTGATATTGACATGCAATGAGACTGAGAATTGCTGTATGCAATGAGCCTTATGCTCTTGTCTGCATTTACTGACACCCAGTCTCTCCAAGTGTTTGATTATGATTAAGAAGCATCCTGTGAGATTATGCCTTAAATTCCCTCTGATTTAGGAAGAAAGAAGAAACTCCTCGAGACAGATTAGCTCAATCTTAGTAAGGAAAGTATTTTTATTTTTTTGTCTCTTCCGCTGTTAAAACGGTTCCAGAATGGACATTGTGAATATCTTTAACATTTTTGTATTCATTAAGAAGGGGAAGGACATAAACCACAGGTCTCTTGTTGGAATCAAACCAGGAATGTTTTGACGACATGGTTGACACACTATCCTCTTTCTCTCTCTGTCTCGCTGTCTCCACCCAACCTCGCCTCATGACGACAAAGGACCACAATGGAAATAACTCATTTATCTCCGGTTTTATTTTGACATTTTATTTAACTTCTAAATACATGTTCAGCACTGTTTTCTTTACGTGCATTCTCAAAACACGGATGAGCTAGTAGACTAAATCCCTGGTAGATTATATATATATATATATATATATATATATATATATATATATTTATATATATATATGTATATATAATGACCTCTTTAAAACCAAGTCAAGCCGCCCCAGAGCCACTGGTCAGAGTGGTCAGGTTGTACAGCAGCTGCCATGTTGTTAAAACACAGCTTGTTTAACCGTCATTTCACCTATAGCTTGTTGTTGCTGTTAGTAGTTTATTTGGAGTCCAGTATAAGCCTTACTGGGTCAATAGTTGTTTTGTTCCATATTATTTCACAGCAGTTTTCGCTAAGAAAATGTGCCCTAAAATTCCATATCATATTGGCTACTAGAGCCGACCGTTGCCAATCCTTTTATTTTATGTTTTGGTCCAGTCCTAGACATTGGTTACGATGTTTTGACCGATACTTTGTTAATGTGCAAAATGTATCAATTTGAAAAAAAAAAGAAAAAAAAGTTTAACTTATAAGCAGACATAAATTTAGACACATGAGTTTTTGATACAACTTTTAAATGATGTATATATAATATTAAACTTCAGTATATGAAAAGAACTTTAATTACACAATGAACAAGCAAACGAGTAAATGTGAAACGCATCACATAACTTTATTTTTATTTAACCTCTTAGGCCCTAATCATTTTCGAAATATTTTTGAAAATTACATGCTCAAAATATGGGCACCTGGTTGAAATTGGTTAAACGGGATGCATTGGCTGCATAATTGCTGATAGTGATGACTTTAATAAAATATATGGCCAATATATCGACAAAATGTATCTCGACCCAACATATTGGCGGTGCTCCTTCATATCATCACTGTACTGCCTTACAAACATCTGTAGTGAATGCTTTTAATGCATTTAGAAAAAATTCATGCCTGGTCACGTCACAACTAGGCATACAATTCCATGTTAAAACCACCAATTCCATTATCTTGTACTTAAAACAAATGCAGCAATTGAATAAATTTTCTTGAGAGCAGCATTGGCAAAATTGTGAATGATATTTGCAGGGTGAGTGTGCTCACGTTCACATTCTGACTTTCACCTAATTTAATAAAGCTCCCAAAACGGCCGACTTATAAGTTGTGGCAACGCATTGTGATTTTGTACGTCGGCTGTTTTCGATGTGCGGCGAAGTGTGAATCGGGCTCTGCAAAAGGTACCCACACAATGCCTCGCAACTACTGTGAGCCAGGTGACAACATGGCTGCTTCCTGGATCTACTTATGGCCAATCCCTGTCCTTGGCTCTGGGCCCCTCGCCCCGATACTCCCTTGTAGAAACCTCTTGCCTGTGTCACTGCTCCCTGGCCAGGATGCTTTTAGTTCACATACCTGACAGATTCACGAGGCAGGCATACACCGTTAGCTTGATAATCCTTTTAAGAAAAAAGAAAGAAAGGGGGAAGGAAGTTGAAAATTGTTATGAAAGCTTATCTTGCTAACTTTGGCAGCCCTGTTTCTTGAAACACCCCCAGTTCTACTGAAATTGTATTCTCTTTTTAAAGTCGTTTCTATTTTTATTCACATGTTTATTGTTTTTGTTTTTTTTGCTTTATTTCTCCTTGTAAAGTGTCTTTGAGTATTTAGAAAAGTGCTATACGAATAAAATGTTTTATTATTATCACTACTGGTGTTGGTTTCTGTCTCATCAATTCAGTTTTTTTTCTGTAAGAGGATATCAATATTCTACATTAAAATTAGTTTATGAGCTCTCCACTAAATGTCTTTTGGGTTTCCTGCAGAGAATGTATGTCCTTTCTGTAAATTAATAATTATCATCTTAGAAAATGGATCTACTCAGCACAGCAGTAAGTAGTTAAGACCCTTTTCTATAGCTGCAACATTAACTACACAATGTATTAATTATTATACAAAAAGTAATATAACTAAATGTTCCATTCTTAGTAATCTGCACTTTTACTTAAATTACATTTGTAATGATGGGTTTTTACTTTTATGGAAACGTTCTACTTTTAGCCTACTCAAGTAACATACTGTATATCAGTACTTATTCCACCATAGGATACTGTAAAGAAAACTGAGTGGGCTACCATCAATTCACTGTTATCAATGTTGCTACTATAGGCTTAGCCACTATACCTGACTGTCTTAACGTGCATGTGCTGACCGTCGTAGAATAATGTATTATGTTATGTGCAGTTGTGCACTAGGCTCTGCAATGGCCTGCATTGTGACGATGTCATATATGACATTGACATTGATATCATGTTCAACTTCACCCCTTGGCCTAATTTGAATATCATAGAATCCAGATGCCACATGATCATGCAGGCCTGTTATTTGTTTTTGAGTGCAGCTTGGCTCTATGGCAACTGGCAATCTACAGTATATTTGAATGAGTATAGTGAGACACCTGCTTTCAGTAATGAACTGTTTGAGCACCGTCCTGTTGTCTGTATTGTACAATGGCCATTAGATGGCGGTAGTGAGGGTGCGCTTCCGGTGAAAACCGGAATTGCGCTCAACGTAAATAGGAAGTAAACTAGGGGAAAATGGCGTTCGGCCATACACGAGATTAAAACACGTATTTAATGAAAACTACGGACTAATTCATTACACAAGCACGCCGTCGGACTCGCTAACATTGTGGGCATCAAGGTAAGCACCTTATATTTTGCATTTGTACATGTTCGGAGCCTGGGTGGATGTATTCTGCTTTGCGTCGCCTAGTAGGCTAGAAGCTTCACTGACTCACCGTCAGCATGTCCACACAGTGATGAATTGATGCTGAGTTGAACTCATTGTTGGACATGACAATGACCTGAACTTTAATCCCCAGAGCAGCAGGAGCACTGCAGTCAGATACATTCAATAGTCATTTGTATTAGCATTGTGACTTGCCAATTGTCATTTCTATACCTGTGTATATAGGCTATCATTGTGACAATGCCTCCATGGCCTTCTTTGCTTTGGAGCTGCAATCTGGTTGGATCATTGCATGTGCAGTTCCTTGTTTTGTGTCATTTGATTATAGGTTAAACTTATAATGGCATTTTTTGTGCAATAGCTTGTTTTAATCGTTTGTGAAACTATTACAGTAAACAGTGCTTTATCGGATCAGTTACCTAATAAATATAAATGTTTAAGCTTTTTAGATAGCAGCTGATTTGTATTTTGATTGACAGATGTTGATCACGGAATGGATGAGGTTGCTGGAGCAGTGTTGCTGACCCATGTCCATATTATGCAAAAATAGACCTAACACTTAAAACGTCTTCCCATATGCTCCTATATATCTTTATCATTATTATTATTATTATTATTATTATTATTATTATTATTATTATTATTATTATTATATTGATGTTGTTATAGTCTTGCAAAACATGCCACACCACTTTTAGAATGACTATGAGTGAATGTGAAATCCCATATATTCTTGATTAGCCTATCTGACTGATTCGATTGACACGCACTTGCACATGCACACACGCACACACACGCAAACACACACACACACACACACACACACACACACACACACACACACACACACACACACACATTTGTGTGACATTTTTGAGTGGTGCAACCACTCCAAGGAACAGCTTTGTCCGTGTTCACCTACTGTATGTATGTGACGTTCACCTATATGTATGTGACGTTCACCTATGAGCATCATATAAGTATCATAGTATATGTGAGAGAGAGAGAGAGAGAGAGAGGAGCATGAGGTATATTCAGAAGGTGTGATGAAGTGGGATATACGGAGGGAATTGGAGTGAAGCAAGAGAGGTGAGATAAAAGGAGACGAGAGTTTCAATGACAGAAACAGAACAGAAAGAGGGAAAGAGGAAGAGAAGAATGAGAATGAAAGAAGAAGGCCGTCAGTTCAAATGATATAATTGATGAGAATATCGATTGATGTATTGCAGATATGGAAAGAGAGCGCAGAAAAGGCGTAAAACAGTACAGAGCGAGAATGACACCACTCGGTGACACCACTCGGTTCACACAGGTGTGATTTTTAAGTTTTGACCAACAAACATGTTAAAATATTCCACTGCTGACTATAAAGTTCTATCAACCTGAGAGGTGATGGATGTCATATGAGATGTACGTTTTTATGACTGGTCCAATCAATCCGTTTTTAATAATAATAATAATAGTAATAATAATAATAATAACTAGTAAGGGGGCGAGCTCGGGCGAGGTCGAGTGTGTACACTCAAGTGTATAGGGTGTGATGAGGTCAGAACAACATATGGAATGTCAGAACAGGTCAGCTCCGTATACATGGAGATCTAATGGTGGCAGCGGGGGCAGTGTCTTGAGTGTACAGGGTTTGATGAGGGCCCTATAGGGCTGGGCCTTAAAGTGCAACTAACATGCATTTTAAAACGTCTTTCAATATTTAATATCATATTGTCTATGTCCCTCAAAGTTATTTCCACTCTAACCACTGTCCTTGTCATTTATTTCTGGACTTTGAAAGCAGTACTACAATGTCCTGAGGTGGCTGATAAGCAGATTATTTAATATTTGAGTCATTATAATACTGATGCTAGATAAAAACCACGAGGCTTGTTTCCATTCCATGCCAGCTTGGAAAATCAACAATAGTGGACATTGTAAACAAAGTGGAAATGCAAATTTGGAACTGAAGACTGAAGAAGAGGAGGAATTATACAAAATAGGGTGACATTGATGATCACGATGAGGACAAAATCAGTTGAGCTGTTCAGGCCTGTTGAGAACTCTAGTTTTCGCCGGCTGCCAGGCTGCCTGCAGCTGCACAAATAACTTTGGGGCAAGCCCGTCTAGAGTTTAAATGGACAGGTATCAGTCAAAAGGGAGACATCGAAGAGGAAGGATGGATCGGGAAGGATCAACAGGTTCTGATATATCCGTATAATATTGATGACACCAGGGATCTCAATATGGGCTTAATATCCTTGATGAAATCACAAGACCTGGGCACAATATATGGGGGCTTTCCCCAGCATGTATGGGTATGATGACGTCATAATGATGTCACGAGACCTGGGCACAATATATTGTGAGTGACTAAAAAAAGCACGATTCCATAGTCCATAGTTAATAATAATAATAATAATAATAATAATAAAAACAATACAGTATCAACATGCCAGCATAGCCATCATTAATAGCCCAAATTGATAGATTATAGTTACTTGAAAAAACATATGGTTGCACCTTGGGAGTCTGGGACGTATCCTCAGTGATGTATCCCAAAGTCATCAGGGTTTCGGGTCTCGCAACATCATACCCTATATGCTCATTCAGGTGACCTCACTCATTGTTTGGAGTCAGAAGATGCACTACAGCTATTTTACTACTATTTTGATTTTGAAACAGGTTATCACTATACATACATGCATGGGATCAATCGAATCGAACACTGGTCAAGATTAAATGCAGGATGTCTCCACTGTTTGAGTGGTGCAATGTGCAGTGGCTGGTTCCGTTTTGATTGATTGATGTATTGACATTTTGTCACAGTTTGTAGAATGGGGTATACAGGTCAAAATAAAGTATAAGAGTCAATACAAAAAGACTTGTTTATATCAGGGTCCTCCATTTTCAATTCATCAGAACATTTAAAGAACTACAAATCACTTATATGAAGACAAAAAGTATATACAGTTAAAGAAAGTGGGGTTCGCTATATTTTAAACAAATGTCTCTGAGATAATGGCATTAAACCTGTCATTTGCCAACAACATATTGACTTTACGATCTTAGTGCATTGTATTTTAGCTTTGATGTTTAATATTTATATATCGTTAAAAATTTGGAGGCTTGGTGATATTATTAATGTTATAATGTATAGGCTACTATTAATACGTGATATAACAAAGGATAACCATGTAAATAAAATGTTATTTTAGACAAATTATCCAATTAGACCTATTTATCAATTAATCGAAAGGGTTTATCCCGTCATATTTCTTTTTTTTCCAAGCTAAATTGCATGGTGATGAATGAGGTAAAATCCGCTTACCCAGATACAATCGTAAAATCCCCGAGACGGCGTGCTCGTGTCGTGCGCGCTCGGGGAAATGCAACTCCAGAGCAAATGGAACGGGCCGTTTCGGCACGTCCTGTCCGGTCGTCTGTAGACGCGCGGCGGCACGCGCCGCTCGCCACATGGAACCCAATCAGAGGCAATTAATATGCACGACAAAGCCATTGCGTCAATTAGGCCAGAATCTGCGCGTAATACTTACATAAAATCATTTGCCTTTTTCGATATGGCGCTGATATGATTTTGGGCCTCCGCGGAAAACGGAGGCCCGGCGCGTGCATGCAGGGGTAGGCCCCTATGAGAGCCTTTGATTTGTTCCCAATTATTTATATACGCCCCAAAAAATAACATTTATTATGGCCTGCCCTAGGCTATAGGCTATCACAATTAATTAACATCGCAAGTATAGCTTATAATGTCGACCATTATGCAAATCGACTTGATTGTGAGTGACATAAAATCTATAGGACTAGTTCCGACGGTTTTTTTTTGTGGATAAAAGAAAATGCGAATGCATCTCCCATAAACACTTAATACAATGTTTGAGCAATAAACTAAGCTTATTCATTCAGCTTCACTTTCACTCCAGCCGCACGCGGAGGTTTGATTTGCCATTCTGAACTAATGTGAAATAGCTCACAGCATCCAGTTAAAAAACTTGGTCCGAAAAGAAA
Source organism: Protomyctophum bolini (assembly GCF_963924005.1). Lineage (NCBI taxonomy): Eukaryota > Metazoa > Chordata > Actinopteri > Myctophiformes > Myctophidae > Protomyctophum > Protomyctophum bolini. The sequence goes on along the minus strand of NC_137872.1, from coordinate 35,979,348 downwards.
ATGATAGGTTAATTTTAAAATGTATAAAAGACGGCTGTAGGTTTGTGATTATATCCTATAGGTTAACACAGGCCCAGCCCAGCATTGCTATACTGTGGACTAAATACTAATGGTGGTGCAATAACACATCTTTGCCGCTTTGCGGCAGTAGTAGAGAGAGAGAGAGAGAGAGAGAGAGAGGGAGAGGGAGAGGGGGAGAGGGAGGATTGTGTGTGTGTGTGTGTGTGTGTGTGTGTGTGTGTGTGTGTGTGTGTGTGTGTGTGTGTGTGTGTGTGTGTGTGTGTGTGTGTGTGTGTGTGTGGGTGTGGGTGTGTGTGCGCGCGTCCGGTAGCATCCCGTGAAACTTTTATTATAGCATATATTCAGCTTGCTTCATTAACACATGTCACACAGGCGACTATTCTCAAGGGAAATCCTCTCTCTCTCTCTCTCTCTCTCCCTCTCTCTCTCTTCCATTTTGTCTTCATAATGACAATAGCCCATGGTGCGCCCGCGTCAGGGACACAATATAGCCTTTAATTCTGATCAGTTCGTCGGTGAGTTTCAAACATCGACCGCAGTAGTAGCCTATAGGCCTACCTACCCCGATTCACAAGCAACTAGATTTATTCAAACGATCGTCTAAACAAATAAAATAATCAACTGTTGTAAATGCCTGCTGCTTGCTAAATACCCGGCTTATCCAGGCGTAACCCGATCAAATGAAGTTGAATTCGTTGTTTAAACAAACCTCGAAAAATATTATATTATATTAATATTATACGTTGCTCGTTTGATAAACAAATGGCTTTGCGCAATTGTGTTTATATTAACCAAGTGGTGTTTTGTTAAGGAACTTCCTATTTCAGTTTAAAGATGGACAGTTGTTGGATTTAACCTGAGTTGTGTAAGACCCTGCATGTAGCCTACTATATGAGCGAGTAAACAGTGTTTACTACTTTACTTTACTACTACTACTAATATACCAATAATAATAAAGGCAATAAAGGAAATAAAGGCAAAGACAATTCCTGTTGTGACAAAGGTTCTTTCTTTATATAGGCCTATAGGGAAAAGTGAATATGCATCATAAATTAGGAAAATCTTTATCATTGTTTTTGGGGAGTTTGTGTTCCATCCCTCCTTCCCTTAAACCATGGGCTATACTAGTATACAACTGTTAACCTGAACAAATTGTATAGGCCTAATCTCCTTATCATTGGAAACTTTTCTAATTGGTTTATTTTCAGTGAACATCACTTTTACAGAAATATTAGGCTATTTTAAAGCATGGAGGCCTTCATGGCCGTCCCTTTTTTTTTTACCAATGACTTGTAAAACTCCTATAGGCTACTAATCAATGCTGTGCACCATGTGTCAGATTTGAATCACATAAGGGGTTTTCATGCATCTCAAATCTATTGTTGCAGTCTTCACCAGAAGCTATAGACAGAGACACTGAGAAGTTATAGCTTCAGAACTTCCATTCTCTGTGGTTTTCAAGCCTTTTCTCATCAAGATCCATTATTCATTCAGCATTTGAGCCACGGACCGCACCACCATTTGATGAGATTTATAGCCTCTCAGAATATGATGTTGTCATGTTGTTGTCATTGGATAATATTTGTCCACAATTCCGTGCTGTATTGATGTGGTATATACCGTACAAACAGGCGAATGATCAAAATAACAACAATATTCTCTAATTGTGTAGACTTCTTGTAAATTAAGTAATGTAGATGTTTAACAATAATTTAACTCTTGGGAGCATACTGAAGCCAAATGGGCATGGCTTAATTTACACTAGCCTAGCTGGGGACCACCTGGAATCCCTTCAAGTACCACTGGTGGATTCCACTGGTTGAAGGCTACCACTGAGTAATAGCCATATTGTTTTTTATTTTTACTTATGAGTGATGTGATAATAACCACAGAATTGCAATTACTTTATTATATTTTAATAATCAAGATTCACAAGCAGCTACTGCACTGACAATTAACTGCACAGAAAGGGTTAGCTTGTATATGAACAGAGCAATACCATATGGATGTATACTATACACAAATGGTATACGGTAGTTTTAAGATATTGGTCCCGCTAAGTTGCAGTGCAGTAACACATGGCTCTCTTTACACTTGTATTTATTCCCAATCATATTTAATATTTAATTGTACAACATGGTTTTGTTTTGATTGTTTTGTTCCACTTTTGCTTTGGCAATGTAAATGTATGTTTTCTCATGCCATAAAGCTCCTTTGAATTGGGGTGGGGGGGAGAGGGGGGGGAGAGAGAGAGAGAGAGAGAGAGAGAGAGAGAGAGAGAGAGAGGATTTCCCTTGAGAATAGTCAATAGTCAGTCGCCTTTGTGAAATTGTGAGTGTGTGTTAAGATGTATTTAAGAATGCTGTTGAAGCACATCGTCCATAGCTGCATGGTGCTGGTGATGTCTCTCTTCCCATAAATAACCACTTATGATTGAGAAACAGGACAGAATAAACCCATTCTGCCACTGGCAGAGCTGAAGGATGTGTTGAAATCACTTCACAGTTTGTTTCCTCTCTAACTGCAGCAACTGTACATGTGATCTATGTTTGTAATTTGTTTTGCTGGGGTGTTTGATTTTGGCTTGTGGTTTCTATTCTGCCCATTCTCATTTTAATTGGTCATTGTTTAGACTCTAAAACTATAGAGTATAGTTAGTTCTCAAACATGTTTGGCTCATATCAGGGCACCCAATAACTTTCATTGACGGCACACCTGAATTGCATAGCACTTTACATGTATGTCATCATTATGGTAATCCCCTTGCAATACATTATGTCACGAGGAAAATTCTGTGTTTCCATTAGTTCCAATATTGTTGCACATAAGTGATGTTGCATGCTAAATTAGTCCAGTGGACTGATGGAGTTCTGATTAATGATCTTGCATTGTATTTATTTTGCACATAACATTTATCAGATTAGCTGAAATGTACTTTTCAAAGTTGACCCATAGTTGTAGGCTTATACTTATTTACTGTTGCATGAAAATAATAATTTTGTCAAAAGGTGCACTGAGTCAAATTCAGCTCAACAAATGGAATTCAATCTGAACAAACCAACAGTGGGGTTCAAGGGCTTCAATAGGACGTATTTTACATCTGGCTTACATCTCTTAAAATGCCTGTCTGATATAGTTGCATTAAATCATGTGATAATGTGACTGTTCACCTTTTGTAATGACAAGAGTTAAAGCATTAGGCTACTCTGTTTATTCTGATCCCACACTTGTAAGTTGCTCTGGATACGATTGTCTGCTAAATGTCAACATTTTATTATTGCAAAATAATGAGAATAATACTGTAAGAAAGTAATTAATAAGGAGATGCATCTCATAACAATACAAACCTCAGCACTGCTGTCGTGCGTATAATCCAATCAACACAAAACACCTTTAATTTCAATCGGAATCAGAACCACAATAGAGCATCACGGTTACATCACAGCTCATTGTAGAGCATATGAATGAATGAATGGCAATGAGAATATTAAATATAATATAATAAGATATCACACCAGACAAACAAGAGACGACAGACACAATTAAAACACAAGTGGTTGTCTTGTCTGTGTGGATTGGAGTCCTATTACAGTAGGCTACTACAGTACTACAGCTGCTGCTTCTTGTTGACGCAAAACAAAAGAGACTGCAGCTCTGGGGCTTTGGTGGTTTTCTAACAATGGTTAATTGTTCTTTATTGTGGCAAGAAGTCCCCTTTCATGTTGGATGTTTCATTTGAGAATTTTAACATTAATGTCACCACTAAGTTGACAGAGTTTTTTTTCATGACCATGCAGGACGACCATCCAGCTGTGCGTGCGTGCGTGCGTGCGTATGTGTAAACATTATGGTAGAATAGTACACTTTATATTGTTGTATGTATGTGGCCTTCAGAATCTGCTTCATTATTGTCACATCAGAAGTAAAACAGTGGATGAAATTAGTTTTTGTTATTTCCTTAAATAAACGGAAGAAAAGAACAATGGGGGGGGGGGGGGTAGAATAATATAGATGTTTACACATTATAGTACATGAAGTAAGGTATAAAGGTGGTGTGCATATGAGCCAATATACTGTACATGATGAGAAAACACACACATGAATAATATCATATAGTCAAGATGCCATGGTACAGGCCAGGTATATTTATTGTTTGACACAGACTCTCTTATCTTTGCTTTCTTCCTGCATGCTTTCCTCAGATAATGAACTGCCCACAAACTTCTGCCATCAGTTCATGTTCATGCTGTATATGAGCAGTGTCCTCGACTTTGCTTGCCTATTACTAATTGAAACGGCATCACCTGTGAAGTGGCAAGTGTTAGAACAACCCCAAAGATTTAACAGTAAGAAGAAATGTCGGTATTCTGAGAAAACTCCCTTCACTCCCTTCTGTCTGCGTTCCCGCCCGAGTTATCCCCAACCCCCCCTACACAACCTCTGACCCACTGCCATCACCCTTCCCCCAACACACACACACACACACACACACACACACACACACACAGGGGGGGATGTTGGTTGTAGTGTTTAGGTTTAGGACGTGTGGTAGGAAAGTAGGTATAGGGGGAGAGAGAGAGAGAGAGAGAGAGCGCGAGAGAGAGAGAGAGAGAGAGAGAGAGAGATCCATTACACATGGAATTCATTATGCCAGGTCTTGATGTATTCTCTGAACCATGATAACTCATCGTATTACATAAATTAACTTATTTAACTCAAATACATTTCAGGCAGCTATCTGTTGACTGGTAACTATCATCCAGGGGCAAGTCATTTGAACTTTTGTCAAACATCCTGGATAGTTTGTTTTAGAAAAGAAACATATAGTTTGTCGAGAAGCCATAACTCACATATTAAGACAAAAACGTGTGCTAGTAAAATATGAACTGAAAAATAAGTATAACTCATAATAGACTTCCGGAAGAGCAGTGCAGACTGCAGACCCACTGCACATCAACTGGGACTGACTGGAATGGGTCGCTGATATCAGAATCCTGGGGAAGCACCAACTCAGTATACTCAAAAAGGCCCAGCAGTATGTACTGTATGACTGAAAACAACCTTGAGGAGAAGCTCCATCGTTTTCGCTGTCTTCCCCAAAAAACGATCCACAATTCCATCAGGAGTACCTGACGTATACAACTGTGTCTCTGCCAGCCACTCAGCAGCAGACAGGACAGCCCTCCAGACCACTGTTTCCCAAACAGTGGGTCTGGACCCCATTTGTGGTCAATGTTTTATGGGGCCTTTTTTGTTTCCTACATTTTGTTTTTAATTGTATTATTATATCAAAACATTTTCAAGAAACATTCCCAAAAACAAAATTAATGAAGGAATAAATAAAAAATGTAAGAGATTCCTTAAATTGTAAAACAAATCTTTAAGAAGAAGAAGTAGGCTAGTGAAAAAAAAACAGATCAACCCACACTATGTGTCGCTTCGCCACGTTGTGAGCTTGTGGAGCTGCTATTTGCAATAGTGTGGGGGGAAACATCTCATTTCTCTTTTGAGTAACGGGAACCACTGCTCCAGAGGGTCCTCAATACCGCCCAGAAGCTGCTCGCTGCCCTCTTTGGAGGTCAGGGCAACTTCAGCTCTCGCTGCACCGCTGAGTAGCCATCATAATTATACTGAAAGTCCATGCAAACCTGGACAAAGTGGACATCATCTATTTGACCTATGTTGCCCTATGGGAGCCACTTCAGGTCCATCCAATCCAGCACTGACTTAAGAACATCTTCTACCCCAGACAGAGCCATATAGGAGGACATTGCCAAACAGTGACACATGGCGGGAACAATATTTACAATTTTAAAACAATGCACATACTTTAAGTGAATCTTATTTATTCCATGCACTTGTATATTTGGTCACTATACTGTGAAATATCCCGAAGTGCAATATCTCAGCTGCTATTAATTGTTGTCAAATTACTTTTACATGACATTTTTGTTTTGTTTCATGGGTTGCCATATTTGCTGAAGTTTTATGGGTTTGCAGCAAATTCAATAAAATATTTTATTGTCTCCACCAGGCCGAAGGCTTGGGGAGAGTGTGTTTTGCGCATTCCGTCCGTGTGTGTGTCGTGATGTGCCCATGTGCATTGTTGCCCCAATTTCTCCACAATGGCCTGTTATAGCAGATTTTTGCAAAACACATTTATTTATATTACTCATACACATTTTATCACGCAAATCTGTATCTCTATAGTCATGTGATCCACACTGACCTGTCCCGCTTCCCCATATTCCACCCCCATTGGCTAAAGATTGCCTTCCAAAGTTTGCAGGATTGGATGCCTCAAGTCATGAACGCACGAGTGCAATTTGAGGGTAATTTTGCACGCAGATTCCCACTTGGCTAAGGAAGAAATACCACTTTTCACATCAGCCTCATGGTGGCGCTATAACTGGCCCAATTGTGTTTTTACCTATAACTGCACCGATCTGTGTAAAACTTTGAATGCACACTCCCTTGAGGCTAAGGAAAAACTGCATTTTTCACATCTTCTCTTTATAGCGTCACCAGAATTAAGGCCGACTTATGTAAATCACGTTTGGATATTACTCCTTCGGATACACATGTGATCTCTATGGTCATGTGATCAATTGATTTATCATATTCCATCCTGATTGGCTAAGATTGGCTTCCAAAGTGTTCAGGAGTGCAGGCCCATTTTGTACAAAATGCCGCAAATCATTAACACAGTGTCCGGTTTTTCCAAAAACACTCCTATCCTGCGAAAGGGCACTTTTTCTAGCCAGTATTTTTTATTTAGCACTTCGAAATCTGGTTTAGTTTGAACTATACAATCTTTGGACTGTTTGTTGTGTATTGTGTAGCACTCTTTGAATGACAATTTCTGATTCTGATAGAAAACGAATTGTTCATCAGCAGTTATTTGGGTGGTTGAGGTGCTATATAGCACTGCTGCTGTACAAATACTCTGTTAAGTAGGCTATATCTATCTATCTATCTATCTATCTATCTATCTATCTATCTATCTATCTATCTATCAGTTAGTCATAGCATTGAAATCAGTTCAACCACTTTAACCCATAGCCTACATCAGAGAGAGAGAGAGAGAGAGAGAGAGAGAGAGAGAGAGAGAGAGAGAGAGAGAGAGAGAGAGATACAATATTTGTAAAGATGCGTGTTGCAAAATTGCAAAGTATGTGGTCACTTGACCCTAGGGCTGTATTTTGCGTGTCTTAAGTACCAGGTCTTATTCCCTAACTTGAGTAAACTAAAGACCTGCATGCGTGATCAATGCTCTTTGGCCACTCAGAATAGCCAAATGACATTGATCACGCCTCCAGGTGTTTAGTTTACTCAAGTTAGGGAATAAGACCTGGTACTTAAGACACGCAAAATACAGCCCAGCCCCATGTGAGTCTGACCTCACCAGTTCCCTAGTGACCAATGTATGTGTAGTGTCCAAGAAAGAGGGCAGAGACAGGGGGGGGGGGGGGCTTTCTGCCTCTTAATGTAAGCACTTTGAATTAGCCTTGTTGAAATATGATGTGTACAATTATAAACTTGCATAGCATAGCATTGCAGCCATTACCATCTATTAATGCATGCACAAGTCATAAGGATTCAACATGTATACAGGCCTATATGCAATAGCATAAATAGGCTATCATATCTTGTCAACTTTGTGACCCTATAACAGAAAGCAGCATGCCACGTATTGACTAAAGTTTCAATAGGAAGTAGGAACCTTCGGGCCTATAGCTGCAGCATCTCTAGGGCCTATGTTTAGGTTTATTTATGTATCTGATGAATCTGGCTCAATGTCCAATATGTGTAGGCTACAATAGACAAGCCACTAAAGCTCTTAACAATTATACATACCATTTTGAGCAATGTGAGCAATTTACCTGAAACAAAACAAATCTAAATTATTCAACAAAGTTAATTGCGCTTGTTGTGGAACTTGTGGATGACCCTAACTGGGGATCGTGGTCTCACAGAGTGGGTTTATTACAAACAGCATCTCCCATAGACACGTCACACGTACGCATACACATTTCCACATTTCCTGAACAAGGCAATTATTTTGCCAGTATGCGCGGAGCACAAAGCAACTAGGCGGGTTGACAATTGGTCGTTTGGCTCCATTTTGTGTGCGGGAGACATTTTGTACACCATGGCGGGCGCAACCATGAGTTGCCACGTTTCCAACAGGCAGGAGCGGGTTCACCATCAAGCTACAAATCCTGCTTCCAGATCCACCGCCATAAGCGGAGAGAACTGTTCTAAAAAGAAAGAAATCCACGCACGTATTTTAAACCACAAAAAGCGTTTTTATGGGGGCACGCGCACACACACACACACACACACACACACGCACACACGGTGCAAAGATCCGCAGTATAGGCTACTTGCATGTGTGGGAGAAGCTGGCATGCAGGCAGACATGAGCGGCCTGTGCACTGCATGCACTGACTGACTGACTCCATTTTGAGAATATTCTGTCTGTCTGGCTGTCTGTCTGTCTGTGTGTGTGTGTTGTGCAGTAGCCTAGCGACTGCGCCACGCTGTCATTTCCTCTGCGCCGGAGACAGAGAAATATGATGAAACAGAAGAAAAAGATTGGTTCCCCCCCCCCCCCCCCCCATGTTTCCCGGGTGGGGCCCATTATTACAGCCTGCATGTGTCTCCCAGTCCATAGCCGGCATGGCAGAGCACCCCTCAACTAGATAGAGGCTATCCCCGCATGAGCAATGTAGCTGTTTACATTCAGAGAACTTGTGGGGGTGTGCGTGTGTGTGTCTGTCGACTCCGGGGGGGGGGACGCCTTGGTGAGTGGTGGTAGCCTACTACACACGACCCCTCAACCTTTGTTCCAGCGCTCTAAAACCGCCAGAGGTTCACTGGGTCATTTATGTAACATCGTGACGGATACATTCTTTGATACATTCATGTATATTCATCGCTGGGGGGGCGGGGAGGGGTCGGCTGGGTGGGTCGGCTCGGTGGTGCGTTCTTACGCATATGGTGTCATTTCGAATGTATGGCGTATTTGCCCCGCCTATACGGCCCCAAAAAGACCATAGGCCGGCCGCGTCCGTCGGCGTCGACTGGGACCTTTGGACTTGTTGTCCGGAGTCCGGACCGGTGTGTGTGTGTGTATTGAGAGCCTCTCTAATCAAACAGATATATATTGGTTAACTGCATGTCACTGCGCGTCTTCAAGGAAACCACTTCCTCTGCCCAAATGAATGACCGATCTTCACCATCCATGCACCGAGCAGCACGAGCAGAAAAAGAAACGAGTTCGGCGCATGTGTGGCTCTTACGTCGTGTTGCATAAAAGCCACGGCGCGCGCACGGCACCACACTGAACTGCACAGTGCACACCCACCCATCCATGCACGAGTACAGTACAGTACTACAGTAGTAGTAGTAGCAGCAGCTAGGGCGCGCGTAAGCACGGAATGGGGGGCTCGCCTTGCGCGCGCGTGTGTGCGGGCGCGCGCACCACACACACAGGCACACACGCACACACACACACACACACACACTCATCTGGTGAATACCCTCGGATAAGAGGGGGCTGCCCTCCTCCTCTCTCTAACCTACTCTATATAGACCACGTGGTTTCCTCTTTGCAAACAAAAAAAACGTGAATTCTAGTCGGTTGAGGGGCGGCGTCAAGCACTGCCAACAGAGAGAGAGAGAGAAAGAGAGAGAGAGAGAGACATTTCTCCCGACCCGTCCCGACCCCGATCCCGCCATAGTTATTCCCACTCTTCCAGCAGACTCACATCACCGCCGTCAGATCCACCCCCAGTCAGCCCAGTCCACTCCAGTCCGCCCAGTCAGACCCACACCTTCCACCCGCCGCCACACAGTGCGATACAGCAAGGCAGGCTTCTCTCTCCGTCTGCTGGGGACAAGCTGCAAGCAAGCCAGCCACACGGACCCTTTAATTTCTTTTATTCTGCTCAGCTTCCGAACTTACTGGATTTATTACTCATTTATTATACATTATTTTTTATTTTATTTTCCTTTCGTTCGTCCCCCTCGGTCTTTCCTTTTAACAGTTTTTTAAATATTGTTTTGGGGGGTTTGCAGTTTTAATTTGGAGGATCAGTCACTACTTTTCGTTTCGCTTTTTATTTTATTTGTATTATTCTATTTAAAATTCTACATTTATTTTCTCGCGCTGTGGATAATAATCTGAAGTGGAATTTTTCGAGATCAGTCTTTTGGGGGTAACAACATCTTGTTGCATTTATTAACGAAACCAGGACAGTAAAGTTTGGTTCCTTGGCTTTGATTTTCTTCTTCAGTCCTTTTTTTTCTTCCTTTCTGGGCTTGGACTAAAACAAAAACATCATCATTATTTTTCACCATGAACAAGCTATACATTGGGAACCTGCACGTCGGCGTGACTAACGAGGACTTATGTAAATGCTTTGAGGAACATAACATCCCATTCTCCGGACAATTTCTCATCAAAACAGGCTATGCGTTTGTGGACTGTCCGGACGATCAATGGGCGATGAAGGCTATTGAGGCGATTTCTGGTGAGTGAAGTTGTTGAACAGAGCAGAGCCGAGGCGAGCCCCCCTCCACCTCCGGCTACTCTCATTCATCGGGGGGGAAGTGAGATTCACATGCCGGTGGAGCTGTGCCTATATAGTGCAGGGCATGAGCAGAATGTGTGTCCTCCCTGGACAATCAAATGATTACCCATGATTAATTAAATCGGTATGAATGTACATGTAATGTGGAGTCACACGCCCAAGAGAGCGAGAAATGCTCAACTTTTGCAGGGGGGAGGGACAGAGATTTAGTGTAAACGTATAGCACAGTGCAAGCTACGTTAGTGACGAAAACGGTTCAATCAATATTCCTTTAACATCTAACAGCATTTGGTATATACAAACAAAACGTGCCTATATGGTTGCATTTGCAAATGCGCTATTAATCTCGGTCCTTTAAAAATCGGCCTATACAAGTGTTATTACCGCTAATCGAATCAGCCCCCATGCAGGCACTGTCTTTAGGTGGTGGAGAGAGCGAGAGAGAGAGAGAAGGCTTTGCAACCCAGTGATGTATGAATCTCGTAGGGTAGGCTACCCCTCCCCCTTTCAGCCGACAGCAGTCCACTATGACAAAGATATACGTTATGTATAAATATAGATAGCTCACACTAGATAACGGTTTACAAAAGCCGGGTCTCCTCGACCCCCGACGCAGGTCACAGGCTTTGTAACAAGACGTGCCCCCCACCCCCAGTAGGCCTATACATTTCCACCGTGTGGCTGTGAATATGTTTGTGCTGGTGGTGGTGTTGTATAGGCTATATACTTTCCTGACTTCAATTCTCTCACACACACACACACACACACACACACACACACACACACACACACACACACAGAGGGTACATGTGATGTGCATGTGTTCCTTATACACACACAGAGAGAGAAGGTCGCCATGCTGGCCCCCTACGCATAGCTGCTTTCAGGATTCCAACTTAAGTCTTTTTCACTCCCAACAACAAGCACTCACACACACAGCTCCTCCAATAACTAGTGGGTTTACAAATAATGTACAAATGTTTACAATAAACACAGGTGAATTACAACACAGTCGAGTCGATAGGCGGACATGTGCAAGTTGGAAAGTATATATACGTCTAAAACTGTTGCAGATATATGGCTGCATGTTGAACGAGCTTTTCAGGAGTTTGTTGCCCAGTTTGGTTACTTTTTTTTGCCCAGGCAGTTAGGCCTCGATCCCTGGACTGGATTCTTGCAAATCTACAGCGTTTTCGGGCCTGCTTTTGTTCCCACATGGCTCTGGTTATGGTTAAATGCGTGTATAGGGCCTATACACGAGAAAGTTACTTGTATTGCATGGTCCACAACAGTAATCGATACAAGCATTCAAAAACAAATGACCTATACCTTCAATTGAAGGCCCCTGTGGCCGGTGAATAGTTATAACATGGTTATAGCATGTGTGTGCTATGTGATAGCATAACACAATCTGACGAATGTATATTGTTTTTGTTCAATTTTATTGATTTGTTTTAAATTATTTCCAGGTAAAGTGGAGCTCCACGGGAAACGCATTGAAGTTGAGCACTCGGTTCCCAAGAAGCAAAGGTACTTAACACCCCCCTCCCCTCCCTCCACCTGCACCCCTATGTAGGCTAGTTGTTGCATCTCAATAATCTATTGACCCTCCACGTACAAATTGTACAAATATAGTAGGTCTACCACACATTACAAATAATCGGTGTTATAGGCTACAATGTGTGCACTGGATATTGTCCTGTTGGTGTTTTTACGTTACATTCGAAATAATTTTGGATTCCAGTGTTTACTGGTCTCCCCCCCCCCCCCTTCTCTCTCTCTCTCTCTCTCTCTCTCTCTCTCTCTCTGTGTGGCCCTCAACTTTTGTCGACTCCAAAGTGTGCTGAGTTGTGTCACAAATGGGCACGTCACGTGCCTTTTGATTCCGCTGGTAATAGCTTTCCGCTTTCCTCGTATTATTAGGCCTAATCAGAAAATACGTTTTTTTTATCCCCCATTTGCCCGTGGACGAGAGATGGGCTTTAATAATGCCTCAATGCAACGTATGCACACTATTAGCACAGCATGTGCTAATATGTGCTGCCTTGGTAAAGTCCCAATATGTATATAGTCCCTTCCACCCTGCCTGTTATTTATTTAATTAATTGTTGTTTGCTTGTTTCTGTGATTTGAAATCCCTCACGTTCTTTGACATCTAGGTGTGTTGTATGTAACGATTACAATTGTGTGTGATTTTGGCTGGAGCATTTGTCTGGTCTAAAACTACAAGTAGGCCCATTAGCTTGTAGCTATACATTTTAAGACACGTTGCGTTTCCATTACGCCGCTCGTGACTCGGTGTTTGGTCTAATGTTGGATATAGGCTATATTAACAGAGGTTTTTTTTAATTAACGCTGTTACTAATGTGGTATTCTAATTAATTGTATAGTGTATTATTTCTCTAGTTTTGTTTAAATGTATGTGTTCGCAATGTAAACCTGGTTATAACGCATACAGTGAAAATCTGAAAATTTCAGATAAAACACGTTAAATTGTTTCAAATCCTCAACTAATTGAGTGTAATAGGCCAGTAGTGTATTTACATTTTTTTCCTTCATCTTAGACTACGTTTTTAAATTAATTAATACAAATATAATAATATTGTGGTTAATTATAGTAATTATTTCATGTATTTGTCAGGTTATACCAATAATAGCCGTGCCTCACGTATAAATATCAGACGTGCATTAGCCCAACACGTAGGTAGCCTATATTGCTTGTGGAAGACTGCATTTATTGCGTAATGTAGGCTATACTAATATCTCAAAGGCATGTTGTCTGACATATATTGAGGCTTCAGATGGTGACTTTTTCTTTCGTCCAATTTAAGTTGTAGCCACGATAGAATGAAAGAGACACAACACATGCAGTCCTATCGCTGTTGTAGGCTACACTTCTCAGGGTAGTTAGACCTGATCTGTTTCAGTCTCAACCTATGGAAATTCATCCATGTCTTTAACCTTTGGCACAGATACGAGGGGGAGTCTTGTGCACACGTCTCCATTATATTCCGCCATTGGGGCATAGCACATGCGTGTCCGCCATAGTAGTAGTAGTAGTAGTAGTAGGCTAGTAGTAGGCCTATAGGCATCACAATACAGGCTGAAATGAACACGTGTTTGTCTTTGAATAATTCGCAGTGTGTCGTGGATTACACACCAGCGGGGATTAAAATTAATTTGACCACCTTTCTGGTAAAAGGGGTTGATTTCCACTAGGCTTCCTCGCTGCGTCAATGCCGAGCGAGAAATGCGCTGTCAATATTGGTGTGTGACGCGTGTCTTATTATAATGCCCAGTGGTTCAGGCAATATGCACATTAATTATATTTGTGGAATTTATAGGCCATACCGTGCGGCCACTTATTTATTGTATTGTATTTTGATTGTACAGTATTTATGTTACAAAACAGGGGCTCGTTCATATGCATGCAGGGCAATGCACGCTTCCATGCAGGGCAACACGCTTCCATGCAGTAGTCGCCCAGATAAGTTTTATGGCTACAGTCTATTTATGCATAAAGTGACCCAGGCCGTCTCCCTCATAATCATGAGACGCAGGAGTGATACAACAACTGATTTGTGAGTGTGTGTGGGGGGGGGGGGGGTCCTACTATGGGTCCATTTGAGGGGACTGGGGCCTGCTACCTTGGCTGCTCTACAACACGTGGTCACCACCCCCACCCGTGGGCGAAGTCACACAACGTCACGTCACTTGAGTGGGGGGAGAGAGAGAGAGAGGAAAATGGCGAAGCTCTGAATGAATGGAGAAGAACTAGAGGAGGCTATATGGGTGTGTTTCCTTCTCCCCCACTGTGGCGCTCTCACTGTTTCCTATAATGCACCTCGTTTCAAAGATCTGGCCTACTTCTTTTCTTTTCTTCCTTTCTCTTGGCTTCCCATTAATTAACTAATAGATTGATTTATTTGAATTGTTTTGCAAGTTGAGCTGTTTGAAAACGGACACAGCTGTAGCCTATAGCCTGCCTATAGGCTATACTATAATGTTGTGAAATCCAAGGATCCATCTTAAAATGGCCGTTCATTCATGTAGGCCTATACCTACTCCAGAGATGTCAGAGAGACACTGTAGATTTTGAGCAACCATTTGTCATGTTTGAATTTAAAGTGCATCATTATTATATAAGCACATTATTCTTAGTTTTGTCCATGTACAGTAGCCTATGGATTTTTGTATTCAAAATTTAACAGAAAATTAAAACAAAACTGTATGATAGCCTACAACTTACCTGTAGGCCTTTATACTTGATTTCGGACATTTAAATATATCCTATATGTTTAATTAAGATTGAAAGAAGAAAGTCTGATTATTCTTATTTTAAGTGACTTTAAAATAAAGTGTTGACTTTATGAGTTATTAAATGAGGCGTCAAAGCATGCTGTGTGCTCTCATGCACCGGAGAGGCCACGTGAACTCAACAGTTAATTGTTCCGTTTCCTCTTTGGCAGAGAAAAAATAAATAATACCCTTCATGTTGACATAAAAGTTATAGCATGCACTCACTTCAAAATCAATCGCAGAAGTAGTTATTTACAATGCAGTTGGTTTCCCTGCGTGTGTGTGCGTGTGTGTGTGTGTGTGTGTGTGCGCGTGTGCGTGTGTGTGTGTGATAGCAACTTGATGCATTGTTATAATTTGTTTGACATGGAACATGGGTATGATTGTGTGACAGTTGGTTTTGTTTGTGTTGTGTTTACAGGCCTACTTACCGTACTGTACTTACTGTACTATTTGGGGGCCAAATGTCACCACAAGGAGAATTTGAGTAATAAGGGTTGCGTTTGGGAATGGCGAAAAATCATTAAATAGCTGTCTCTGTGTCTGTGTCTGTCTCTCTCTCTCTGTGTGTCTGCATGTCTCTCTCTCTCTCTCTCTCTCTCTCTCTCTGTGTGTGTGTGTGTGTGTGTGTGTGTGTGTGTGTGTGTGTGTGTGTGTGTGTGTGTGTGTGTGTGTGTGTGTGTGTGTGTGTGTGTGTGTGTGTGTGTGTGTGTGTGTGTGTGTGTGTGTGTGTGTGTGTGTGTGTGTGTGTGTGTGCGTGCGTGCGTGCGTGCGTGCGTGCGTGCGTGCGTGTGTGTGCATGCTCAGCAACATGTTAGTAGTGTATGTCAAAACAACAGAGGTGTGTGTGTGTGTGTGTGTGTGTGTGTGTGTGTGCTCCCAAACAACAAACAATTCCTCCGCCTGTCAGAATGAAATATAAATGCAGCTTAGAGAACTGTGTGTTTGTTTACCCTGACCTGCTGCAACTTAAAAGTCACTGCAGGTTCAATATCTGCATCATTGTTTCACAACTCTGTTAAAAATGTCTTTGGGCAAGTCACTGTAATCCCCCAATGCTTGCAATCGCGCATGCACACACACGCAATGCCCTTCACGGTGTGTGTGTGTGTGTGTGTGTGTGTGTGTGTGTGTGTGTGTGTGTGTGTGTGTGTGTGTGTGTGTGTGTGCGTGTGTGTGCGTGTGTATCAAGCCTCTCTCCATTCATGTCTTGTGTGTGTCAAATTATGCATAAATACTTAGCCTAATGTGTGTAATATGTGACTGAGAACTTTAATAATATATGTCCAACAGACAACTATGCTGAAGTTCTGTATTTTTCTCATCAAGTCGAGTGAAACGCAAATACAACATATTCATATCATCATAATCATAGCATTATGACTAGTAGGCCTATGTGAATGTATGCCTTATATTTACTTCAAGTCACTGTCATGCCATGTATGGCAACATACCGTAGACAGTAGACACATTTATTTAAATCAACTAAAGTCCAAGCTAAAATAAATGCCATTTGTATAGGCCTATCAGTAACTATTTGCATTCGTATTTTAAACCATTTGCTCATCACTTGATCACTGATCAAGTCATCCCTGTTAGTGTAAGAGGGATGTAATTTGTAAACTAACACAGAGGATTAGCCTTTAGTGTTGTGTGCTACTGAAGTTGGGTGTAGGTATAGGGTAACGTTTGTTTACCCTATAGTTGACCAACAACACTACCCGTGTCTGTGAGGTCTTAAATGGTGAGTCGTTCAGTGTTAACTACGGTAATTAATTAATTGGAACAGGGGGCCCTGTTCCAGTTCCCCCACCCACCCTGACAAGCACTTGGAATTGTAGGAGTTGAGGCGTTACATTTATTAGTTTATTTCGGTTCTACAGATACATTTTGTGAAAATAGCAGATCTACAAGCTACAACCTTGTAGATACGCCATTTTCAGAGTTGTGTCTCATATTATTTGACATGTTTGTATAGTTTGTTGATTACTTTAGTGTTCATATGTAATTTTTTTGAAGTTTAGCCCCAGAGTTTGTGTATGCAGGCTCACAGAGGAACCTGGAACGACAGAGGAGAGAGCAGAGCAGAGAGAGAGAGAGAGAGAGGAGTAGGAGGTCGGGGGAGGGGTGGGTGGGGTTGTGAGAAGGGGCGAACACGTGGAGGGGAGAGGGAGAGAGGCTGGCGAGAGAGGAGAGAGGGGGAGAGACCTCCCTTATTGTACACTCACTGAGCTCCCCTTACATAACACTGCAATGGAGAATGTATGGACGCACTGTACTATACTCCCTGTGTGTGTGTGTGTGTGTGTGTGTGTGTGTGTGTGTGTGTGTGTGTGTGTGTGTGTGTGTGTGTGTGTGTGTGTGTGTGTGTGTGTGTGTGTGTGTGTGTGTGTGTGTGTGCACGCGTGCTCACGCACCATTTGCATGGCATGCATGAGTGACAAAAACACATTCAGTAAAAATGCATATATTAGCCTACACTGTAATACAAAAAAGCAGAAACTCCCATGAATCTACCCCATGTCATGTTGCTAAATAGTGTATTTCCAATCTTCCATTGGGGGCATATTCCATTTGTATAGCTATAGCAGGCTAACTGATGTTACCTTCGTTAAGACGGTCACATTTGGTTTCAAATCCACTTCAGTCCCTTTTGCTTTACTATTACAACAGCAAAGTGTACAACAGCAAGCATGCTGCTGAGACTCTGTGGTGCTCAATGTGCAGAGTAGACAGAGCAAGGCATTGACACTGCCAGAGTTGAGGGTTTCCTTCCCTGTGTAGCTCAGTGGGGCGTGATTATGAATCCCGGTATAGGCTGAGGCAGATCTGTGTCACCTTATAGCTTATAACCACTTTAACCATTATTTAAACTATAGCTATTGAAAAATAGCAGATCTACAAGCTCATAGATCTGCAAGCACCGAGTGCAGCGCTACGAGCTTGTACGTCAGCTATTAAAACAAAATCGTGACAATGTGTGCAAAGCTTTGACTATATATTCTTTCACAGCGAACATTTTTTTAACTCATATCTTTGCTTCTGGGGGTCCTGGCGGGAACAACACGTTTTGAGATGGGGGGAGTCGGCGAGTGGGCGAACATTAAATACATTTTAGAGGTCCTTAATTGACACGAAATAGTTTGAGATCCACTTTGTGAAACATTCACTAAACTGTCAAAATTTGGAAGACACGTGTAGTAGAACCTGGTCTCAGGTCTCAATGGGTTAACACTGCCATGTGTTAGACAGGCTGATGACATGGAGTAGGTGACACTGCACTCATACGGTGACGCTGAACAGCAGGAAGATGACACTAGTCATACTGAGTCTGAACATCTAGATTCTAGACTACCGGTATATGACACTGGTTTTCAAACCTTTTCTTTTTCATATCCCATTATACAGTATAGGCATTTGAGCCACGGACCACCATTTGATGAGATTTACAGTATAGCCTCTCAGAACCAAAACGCAGAATATTTTGTTCAGTGCTGTATTGATGTGGTACCAGAGACGACAAGCAAACTGATCAAAATCATTCTAAAACATTCTCTAATTGTGTAGACTTAGTAATACGGGTGTTTAACAATAATGTAACTCTATAGAGAGTTACCGTGTACAATATGGAATCAAATACACTCTCAAGAGTCAAAGATCTATGAGGGTCCATTTGGTTATACCAACTATCCATCATTTATCTGGGGACCACCTGGAACCCCCCTCAAGGACCACTGGTGGTCCCCGGACCACATGTTCAGAACCACTGATCTATAGGGTTTCTCAAAGTGGGGTCCTGCAGGAATCCCCATGGGTTCTCTCCAGGGGATCCATGCAGAACTTCCCCAGCAAAATGAGGAACAGTTTTAAACGCTTAAAGGAGAATTCCATGCTAGAAGGCTTTCTTACCTTTATTTACGCCAAAGAGGTCCAGGTGTTATATTGTGCAAAAGTGCATTATTGGCTATTTCCCCTAATATAAGCCCTCAATGGGGGTTGGGTTTTTGTGCCAATTCGCTTATTTCCATCGAAATAAGTAGAAAAGTGTGCCACGGTGGGATACTATTTACATTATGAAGAGAGGATATTTATTTTTGAGCGATGGAAATAAGCGAATTAGCACAACACCCCAATGCCCCATTCAATTAAATTCATTGAGGGCTTATGGTAGGGGAAATAGCCAATGTCCAGGTGAACATTAAAACCTGGAAATAGCCTATGTCCAGGTGAACATAACACCTGGACCTTGGTGGGGACGTAACAACTACAAATAAAGGTATACGAAAGCCTTCTAGCATGGAATTCTCATTTAAACCCCGTTTTATTTTTGGGCTTCTTGAAAATAGCCTATCTACAAGCTCACAACGGGTCGAGGTGCAATGTTGACAAATCGGGGGTCCCAGACAAAACATCATTCCAAGTTTGGGGTCCTTGACATGAAAATGTTAGCCGGTGACACAACTCGTATTGGACATTGATTAGGCGATACTGAGCATCTAGGACGGGACAATGCTGTTCATGGATACTTAACATTAATGTTCTCCGTGAAAAAGTGGCATCATTTGACCTCTCAGTTCTTTTTTTATTGGTCATTAAAATATTATGTGTGCACACACTTATCGACTGTCATTGACCGAGCATGGTATGCACTTAGTTAAGCCCCGATGAGAGACCTTGCATGTTGCAGCCTACATGAAGATCTGTCACATTTCTCCAGTAATGAGAATGTTATTATTCTCCACAATTGGAATTAATTGGTTTCTGTTGAGTATAAACAGTATGTGTGGGTTTTTTTCTTCACCCCTTCCTTGTCTCTTTTTACTGTTCTTCCGTCCTGCGTTATGTAAATGCTAAACGGGCTGCAATTATATAGCACTTTTCCCCCCCCAGTCTTTACGACCACTAAAACGCGCTTTAATGCACTTCATATTTACCCTTTCACACATCACACCACAACGGCCGAACGTCGTTACACTACACCACGTGAGGCAACCATGCAAGGCTCCGACCTTCTCATTGGGAGCAGTTATATTGGTTCAGTGTCATCCTCAAGGACACTTTGACACGCGAGCCAGGAGGAGCCGGCGATCAAACCAGGAACCTTCTTCTGCCTCCACAGACGGGGAGGCAGAAGTTGTTTGGGAAGAGGCCCTAGACTAGACAGTAAACTGGACAAACTGGTTCAATGAATGTCTCAAAGTTGGAGCTCAGAAACAGATTCTGTGTGTGTGTGCGTGTGTGTGTGTGTGTGTGTGTGTGTGTGTGTGTGTGTGTGTGCGTGTGTGCATGTTTTTTTTTTTTTAGTGGTGATATATCGCACATTAATGCTGTCGGAAACCATGTCGCTCAATATAGAATCCTTTTCTGTTTTGTTGTTGTAGTTGCCGTCTCACAGCATGTCGCATTGCGATGCATTGTGAGCTTGTAGATCTGCTATATTCTGCCAATAATGGCATGATGATGCCCAAGATAGAGACATGCAGTTCTGGTTGAAAGTCTGTCTGTTCAGGTTGGTTATACAAATATTTAACCAATGAAAAAAGGTTTTGACTAAATTTCAACCACATTGGATCCATTGGTGAACAGGTTACAGTTTCTCCCGTCTCTCCAATAGAACAGCTTCTGTCCAAAAGGGAAAAACATCAGTTTGTCCTCGGAGAGCTCAGTTGACGGTTTTGACGTTTTCCCGCGGAGAACAGTTTTCAAATAGAACGGGGCCTCCGAATGGCTACTAGGAATGTGAGCTTGATCAGTTGTTGGTAGAATGTTGTGTCTCTGCTGCTGCTTGTGCTGTTTCGCTCGTCGAATTAAAGCTATTGTACCTATAGTCACTCTGGATAAGAGTGTGTAAGAAACGGGAGCAGTGTGAGACTGGAGGAACTGTACATTAACCACACACAGGGTTTTTGCTTCAATTTCTACGCCACCCACGTGTCTTTGAGCAAGACATCCTGCCTGCTCACTAGTTGCATGTCACTAAATGCATGAGTATATGTTTCTAAATGGAACTTTAAAAAAAAAGATAGTTGAATGGGACAGCGCTCTCCATGAAGTGGTTATAAGATAACTGATCCACTGCCTGCCTTCTGGTAAATTTATGGTCCGTCAAACGATACTGTGGTTCAGTTTTATGTCTCATATTTGCATTTAACTGACACTTGTGGCTACATCACTGTCTGCCTAACTCACTCGCTGTCTTTCTGTCTGAAACTAAGTAGTGTAGCCCATTGTTTAAAATGATGAACTTACCTTGTGTTTCTGTCCTCACTGTGCAATCAGAAACGTATCTGAAAAGTTCTGATCATGTATGTTGTTAACTTCACTTGTTTCTCTATCTCTCGTGTGTGTGTGTGTGTGTGTGTGTGTGTGTGTGTGTGTGTGTGTGTGTGTGTGTGTGTGTGTGTGCGCATGCACGCGCGTGCGCATGTGCGTGCATGAGAGAGAGGGAGAGAGAGGGAGAGGCATAGTGCATGTGTGAGTGAACTGTAGGTGAAAGACAATCACTTTGTCATGGCTTGATTTGACTGACTGACTGATTTATCGTGTGCGAACAATTCCCCAGCACTTGACCCATGCAGGAGATACACACTACTAGACGCTTCTTAGTACAGACCATTACTTTTGGAAATATACACCTTACTTTTGAAAACTCTTCTCACTCTCACTCACCATTGAGATTCGGTTTAGTCAAGTTTTCTCAAGTCACATAAAACGTAGTTTGTGGTTATATACGCATGATTTCTGTGATCGTCGCTGTCTAAATTGTACAGTATATGGACCCGAGAGGTGGCCATCCACGTTAGTTCCACAGCGTTGCATCGTGGCGGTTGCTATGTGACCTGTGATTGTTACAGTGTTCCAGATGCCACTGTGGCAGGGAGGCAGGGAGGTTCGCTAGTATGTCCACACGCATTTGTTGTGTGGTCTCATATTTGCATAATCTGTTTTTAATTCTACCAAAGTGGAGACCAAAGGCAAATGTGCACATGTTGAGCACAATGAAGCTTGATGGAGTTCACCGCTATTCTGTTTGTTTTAGACCCCGCCGTTGTAGAGCAGTACGTGCTTCTCAACCTTTTCAGGCGGTGACCCACAAATAATAATCATATTTGAACTGGGGAACGCCTAAAATAATCATGTTGGAACTGGGGACCCCCCACCCTGACAAGCACTTGGAATTGTAGGAGTTGAGGCGTTACATTGAGTTTGTCTCGGTTCCACGGATAAATATTGTGGAAAATAGCAGATCTACCTCGCGTTGTGAGGCTTGCTGTTTCAGTTTAGATAT
Organism: Protomyctophum bolini; assembly: GCF_963924005.1. Taxonomy (NCBI): domain Eukaryota; kingdom Metazoa; phylum Chordata; class Actinopteri; order Myctophiformes; family Myctophidae; genus Protomyctophum; species Protomyctophum bolini. The sequence continues at coordinate 35,957,142 of NC_137872.1, read as the reverse complement.
TGCGCCACCCTGGATCATTATAGTCATAATCAAAACAGTCTAGACTGGGTTAAGTATGGCTGTGCAAGTGCTCACTATGCCTGGGTTACTGGTGGGCTGCTGTGATCTCAGTGAGTATAGGTGTCACAATTTTGCTCAATTTGTCACTCAAATAATTATGATTAAACGATAAACGATTTAATTATGTTTCTGTCGTTGAACATTGTAACATTATGAATACAAATAATATATTTATTTTAGTTTTTTAGCTCAGGGCAGATTACTAAAATTATATAGAAATAGTAAGCTCAGTTTGAGCTTGTAGATCTGCTATTTCCACTATTTTTGAAAATGTAACAAAAAGAAATACAAATAAAAAACTTGGATTATTATAACAATTAGGCAAACAAATGTGATTATCACAAATAATTGCGATAATGTAATAATCGCAACAGGCCTATCTGTGAGTGAAAGTTGATTTATGGTTTCCACCCGTGGGTTCAAATCCCACACCGTGGAGGACCTGAGGGTCAGCAGGTATACTCATTACAAACAAACGTTCCTCCGTGCTGATTCCACTGACTAGCAAAACTTATAACCGACCGAACAGCAGGTGTGTGAGCCGGCGTCACAGGGTATCGGAATCATTAATCAATCTCAATCTCATGCCCATGAAAATAGTTTAAACTTTGAAGTATGGCATAATGAGATTATAATGATATGGGTTCAAGTAGTGGTCGGGGTCACTGGATGTATATGTTTCTGATTATAATTCACGGAGCGATAGCGCTGTGGAAATGAATACTTGGAGGAGCTCAACTCGGCGGACAGATGCACTGCGATGGTTTGTTTTCTCAGACTGGGGCATAATTACAGAACATCTTTCCCATACCCCCCCAACCCCCCATCCCCCCCCACACACACACACGCTCACACACAGCTCCTGCATATGCCAACTGCAGGCACACGCACACACAGAGCCGCACTCACTCGCTTGCTTGCACGCACGCACGCACACGCATGCATGCATGTACGCACGCACGCACATGCACTCATTTAGTGACTGGCCCATGCTTTGGCTCTTTAAGGACTTAACTGCTCTGTATGTTTCATTCATTTAGTGTGTTTTTTTATTTATTTGTATTTGTATCTGTTCTATATTTACATGATCTAAAAACAACAGGTGCTAATTCACGTCTTTATAATTAATTAGAGGTTCCTCTCCTGGGGCAGAAGATATAGTTTGTGTGGACGATACAGAGATATTTCAGAAGCTGGCCTCTGAATGAGTAGTTAGAAAAACAGTCCAACTTTCATTCTGACCCCTCCACGAAAAGGCCTCGTCGTCCTGAACCCTTATCTACCATTTATACATTATGGATAAATAGTGTGGACTTAGACTGTTTTTCGTCTGTGGCAAATATCGATACCAGTGGTATCTGGTATCGCTATCGTTGAGTATGCTAGTCTATGCTATTCCGACACCACATAATTTATCACATGGTGATATGTGATGTGTTATGTAATATCATCATTTTATCATGATTATAATTTGCATTATTGTTTTACTAACTTGTAGGCATGTAATGATTCACTCAACTCACAATACGATTCGTATCACAATATGTTTTTTCACGATATTTAAACAAAGAATATTGTCCAGAAATTTTATATAATTTATCTTCCCCCCGAGCTTTTTCACATTTTTTATATAACTACATTGCAAAAGAAGTAGCATTACTTTTGACAGTGCAGAAACATAATTGCCTTCCTTGATGAGCATCAACGGCCATCATCACCCATGGGCACAGTCACAGACACATACAGCTCCCCTCTACAGTTCTCTACTACTGAAAGTGACTCTCATTTCTCTCCAAAAGCACTTGAATATGATGGAATATGACTAAAGCTCACATTTCACATCACACACCATAATGCACTATAGCCCCCCTTTAATATCGATATACGATATAAGCTCATAGCGTGCCACCGTGTGGCGCACTACGAGCTTGTAGGTCTGCTATTTTTGAAAACGACAGAAAACATAGCATTTTCAGAAAACTGTCAGCATGTATAGAAAACATTTTTAGCATTTTCATGCTCAAGGGCTGTTTTTAGAGGTGCAGGAAAGCAGCCTTTTCTGACTTCATCCAGTCATGCAGGGGATTCACGCAGCCAAACTTTACAGTAGCCACAGCCAGGACACGACAACTTTACAGTAGCCACAGCCAGGACACGACAACTTTACAGTAGCCACAGCCAGGACACGACAGACCATTTAACTAGATTGTCTGAGTATACTTCAGATTCAAACCGCTAGAAACCAAACAATGACAAATTGTTCCACTGCAGAATGCTGAGATTTAAATGTTTTTTGCTCCGATTTCTATATTTTGTATAGTTTCACATTATCAAACACGCGGTAAAACAAATTAAAGTCATACTTATGTTGGATGTATATGTACATATATGTTTGTTTTTGTTTAGTTTTTTCCTAAGAGGGTTAATTTGGTTTCTGTTTTTCTCAGAATCTGATCATCTGATCTTCCCAAAAGTTGTGTATTTATTTGACTGTTTTCACAGACAGGCTTATATTGTATCTGCCTGATTTGTTTTAAAAACCAAAGTAAATGATACATTTTAGCCTATGCCAACATGCACATGGAGAGACATGCATATACATAGGGTATTCATGCGATATCCCACACACAATCTTCCTTAAAATGACTCAGTTATGTTTTATGCTATATGCTCCTCAGTTCTGTTGATGTCCTATATGAGCCATGGAACATATAGAAATAGACACATATATATCTAATTTATGTTCCCTGTTGCGGTGCTATAGTGTATTATAACATAATTGAATATTTATATATGTACCATAAGCACGGGTGTGTGTGTGTGTGTGTGTGTGTGTGTGTGTGTGTGTGTGTGTGTGTGTGTGTGTGTGTGTGTGTGTGTGTGTGTGTGTGTGTGCGCGCACTGAGCATGTTGTCAGCAGCAGTACAGAGAGACAGAGAGAGAGGACCGCTCGTAGCCCCCCCCCCCCCCCCTCCTCTTCTCTCCTCTGCACAGCTGTGTTGTTCTATTCAATTCTGCTCCACTCTGGTCTATTAATTTCCATTGTGTTGCACTCTGTTCCATTCCATTTTGTTCTGTTCCGTTCTGTTCCGAGAGGAGGAAGACATGGCGGAGGTGGTGGTGGGTGGGGTGGGGGCGGAGGGAGTGAGGGGGTGCGACCAATCACGTTCAGGATCTCCTGTGAGCAGTGAGGGCGGCGTCTCTCAGCTCAGCTCGCCAGAGGAGGAGGAACGCGACCCCTCCCTCGCTCGCACCACGCGTGCTCTCACTTTTTCCTTCTCCCCTTCTCTCTCTCCCTCTCTCTCCCCTCGCTCTCTCTCTCTGTCTCTCGCTCTGTCCATACGTTCATCCACTCCTTTAAGCTCCCTGCATTTGTCTCTCGTTCCCATGCACACTGTATGCTCTTTTTTTCCCTCCTCTCGTTCTCCTCCTTCTCCTGTTTCTCCCCCTGCCCCTCTGCACTTCCCCACCCATTTTCTCTCTCCTCTCTGCAGAGAGAGAGAGAGAGAGAGAGAGAGAGAGAGAGAGAGAGAGAGAGAGAACAAAGGGAGTGAGTCGGTATACAGAGAGCAGATATGTTTCTCTCTCTGGGGGCAGAGCAGCATTCACTGTCAGAATGGAGACTGTGGGAGCAGCAAGGACTTGTGGGAGTTGTAGTCTGAGAGGATATAGCTGGCATCATGTCTCCATTCGTCTCTGATATTTCTCTTTACATTGACGTGTGTATACATTGATGTAAGCCCCCAGTGAGGCTCTCTCCAACGTTGAGGCGCTCGGCCCTACTGGTCAGAGGTGGGACTGCGGACCTGTGGATTTATGATGGCGAAACCCCGTGAAGCTGGGCTTTATCATTGAGCGCCCGTTTGCACTTCCGCATTTTGGGCACCAAAATTTGCTGCCCAAAAAAAAAAAATGCGGTAGTATGCGGGTGCTTCAAAACGCCATGCACTGAGCAACTTCCATCGAAAGCGGAGGGCGGGGGGCTTTCGCTCCGGTTCGGCCTCTATCCTTTTATCACTCTATGATATATACACATAATAGATAGATAAATGTGTCCACAATTTGTGTGTGTGTGTGTGTGTGTGTGTGTGTGTGTGTGTGTGTGTGTGTGTGTGTGTGTGTGTGTGTGTGTGTGTGTGTGTGTGTGTGTGTGTGTATGTGTGCCCGCGCGCATGCATGCATGTGTGTATGATCAGTTTTGCTGGTATACATGATGAATTATGCCCAAAAAGTGAAGTGAAAAAAGAGGAAAACCTGATCGAGGGGGGAGTTGTTGGGCCCCCCAGACTCACTGCATGTTGATAGGGCCCCATTGCATGTGCGTGCATGTGTACGTGTGCGCGTGCGTGGATGTGTGCTCCTGAAAGGCATGCCTCCCCGTTGAGAAGAAACTATGTGACATTAATGTACATAAAATATATATATATATATATATATATATATATAGAGAGAGAGAGAGAGAGAGAGATTAATGTCGGGATGGGTACAGGAGATAGAGATGTGAGTTTGTCTTTAAGTCGTACGTGTCAGTAAGGTAAATAGCAGCCCTTCTGAGTCAAGGTGAAGTGTGTCCTGCAGTGTGGGTGGGGGTGGGGGTGTGTGTGTGTGTGTGTGTGTGTGCGCGTGCGCATGTGTGTGCGTGCATAGATGTTTGTACATGCTTTGATTTCCATCAAAAGACGTATATTAGCGTCATGTATTAACGGAAAGTGCTGTTGGTTTAACATTCACATTAAACGTTTGGTGAGGAACAAATCAGGAAATCCAATTTAAAATTAACGTAGCGTTAATTAAATGCTATATAATGTATTACTCACAGTGATATTTATATTGTGTTATTTCCATTCGTTCTTAGTGTTTAGTTCGACCTTAGCAATTATTTAAGCATCAACGGCTAACTACATTATCAGTAATGAGAAAACATATTTTGTCTCACTGCGTTTATATTGATTGATCTTAATATCCATTAACCATTTCAACCTGGCTTCCCTATTTATTATTATTATTATTATTATTATTATTATTATTATTATTATTATTATTATTATTATTATTATTATTATTACTATTATTATTATTATATTCCAAAAAGTAAAAAAAAACCTTCACATATAGTGCAAATTTCAATCTACACGTATGAGCTCATGCAGCATCACAACCTATAGCACCATTCATCTTACAACATATATGTAGTTGATGTTGGCTGCTGAAACCTTTTAAAAGTGTTATTCTTTATTTGTATTATTAAAATGACAGGATAAAGCTCACAGATGTTGCATCACGACGTGGTGTGAGCTTAGAGGTCTGTGACCTTCACTGCTTTAGTGTGACACTCTTGCATGATGAAATATAGGGCATTATTATAGAAAAGTGGAGATATGGCAGCAATGATTTAGTACTTACACGCAAGTGGTTAAAGTACATATGGTATGTACACTTTAGGCCAGACACACACAAAAGGAAACTCTCAAGCTTTATAAAAGCTTGAACAAAATCTCCGTATATTTGACTGCAGCTCAAAGCAAATCCTTCTGGGATACAAAATCTGTCAGTTGGAAGAACTAGAATACTGTAGACTGGGTATGCACATGCATGAAGTGCAGTGGCAAAGTGAGTTTAATGCCGTTTAACGTTGTTTCATGCAATCCAATAGGACATTTCTGTTTGGATATATGGGCTGTCAAAGCCAGAAAGTACCGGCAGTTTTTGGCTACTCAGTCAGTGGGCATTCCTGCATAACTCCCAGGCATGATGATGATGATGATGATGATGTCACGCGCATATACATATATACCCGCCATTAGCTGTAATTTATTTTAAGCAACGGCAATTTTTTTTTAAATGGCTGTAAACACCGAAACGTTTCTGGATATCAAACTTCTCTTAGCGTAACGTCATCACACGGTGCACACATTCAGCTGCAGCTGCAGGTATATACAGTACAGAGATCAATTGGTCTATTTACGTTAGAAAATATATGAATCGCATTATGCTTCTATATACTTGGACATGGATGACAAAGTCAATTAATGGAATTACCTCCCACTCATTTGTTCCAGAAAATGTACTTGGACAACTAAACTGCATGCAGCGCAACAAACGTCACATGCATAGATTAGTTATAAAACTATTAATTAAAACACACGATTAAATGAGTTATAATCACGTGTTGGAGAATCAACATTATAACATGTTAGAGCATATTCATATGATGTTTCTCATCGTGGTGGAACCCTCTGTCACAACAATGTAATTGTTGTTTGTTGTTATGTTATAAAAGGTGAAAACTACATGGCAGGTTGCCATCACATGTGTAGTATTTACTACACAGTGATGTAAGCAATATACAGCTGCAGCTAATTAAATTACTAATGGGTGTGTTCGATTTTAGGTGTGCAAATATCACTGTGTGTCATGCTTGCACATTGACATGCCTTTGGCAATATGGACACACCTATGAAAATGTGACACACTCATTATTAATTTGTATGCAGCTGTGTTGCAGTCTGACATGATTTTGTAATCTGCTGTAGTTTTAGAAAACAAACTACAAAAACAGCCTAGGGTTTTGAGCCCCTTTTAATTGATTAAGTTTGACAGGAATACTAGCAGTAGACCAGTCCTCCTATCCTCACTGATTTGAGATTAAAATAGACAAGCTTTAAAGGTTGCAGGCAAACCAGACATTACCCAGCCCACAATCCATCACTTTTAATGGTGCCAAATGTAGTCTTTATTCACATTGGAAACTGATTAAAAGCCTATAGGTATACGTACTTTTAAAATAGCTCTTAAGAAGGCTTTTCATTCAGAAAATGAAACATGTTTCCAACATGTTTCAGCCAGGATCAAGTGTTTTCTTTAGACTTTAATCTCTCTCTCTCTCTCTCTCTCTCTCTCTCTCTCTCTCTCTCTCTCTCTCTCTCTCTCTCTCTCTCTCTCCCTCACTTCGCTCCCTTCACCTCTATTTGTGCGTGTGTGTGTGTGCGTGCCATGTACTGTACATCCCCTTATGCATGCATATATAGAATGCAGTGTTCGCATGCATATGTGTGTAGTAGTGCAGGGCGGGGCATTGCCCCTTGGACCTAAATTCTTGACATTTCTTCGGCAGCAGATTAAGGAGGGGCTAAAGGGCTGCAGCCACTCCAAGCCCTGCTCTGATTGGCTATCATCAGACATCTCACACTGGGCTCCAATTGGCAGTGAGGAGGTCTAGAGTTCCACTCTTACCACATATAGAACTTCCTGTCCTGTGTTCTTCCTGGTTCCTGTGTGTGCATGTGTTAACCTTATAGAGTATATAGCCTCGGTACCCCAGCTTTTATTTCCGTTCACATTCTGCTCAAAAAAACCTTAGAGCTGTGAGGACATGCACTTATGGATCTATGGATGTTGGATCAACATTGTCCTATAGCTCCTATAAGCTCTCTTCTTGTTTGTCTTCCTGGATAACTATTGAATGAATGAATGAATGAACTTCAAACAATGCAACAGAAAGAGAGAAAGAGAGAAAGAAAGAAAATATAAAATGCAATTTAAGCACTTACAACAAAATAAAAGTACAAACCTAATAATGCACAACTGAAAAATTTAAAGTAAACGAAAGATTTGTTCTGTCTCAGCATCATATCAGAGGACTTAATCAACATGACGTGTGATGTTGTCCCTTGACACTAGGCCCTCTGGTGGGTGGGTGGGTGGGTGGGTGTGTGTGTGTGTGTGTGTGTGTGTGTGTGTGTGTGTGTGTGTGTGTGTGTGTGTGTGTGTGTGTGTGTGTGTGTGTGTGTGTGTGTGTGTGTGTGTGTGCGTGCGTGCGCGCGTGTGTTGGAGTGTTGGATTCAGCCTTGACTTGGATCTCCTCCTTGAGCCTATATGTCACCTGCAGGCCAATTAAATTGCCTGTAAGAGATGTCCGCCGGTATATGGGTGTCAGTCATAGACTAGCCTCGGAAACCCAGACGTTTTTACTGCGACTGCGACGCTCTATAGCAGTGTTTTTCAACCAGTGGTCCGTGGAGGGGGGGGTTCCAGGTGGTCCCAGCTAAATGATGGAGAGTTGGTTGCCAAAGGGACTTATATATCGTTAACCCTTATATATCTTTAACTCTTGAGAGCATAAAAATAAACCGGTTTTATTTGAACACTCTCAAGAGTTAAACTATTGTTAAACATCTGGCATTACTCAATGTATACAAGATGTCTATACCAGAATTGTCTTTTTGATCGTTTGCCTGTTCTCTCCTACCTACAGCATGCAAAATCATATCCAACAACAAAATAATATTCAAGGTTTTGCGTCTGAGAGGTTAAATCTCATCCACTGTCCTGCACCGTCCTATAGGTTTGAGGAAATTAAGGATGCTCATGGTAGGAATACACGGCAAACATTGAAGAATGAGTGGTTGATGTTGAACAACCTGGTGTATGTGGACTGTATGGTGAAAGTTGACTTTGTCCTAATACACTGCTGAGGACAAAAAACTAATTCTGTCCAACTGTGTATAGAATTTTTAGTTGAGTTCAAACGTCTGTGTGAGTTCACTGAGTTAATTGAGAGCGCACATGTTTAGGTTTTTGCCAAAAGGGTGATTGATAAACAAACGTGTGTAGACCGTACTGAGCATTTATAGTTCAGAGAAAGTGTTGTATAGTGTTTTAGAAGTTCATCCTGCTAGTGAACCGTAGAGTTAAGAGGTTGCTCATTGTGCACATGTAGTTGTAGTAGACCTACTGATTGCTTGCTTGCTTGCACTCGCCTGCTTGATTGAGTGAGTGATTGATTGATTGATTGATTGATTGACTGACTGACTACATATCTGGGTACCTTGTTTACACTCCGGTGGACCGTATATACATTTTGGTGGGTGATACTGTCTCCTCCGCTCAGAGCGGCAAAAGACAATGAGCAGGGAGAATGTTGTGTTCTGGGCGGAGTCCGCTTAAGAGGATTTATTTTACGAGGTGTGTAGCTTATTTTTTTAAGGATCTGCGGGATGCTATAGTATATAGTGTACCAGGATCTGCAGACGGCAGTAGTAAAAATGAAGCATGGTCACCTTTACACGTATACAGGATAAGCGTGCAGCCATATTTGTTATTCCTTTGAAACAGGAGACACCTTCACCTCTCGTCTCTCTCTCTCTCTCTCTCTCTCTCTCTCTCTCTCTCTCTCTCTCTCTCTCTCTTCCTCTTCCTCCCCATCTCTACCCACCCCCCCCCTTAAGACAACACACACACACACACACACACACACACACACACACACACACACACACACAGTCCGTCTGTCCTCCTGTGCCAGTTTGACTGTCTGCCTGCATGTCTCTCTCTCCTCTGTGCTTCTCTAAGAGTTAAAATGGAGGCTATAGGCTATATGCCTGCTGATCACATGTCTGACAAACCAGCATGCGCTGCTGGTATCCACAGATTCCACACACACACACACACACACACACACACACACACACACACACACACACACACACACACACGCACGGCCACGGTCACACACAGTCACTCACAGTCACGCACATGCACAAGGGAGAGAGGGGGTGGGGGGGACCTTCCCCCTGCCATGTGCTGAGCCATACCTCCTTCTCATGTCCGTAGTGGGTGGGTGTGTACATGATGTGTACATGCAGGGGTGTGCCTATATGCACTGACACCACACAGTCACATGGGTGTGCAGTGTGTGTGTGTGCGTGCATGCTCTTTAGTCTTCTAGGAATATTCTCCATATCGCCGCTGTCAGACAGAACATTCTTATCTCTATAAAATATTTAAACTGTTTTTTGTGCCCCCTCCACCCCCACATTTTGAGCTTGTAGATCTGCTACTTTTTGAATTGCATTCTTGGAAATATCTGTTTTGTACTTGTGAGGTTTCCACCCAACAGAGACAAATTGTGTTTTGTGAGCATTTGAAGTTGGCAGGCACGTCTATCTAAATGACACAGTGGACTTTTTGCACTGTTTATAACGACAAGTATTATCACGTATATGGGCAAAGCAAGATAACGTTGGTGAGGGAAAAAATGGAGAGAGAGAGAGAGGGAGAGGGGAGAGGGGAGAGAAAGATGTATTTCCTCCTTTGTCTTGAGTGTAGAGAACTGAAAGAATATAATTGTGCAATTTGGTTTGTTGGGGTTGATGCCATGCTGACAGAGCGCCACAGCCCAGCGCTCTGTCTGCAATGTATAGCCTACTTTATGTTTTTGTTTTGTTTTTTCCATTCGCTGCTTGAATTGAAAGTTTGCATTGTTCTTTGCACGGATTTAAAGCCTTTGGAATCTGAATTTGTTTTGCGAGCTCTGAGGGTTTTGTCCAACATATACAGCAGCCCAGAACGATGGTCAACAGGACCCAGTACGCTCCTCCTATATAGAACCTTCTGGTGGATCCATCGTTCCATATGTACAGGCTTCAGATTACTTATGTAATCACTCAGCCTAAATATATAATATGTGTTTAAGCTCAAATATATAATACATAATATATAGGCTGAGTGATACATGTATCTGATGTATATCTGATCGACAGTACGGATTTCTCTCTCTCTCTTCCCTTTTTCTCGATGCTATCTTGATATACACACACACACACACACACACACACACACGCATTTTTTGTGTATCAACCTGCCATAAAGCTTACAGGGACAGAAGTGAAATACAGTGGTTGAGAGTCGGCCCTCTGCTGTTTGCAGACGATCAGGAGAGTATAAAAGGAATGGAGATTTAAGGAGCATATGTGTGTGCGTGCGTCTGTGCGCGTGCACGGATCTGTGAGTGCGCTGCGCACGCGCATGTGCTTTCGTTGGGTGGAGAGAGACGGGCCCCTTTCCTTGCGTCTTTTCTATAGGCTCTCCTTGGGCCCGCCCAGGAGCTCGCTGATTCAAAACAAAGTCAAGGGCTGACGTCACACACACACACACACACACACGCGCGTACGCACACGTGCACACACGCACACATGTATACAAAGCAGCAGCAGCGGCAGGAACACCCTCCCCTTCCCTCTTCCTCTTTCTTCCCCATTTTGTTTTTGGAGGAGTGGTGAACAGTTCAACCATGACAGGAAGTGAGGAGATGGATAACTATTTCTTCCACATGTATAGTATGGAATAGTAATATATATAGTGTGCTGCCTGCAGGATGAGGCGTCGTGCCGAATGAAATCATACACACACAGACCTCTGTACCTGTTTGAATGTATAATCTCCATACGTTCGTGGCATTGTCCTGTCTGTTTCTTTTGCAAATCCCTGTTACTCTGAATATTGGATTTGTTTTTTAATTGAGTGATTGATCGATTTATTGGGTTCTCCATGCATTAATGGACTTATACATATAGGGTAACTGAACAACAGTCACACTGTGATATAGAGATTGATACTATAGTGACTACAGTGCACAGTATGGTATAGACTACACTACACTGTAGTCACATGTGTTAAGAGTGTGAGCGGGCCCCATGCTGTTGAGCCTGGCAGTAGCCTATATGAGACATTTTGAGATACTTGAGAGAGAAAAAATGTTGCCAGTATTACCCCTATACGACAAAGTGATTTTAACCCATTTAGACCTGAGGACGATTTAAAGAAAAAAGTCCTATATGAAAAAACCTGTGTTTCTGTCAGTGGTTCCAAAAAATATAATGTAATTGGCCGCCGACCCCCATCTGAACATATGTTGTTTCAGGGACCCCCAGAAGCAAAGATTGCCACATTTTCACTATTTAAAGAAATAGAAGATCGCCGCGCTATGAGCTTGTATATGTTTTAATAGCTAAAATATAACATAATCATAAACACATAAACACCAAAAGTGGTTCCCGTCCTGATTTGAATGGGTTAAAACCAAATATTCCGTCTGCAAACAAATTGTGCCTATTTTGAAAGATAGCGGACATATACAACTCTTTCACCAACAATGATAGAAATCTGAACATGAATCTCATATATCTAGTCCACACTTTTTTTATTTTATTGTATTTTATTTATTTATATTCATATCCTTTGTATGTGTAAGCGGAGGGCAGAGAGGATGAAAGTCCTGCGACTGCAGCTGGAATCTAACCAACCAGGGCCTGCTTTACAATCATAATGGTAACTTGACATGGGCCAAAGTCTAAACGTCTACAGTGTCAACAATGTGAGTAAAACACTGTGGTGTATAGTTCTTAGAATGTATACAGGAACATTGATTGCTCATAATCGGTCATGGAAGCTGTGAGTTTTCATTCTTCTGATAGTTTCAAGCAGAGTGCTGAGGAACATTGACATTCTGATTCTGATAATATCTCTCTCTCTCTCTCTCTCTCTCTCTCTCTCTCTCTCTCTCTCTCTCTCTCTATATATATATATATATATATATATATATATATCCCATAATTTATTTTAAAAAAAAAGACTTACTTGTGTAACTCACCCAATATGTAGGCCAGCCTACCAGCCAGTTTAATTTCTCACCCCTGCATTACATGTGGGTAAAAGCTGTGAGTTTGCCACAAATGTTTTTCATTTTGAGCATTATACATCATTTAGTCATGAATGTTTGGATAGGGATTCACCCGTGGTGGTAGAAGATAGAGGATGTGACTCACTGAAATGGAGGAAAGTTCTTCGCTACACGGAGCCTTTTCAGTTCTTCAGAGTTTCGTTCTGCTGCGTTGGCTTGAATTTGCATAACTGTGACAATATATATTCCTTTTTTGATTGCTTGTGTGTTATGCAAATGTTCATCTTCACCTGACAGAGTTCTTAATCAATGGTTTTATTTTGATTCACATAATTTAGGCCCGGCCCGACACGCCTTCTTAGTATTACTTGGTCTGTGATAAACATATCACCTCAACATTATACAGCTTAACATTTAGTTCCAAAATGTTGTATTTCATATGTATTCATTTTATTTACAAATTAACATTATATATGCGGCAGTTTTATCAAAAAGATACAAGTTTTTTTCCTGAAGAGGAGGCTGTTTGTCAGGCTGGGACTAAAGTTTTCACAAAGAAATGTCGTTATACGTTAGTTATTAACATTGTCCAAATTTAAAGTTACTCTTTTGACACACATTCATGTCACAGTATGTTAAGGAAACTCTGAAATATGACTTTATTTTGTTTTAATTATTTTTAGTTAGTCTAGTTACAGTATCAAACATCCACTTGCATTGTCATAATGCATTTATTTAATGCATTAAATAATTGTATGTTATTGGCAGTTTAGTTGTTATTATTTACAGTTCATTGCAATATTCAATACTTTCATTTGTTTTATTTGTTGTTTTTGTTTTACTTTACTTTCCCTGAGTTGTGAATGAAACTATTTATCTATATTGATTTATCTGCACTATGTCAACATCTCTTTTAAACAGATAAAACAAAACACATTCTTAACAAAAACAAACATTTAAATTATATACATAACTGACTGCATATTACTGCTAGAATACAAAAAGGATTCTGAAGTTGTTGTTTTTTTAACTTCAGTTTCATGTTCTTAAAACAAATTGCTCATCTCTCTCTCTCTCTCTCTCTCTCTCTCTCTCTCTCTCTCTCTCTCTCTCTCTCTCTCTCTCTCTCTCTCCTGGGGGCAAATTAAAGACGCTCATATAGCCTGCGTTGTCTCCCGACATGACATTTTTATAAGCTATTAATTTTAACTCGATTTAATTGGTGATTTCATCTTTCCTGGGTGTGTTCTGTACATGGAATATTGTCTAAATATAGGGTTTTTGACATGCTATGGATGTTGTGTCTGTCCTGTTTGTTTCTGACATCATGACAGAACATGCTGGGAAACAAGTGTTCTCACTTACATTTCATCCCTAAAGTGGATTTTCTTGTCTTCTTTATCCATGAAATAAATCAATCAAACAAACAAGCTAATAACATCATTTCGATCAATATTTAGTGGGACTAATAGATATACACTCATGGTACAAAATAAATCAAAAAGAAGAAAAATAGAAGAAACATACATAATTCCCAATTAATTTGTCCTATATGCAAAATGTATTTGTTTTGACTGTCCCAGTGTCATGGTATAGATCTGGATGCTTCCATTGTATTGATGGTCAATGGTCATCATATTGACCTGCTGCTGGTGTTTTGTTTTACTGTTAAGGGTTGAGTTCCCCATATCCTCTCCTTAAACTGCCACAGTTTGACGTCTCCATGATATATCCAGTATTTTTGAGGGGTGCTAGCCCCTCCTATATATTCAGTCAGCTATAGTGTAGATTTTTGTTATAACACAAATGCATGCCATTGACAATGAAGGGAGAATTTGCGTCATATGTGTCTGAAATTGGATATTTTGTGCTAACACAAACATCAAATGCCAGTGACAATGAATGGAGAATTTATGTCATATATGTAGACAAGCAAATTAATCGGCTATTTTGTCCTAACCCAAACATGAAATGCCATTGACAATGAAATGAGAATGTGCAGGCTATATGTCTGAGCAAATGATGATGATATTGATGAGCGCCCCTCACTTCACACGGGTGTGATTTTTTAGTTTGTATGAGTCAAATCCGTCGTCTCATTATGTGTGTGTGTGTGTGTGTGAGAGAGAGAGAGAGAGAGAGAGAGAGAGAGAGAGTTAGTTCACACTCTAGAGAGAGGGGGGGGGCACGGATCGGCCTATGTTCAATTGGAAACAAATGTATAGGCTATAGCTAGCCTATAGGCAGCTTGAACTGCGGGTTCCTGTCGCTCAATAATGGCTCATTGTTTTAAAACACGGCGAAAGAATCATCACGGGATCATGGATGTTTATATGAGTCTATAGCCTAATTGTACCGAACTTTAAAAGGATTATCGACAGTTCGACACCATGGCGTTGCCGTTCTCTAAAACCTATAGCGAGGAATAGATTATTACTAGATTCCATACGAGAGAGAGAGAGAGAGGGGGGGGGGGGGAAGGGGGGCTATAGCCTGGTTGGATTTCAGCTCTCTCTCTCTCTCTCTCTCTCTCTCTCTCTCTCTCGGTGGGAGGTGCCTCGCGCCGCCGTAGTACTATCGAGTAGCCTTTTCTTTTCTTTTTTTTTTTCTTTTTAAAACCGACTTTATGAATGAAGACACGCGCTCCTCTCCTCTCCTCTCCTGTGCGAGGAAGGAAAGGCGCAGGCACGCTGCATGCGTCTTCCTCGCGCACGCGGACGGAGGGAGGCGTGCACCCCCCCCCCTCCTCATAGGAATATAGGTCTATGAGATATAGGCCTATATTCACAGACTATTCTGGAGTATAATAATATAGCCATAATAGGCTAATAACAGCCTAAACTAAACTACAGGGTGGCCACTGACTGCACTGGTCAGTTTAAGTCCAGTCTGGATGGACTTTTAGCTCTATTATGAAAGATGGACTTGTATCTCTGCCAGTAACTTCTGCCACCTCACCTCCTCGTGGGCACTGCATGCTGCTGCCATAAAGGCACCCCAACCTCTATCTCTGCTCCAGGGCGCCCCCACGTGGCGGCACTATGCATCTCTAGTCTCCACACGCATGCATACAAGTGCATCACAGCCTGCGCGCGCTCGGGCCAAATTTCCCATGGGCACAATAAAAGGTAATCTTCTATCCTCAAAAAAGTGCAATTGTGCGCTATCAATCAATCTATCTATCTATCTATCTATCTATCTATCTATCTATCTATCTATCTATCTATCTATCTATCTATCTATCTATCTATCTATCTATCTATCTATCTATCTATCTATCTATCTATCTATCTAGATCTCTCTCGCTCTCTCTCTCTCTCTCTCTCTCTCTCTCTCTCTTCTCTCTTTCTTTCTCTCTCTCTCTCTCTCTCTCTCTCTCTCTCTCTCTCTCTCTATCTCGCGCGCGTGTACCATGTGTGCGGCCGTGCACGCACGTAGGGAGGTGTGTCCCTCGTCATCATAGCGCGGGCATACAGCAGAGAGCGTGCAGACTGTAGAGTCAGTATGCTATATTCGCTTCATGACAAAATAGGCTACACTTTGTCACATGAGCACTTAGCGCCATGGTTACATATAGGCTATACTCGGGGACAGAATGAGTCCACCATGTGTTGCATGATCTTCTTGGTACTATAGGTCTACATACAGTATCGGCTATTCTAACAACACGAGCCGCTGCAATTCACAATATCCTTCATATTTAGCTGTGCATCGCATTATTATTATTATTAGGCTAGTCATTCTCAGTGAGTTTCTTCGAGACAGCGGATGAATGAAACAGATGGTTCAAAGCAGATAAAGGGAATTAGTGCGGCGGCGGCGGCGATGGTGTCAGCACATTTATCTCGTCCATGCAATGCCATATAGATGCATCGAGACAGAGACAGAGAGAGAGAGAGACTGAGCTCTATACAATGGCATTATGTTACAGTCCAATCTGGAGCACAGTTGACTCTGATATTTTACAAATGGCACCAAATTGGCCTTTCCATTCTCGTTCTCGTTTTTTTTTTCTTTTCCTGTTAGTGTTCACAGCGCCTACCCTATCATGGTGTCTAGGCCTACTGCTCTATACTATATATGTTGAGCCTCTGGTCATGGAATTGCGCCTTGCGCGTGCGCGTGCAGTCTGCTGATCCATACACACCACGTGACCCGAGCTTCATTGTAGTAAATGGGCGTTGTCTCTCCCAAGATGGCGGCCTACTATAGCGCTCTCACATGTAGCGTGTGCGTGTGTGTGTGTGTGTGTGTGTGTGTGTGTGTGTGTGTGTGTGTGTGTGTGCGCGCGCCTCTTATAGGCTATGCAATAACATGTAACGACAAGAAACGCGTCCATTCCTCATCAGTGATTAAACATATTTCTTTTTTGAGTTGACCAAACCGAAGCAACTATAAAGAGCGATGGTCTTAATTGATTTTAGAACAAGTTGCCTTTTATAGCCAAATATGAAGCCGTTCGAAACTGTCCGAGTGAAAACTCGCATGAAGTAGAACTAGCCAGGCTATATGATGTATAACCTAGATATTTTAGGCAGAATTGAACCTATAGGTTGATGGTTAGAATAGACATCACACATCATGGCTTTGAATTACAGCAGGGCGTTGAAAGAAGATAATTCGCCACTTAATGCCTTATATCACACCACAACTCTATAGCCGACTACACGTGGTCCGCGGGACGATTAAGTTGTTTAGATGAAATGCGACAATTTCGACGTAGCCTATAGCCTATAGTGGCTATTAGACTACCGGTATACGCTATATTATCTGCTGCATGTTAAAATAAAGGGGTCAAGCTCATGTTCATTTGATTTACAGGACAGGACTACTCCTTTGGTAAGTGAATACGGACCTACAGGCTGCAATAAGTTACAACGCGGTCACACTCACATGCACATCATATCAACACTTTTTTATCTAAATTGTATTTGAACAATTTTCATATAGGGTATAGGTGGCTATACAATACACAATTTACATCGGCCTACAGTCCTCCCCTCTCTCTCTCCCTCTCCTGCCTCCCTTCTGTCGTGACTCGTGCGCGCTCTCTCGCACTCCTCTCTCTATCTCGCGCCTAGTGCTGAGTCCATATCGTGAAATGGCTATAGCCTAGGCACCACCACAAAATGGCGAGAGAGAGAGAGAGGGAGGTTGATGGCAGTAGGAAACGGTGTAGGCTATAGGCTATGCCTAACAGCGTACAAATAGGCTATTTGATTGTCCTTATAATATAGAATTGGCGTGAATAACTATAGGCCTAGCCTACTCGATCACCATCAACTAGCCTAAATTGATCAATCTATTGAGATTAACAGGCCAGATTCAGAATTAAATGTGTTTCGTTGACTGACTGTTCTACATGCACACGCTGGTATAGCTATGGGTTTGTCTGGCGAAGTTAATGGTTATTGTGAATTAGATATGATTCCTCACACACCACATCATCTTTCCGTTTACATAATAGTCTATTAAAACAAACATAGCAGGCTAGCCTAAATGTGCATATATGCCATGCCATGAAGCTAACATAGTGACTAAAGCGTGCGGAGGGGTGGGTGGGGGCGCGGTGGGTCCTCAGTCAAAATGGAGACAGAAACTGTTGCTGCGTGGCGCAAAATGTCGGCCCCGTTCCACGCAGGGTTCCACGGCGCGCCATCGCCATGCAGAGGAGCACACACAACACAGACAGACAGACAGGGTCATGGCGGAGTCGCGGAGAGCAGAACGTAAACTTTGACCCTCCACATCAAGCAGCCCAGCCCAACTCCATGAATACCCTAAATGAATTCCAGAGTTTCAGGGTCTCTCTGTCTCATACACCACCACCACCACCCTTCTCTTCTCCCCTCACAACGACCACCCTGACGGGGTCCCTTCCCCCACTGCTGCTCTAGAAGTACAGGCCACGGGGCTTCCGCCATTTAATACTCCTTTACTCGTTTATTTATTTGCTCAGCGCTTATACTAGTGCTTGGGTTGAATATAGCCCATGGGCTAGCCCACTAAAGTATAGCTTAAGATGTGTTTCCAAAACTATACAGGATAGCCACAGCCTGTATGCTGTGTTACAATTAACAACGTCACGCACGATCAACATGCGGACTGTATATGAAAGAGTCAACGATATTTAGTGTTCTGTTCATTCTATTCTATTATACATGCACGCGGAGCCTTAATTGTGTTTTTTAACCCGCACGGACGCAGCACGCATCATCCACGCGGAGCGTGAGCGCATTCTCAAACATTTAACATTCGTTTTAATCGTGTCGAATCAGCATGCACGCCATGCATGTGCCTCGTGATGCTCGTGGAGTGGAATATATATATATATATATAGGTCTGAATGAGCAGGAAGACCACGCATACGTTTCTGGTTATGAACCTATATTAGGCTACTCATGCAGGTGTGTGTGTGTGTGTGTGTGTGTGTGTGTGTGGGTGCGCGCACGCGTGCGTGTGTCAGAGAGAGAGAGACAGAGAGAGCCTATATCTGTCTGTCTGTCTGTCTGTCTGTCTGTCTGTCTGTCTGTAAACATATTTATACGTTTACATTGCCAAAGCAAAAGTGGAAAAAAACAATCAAAACAATGAATTTACAATTAAATAAATATAACTGGGACTAGTACACGTGTAAACAGTGGTGTGCTACATTGCAACTGGGACGACTATAGTATATCTTACAAAAAGTTATATATCCAGGAAAATATAGCACTGTTAATAGTTTGGTATAGGCCTATAAACTTTTGACTCTCTCTCTCTCTCTCTCTCTCTCTCTCTCTCTCTCTCTCTCTCTCTCTCTCTCTCTCTCTCTCTGTGTTTATATAGAAAGACAGAGTCTGCTCCCATCTAGGCCTATATTTATCACTTCAGACCGCAGGTCCATTTATCATAATGTAATAGCCTACATCCATGGGGCCATGATCCTACATTAACTCTGTCCAGCAACATGGCATGTATTCGTTTAATCGTTTGCATCATGTGTGTGCCCAAGGTGTGCCACATTGTTTATCAAATACCCAAAGGAAATAGGCTGATTAAAATAAAATAAAAAAGGCTTCTAAATTTTCCTAACAAACTGTTTCTATGTCAGTGGTACTACGTGCTCAACCTTTTTCATGTCATGAACCCCCAGAATTATCTGTATTTGGCCGCGGACCCCCATCTCAGAATATGTTGTTCCAGGAACCCCCCCCCCCCCCCCCCCCCCCAGAAGCAAAGATTTGAGTTAAAAACGTTCACTGTGAAAGAATATATATTCAAAGATTTGCGCCACATTTTCACAATTTTTGAAAGAAAAAATGCTTAAAACACCAAAAGGGGTTCCCGTTTTGAATGGGTTCATCTTTTTGTTTTGTGTCATGAAAATAATAATAATTATAATGCCAATACGGAAAATAATAATAATAATAATAATAATAGGTACAAAT
This sequence comes from Protomyctophum bolini, assembly GCF_963924005.1. NCBI lineage: Eukaryota > Metazoa > Chordata > Actinopteri > Myctophiformes > Myctophidae > Protomyctophum > Protomyctophum bolini. Next base: position 35,937,192 of record NC_137872.1, on the reverse strand, counting down.
AAAGATGATAATTGTACAGGTATAAGAGAGGCAGGTATAGCGTTAAACATCCTTTAGCAGCAAAGGAGAGTGCGGGGGAGAATGATTAGGAAGTCTATATAGAAGGTTTAATATAATATACACATATATGGGTTGCTTGCATTGCCAGTCCATGCGGTGCAAGGATGCACTTTAGCTCAATGGTTCCCAAACCTTTTAGCTCCAGTGATGTCTGCTCTGGACCCAAACTTGTGAACGCGTCACCGCAAGTGCCCTCGCTGCACCATCTTGTAGATCGGCTTGTGTTGTTTTGTTTGATCTCTGGCAAATTGATTTTTGTGTAGACAGAAACAAAGAAATAATAATAAAAAAATTGTGAAAAAGTATACAGTTGTTGTAACTCAGGCCCAGTTTACTAAAACTTGACGGTTTCGGTGCTGTTAATACCTCTCAAAACCAGATCAGATCTCTCTCTCTCTCTCTCTCTCTCTCTCTCTCTCTCTCTCGATCTCCCTCTCCCTCTGCGTGACCTGAGGTTGCAAAAATACACATTATGAATTAATCACTCAAAAGCCATGTTTATAAAGTATAGTGAAAATGGCTGGTTGGCTGATGCAACGTGGCGTGAGTTCATTTTACATTCTACTATTTTAAAATTGTTCTGAATATCTGGGAACATTTCTGAACAGTTATGAACTTTTTTTTTAATTTCCATTCGAAAATTTCACGAAAATATGTTTGACAGAAATAGAAAAAGAAAGGGGAAATGTTGAAGGACATTTACTCGTGACCCATAAAGACAGGTCTGCACCCATGTGACCCAAAATGGGTCATGACCCCTGGGAAGCCTTTGCCTAATGTAGGCCCATATAGACATCTCTCTCTCTCTCTCTCTCTCTCTCTCTCTCTCTCTCTCTCTCTCTCTCTCTCTCTCTCTCTCTCTCTCTCTCTCTCACTCACTCACTCTTTCCTTGATGATTATACTTGGTTTTATGTAGGGAAAAAGAGGTAGATTGCTGAATTTCCTTTTTTTTGGACAAGCAAAGTTGGCATGGATGCGTTAAAATGGCACTATGAAGGTGTACTCTTTTCTGTAAATTATATGGGAAACACGTTTGTAGATGTGTTGCTCTAAAGAAAAAGCGTGGCATTGTATTTGTGATTGATTGTTTGAAGGAATGTAACACTTTTATGAACACATGAGAAATATATATTCTCTCGTGCTCTCTCACACCTTTTCTTTTTTCTTGCCTCTAAAAGATTAATGGCTTAAGAAGAGACACTTTCTTGGCACGAAGAATCAAGCAATGTTAGTATCTTATCACTTTTGCAAATGAATGAGGCTAAATCTCCCAGAATACATCATCGTTGCCCTCGTACCGGAGCCGTACCAAAAAATACCGTGGCTGGCAATAAATATGCAGTATCCAATTATATAGGCTACTGTATATTTAAATATCCGTCTGTCCGTCCGTCTGTCTATTACTGTGCGTGCGGGCGGGTGCCCGTGCGTGTGATGTATTTTATTTATTTGCTATTGTCTTGTTGTCTTAAACATGGTGAGGGTTGTGTGTTTTGTGCTCGTTGAGACATCTGAGAGGAAAGCTGATAGGATGACAGTGTAGGCCAGGGCATTCACAGGAGAGAGAGAGAGAGAGAGAGAGAGAGAGGGAGGGGGGGGGGGTGTGGGGGAGGAGAGATCTGATCTGAAGTCAGCTTGGGTTACACATGGTTCCGTCTTAACTGCTACTACACCGTCAGTGTGTACATGAATGGACACTTAATGTTCCAGTTCATTTGCTTATGCTGGGTCGTTGGCTACAGAGCTTCAATCACACGAAGCAGTGAAGAATTTTAGAACTCTGTGGCGAGTGCAGTGTGAGTGGTGGTGAAATAGTGTCCACTAGTGACCGTTTTAAGCACTATTATGTTTTATGTATTATCTGCTATTTTGAAAATGTGGCACAAATCTTTGAATATATTCTTTCAGTGCGAACGTTTTTAACTCAAATCTTTGCTTCTGCGGGGTCCCTGGACAACCATATATTCAGATGGGGGCGGGGGGGGGGGGGGGTCGACAGCCAATTACATAATATGGTTGGGGTCCTTGACATGCAAAGGTTTGAGAACGACTGAAAACTGTCAGGATTTAGAAGGCATGTGTAGAATCGTCCTAAGAGACTGTTATATGACACAATGAATACGAATGGGGGGGGGGGGGAGACGGCATCAAACACACACACACTTGATTGAGTTGGCAAACAACAGTCACTTGTATGCCCACACAGACCGTGCGCCCACTGTGCCATCATCATGAATTTTTGATTGGACCAGATTCACCCTTCAGTGGGTTTAGTCGGACCAATGGGATCGCAGCCAGGGAGTGAAATAACCTTTCCCCTATAAATGTGGGCCAATCACGGACGAGAGCCAGATTCACGGGCGCATGTCGGCAACTCGAGAATAGAATTTGACTCCTCTCTCCTCTCCTCTCCTCTCTTCTTGACTGGACTTGTCCATTATTTCTATCATGCTCATGTCCATCGTATACGCTCGGCTCTCTTAATCTCTGTAATTTGTCTGTCACTTATTTGATACATTGTGAGTGATTGTCATGCTACCTTTAGTTTTTAATCTATGCAGTGGCAACACCGCTCGCTCTGTTACAGCTACGTATAGAGCCATGCACCTGGATCAGAATGCTGCTAGTTGTATTTCAAACCCCATCCACGTTGAAATGCCCTTGAGCAAGGCACAGACATATACCGTGTGTAATGTATAAGACTGCAGTATAGTTGCACATAGTCGTATCAGTTATAAAACAATTGACTGACAGCCGTGACGTGAGCCGTATAATTATCTGGACTTGAGGTGATTAGTAGCGCCTGCTACAAGGGGCTCTGACGCCTCACAGCGAGTCCCCGGTTCGATTCCCCGCCGGTCAGGCCATTTGATGCATGTCACGTACTCCTCCGCTATATATACTCTTTCTGTGAAACAAATGAAAGGCTCAGAAAATCCCCCCAAATAACAAACAAATAATAATAATAATAAGTGTGCCTCAATGCACTCAACGAACGTGTCTGACCAGTGATGTCAGCAACCAAGCAGTGACAACACTGAGCACATTTATTCTACATCAGAGGCTGAGTTTGCTGAGCAAGCACGTTCTATTTCAGCACCGGCCATCCTAGTTCGCATGCATGCACGCAGGCACGCACACACACATGCAGGCACGTGCGTGCGTACGCACACACGCGCGCATACTGTCAAAATCAACACCGGGTGCTATGTGTTTTGTACTCTGCTAACATGATTGTTGTTGTTGGCATATCCGATTGGAACTTTGCAAGGAGGGCGAGTAGGTCTATACTGTGTATAGGACTGGACTGTAGGTGCATGTCACGTCCTCCTCGGCCATTACGGATAAAATATTCATTCAAGAATGTCTCTTATGAAATATTAAGCCGCTGCACTTCATGCCGCTTGCTTGCTTGCATGCACGCAGCCTGCCAATCAGAGCATGCAGTGCTGCTGGATTGCAGGCTGGTTGCAAGTTCACATTGCCCATGAACAGACAGACAGACAGACCAGTCGTCGTGTTACTCGTGCATGCTCGTTGTTGGTTGAAGGTGACCTGCAGGTCAGACGGTGTCTAAAGAGAGACCCCCCCCCACACACACACACACACACACACACACACACACACACACCTCTCTCTCTCTCTCTCTCTCTCTCTCTCTCTCTCTCTCATTAGCAGGCAACAGTGCCTGTGTTTCTGGCACAACAGCGCCCTTACTGGTACTCATAGTCATATACTGGTGCTCATTAACCAACACATAGGCACGTAGGTGAACAACACATAGGCACATAGGTGAACAACACATAGGTGAGCACGAACACTTCTGTTCCTTGAAGTGGTTGCACCACTCAAAAACAACATGCTCTGTGCTGTGCTGTTCTTGAATGATGATGATGACGAGTGGATGAGGATGGAGGAAAGGTGGCTGCACCCTCCTCTCTCTCCCTTCTTGAACAACTCCCTTTGTTTCTGACGTTCATTTTCCTTTTCTTTCACACATTCTCTCTACTCATTTGTTCCTTCCCCCCTCTCTCTAGCTCTCTCTATAGCTCTCTCTCTCTCTCTCTCTCTCTCTCTCTCTCTCTCTCTCTCACATTTTTGAGGGGTGCCAGCCCCTCCTATATTCAGCTAATAGCCTAGTAGTGTTGATTTTTGTCAATTCCCATTGACAATGATTGGAGAATGTAGTCTCTCAATCCATCTCTATGTCTCTCTCTCTCTCCCATCCCGTTGTCTCTCTCATCTCGTTGTCTCTCTCTCTCTCTCATATATGTATCTCTCTCATCTGGTTGTCTCTCTCAGCTTATAAGTGTTAATGTTGCATCAGCATCTGGCGTAACCTTTCACCTGCATATAGGCTGAGTGGGTGGGGGAGGGGCATTTGTGCGTGTGTGTGGACTCATGCAGGAAATGTAATGTCATTCCAGGTGTGCGTGCGTGCGTGCATGCATGCGTGTGTGCGTGCGTGCGTGATCTTTAATCTTATGGGATGTAATCATTGCGTGGCATGGAATCTAGTAGTCAGGTGACATGCTATAGCTTTGATGTTTACCAGGTATGTTATCACTTTACAGGTTTAGTAAACAAGTGTACAAGTGTGTGTGTGTGTGTGTGTGTGTGTGTGTGTGTGTGTGTGTGTGTGTGTGTGTGTGTGTGTGTGTGTGTGTGTGTGTGTGTGTGTGTGTGTTTGGGGGGGGGGCACTCATGATCCTTCTCACTCACATGTGTGTCAATCAATGAAATTAAGTCAGCATGGTAAAACACAAGTGAACTAGAAAAAGTGCTCTTCTCCACCAGGAGGATAGGAGTGTGTGTGATGTTTAGCAAAATGTTTAGGAGTAATATAAACATGGCTTGGCCTGTTGTAGCGCCACCATGAGGCTGATTAGAAAACTGTCAAGTGGCATTTCTTCCAAAGCCCAGTGGGAATATGCATGCACAGTTTCACTGCAATCGGACGCTGCGTTGAGTAGTTGTGGCGATTTGTACAAAAAGGGTACAAAGCGGGCTACTCCTGAAAAGTTTAGAAGCCAATCGTAGCCAACTAGAATTTCGCCCCCCTTCGGGGGGCTCAATCCTAGTGTCGTTGCAGCGCAATATGGGAAGAAGGAAATTGCGGGAATTGACTCCAATTCATGTTTCAGCTGTGGTTTTAAACTCAGTAGTGTGCCCTGCACACAGCGCACACTCGCAATTGCAGCTGGAGGGCGACGCGACACACACACACACACACACACACACACACACACACACACAAACAGCGATGTGTGGATAAATCACTGAGATTTGGGAAATGTGTTCAGAAGTACAACGATTAAGCACGCACAGGCAAATGTCAGAAGCATCTGTTTCGGTTTCCAAACAGGAAGTTGTAAATGTGCTTATTAGACGGAGGCAGCGTGATGCTGGCATCTATTGTGATGCCAGCATCACCACATTTCACATAGAAATATAAGCACCCATTTACTCGCTTAGCGGAGACTGTGGGGTGGTAGAGGACATCTCCCCGGACGCGTGGGTATGTCCAGATAGTTGCCTCGCGGAGGCCTCTTTGTCCAGTGTCCATTCTGGGTCTGGAAACGGCACTTTTTTGAGTGTTGACCCCAATAGAAGGTCTGCTGCTCTGAATTTTACACCTCTCCCGCTTAGCGGAGACTGTGGGGTGGTAGAGGACATCTCCCCGGACGCGTGGGTATGTCCAGATAGTTGCCTCGCGGAGCCGTCTTTTGTCCAGTGTCCAGTCTGGGTCCGGAAACGGTAATTTATTTTGCATTGACCCCAGTAGAAGCTCTGCTGCTCTGAATTTTACACCTCTCTCGCTTAGCGGAGACTGTGGGGTGGTAGAGGACATCTCCCCGGACGCGTGGGTATGTCCAGATAGTTGCCTCGCGGAGGCCTCTTTGTCCAGTGTCCATTCTGGGTCTGGAAACGGCACTTTTTTGAGTGTTGACCCCAATAGAAGGTCTGCTGCTCTGAATTTTACACCTCTCCCGCTTAGTGGAGACTGTGGGGTGGTAGAGGACATCTCCCCGGACGCGTGGGTATGTCCAGATAGTTGCCTCGCGGAGGCCTCTTTGTCCAGTGTCCATTCTGGGTCCGGAAACGGTACATTTTTTTGCATTGACCCCAGTAGAAGCTCTGCTGCTGTGAATTTTACACCTCTCCCGCTTAGCGGAGACTGTGGGGTGGTAGAGGACATCTTCCCAAACGCGTGGGTATGTCCAGATAGTTGCCTGGCGGAGCCGTCTTTTGTCCAGTGTCCACTTTATAAAGTCCATGCACTCCAGTGAATAGCATTTATCCATTTAGATAACTTTTTTATGTTATTTAATTACTTATTTTTACACAGAAACATAATGTGTGTCTTTACAATAACTGTAATGTAATAATAATACTAATAATGTAATGTAAAAATTATTTAATTAACGAATTAAATAACCTTATTTTATTCTGAAAGCAACCGGATGTCTTAAATCTGCTAGCTCTCAGACCGGAAGTTCTAAATTTGCTCATGAGACGGAGCCTTAGACGGAGCCAACTCGCAGGCAGTGCGAGAGGCTGGTTACAGGAATCTATAGGTCACCCGTTTTGGTGTGACACACACGGCTTCCACATTTAGCTTGATACTGGGTGAAAGTGTCCTTCCAAAAATTATTATTTCGCTCGAAATTCTTATTCACAATGACATGGAGTTGAGGTGTTTGTGTTTTAGGGTAATTGTTGCATAAGCGCTATTTCGCACTATTTCTCCCTCCCCTCCCCTGTGTCTGAAGCAGCTAGCATGGAAGCTATATGGATTATGGAAGCTTTCCCTCCGATTGCACACAACCATGCCATTATCCACGCGTCCATCCGATTGCTTTTAATGTAAATGTCCCATCCACTGAGCAAAAGCAATATAAGCGCCTTATTCATTCATTCGATTCATTTGGGTGTGGGGCTGTGCAGTGCTGTGGGCAGCCTTTCTGACGGAGGCTCGGAGCTGCTGCTGCTGACGCTGTTCGAGTCGCATGGAGCAGTATAGAGTAGGCGTGGCGCAGCATTAGAAGGGCGCAGCAAATGCACGACATTGAGGGGTAGAAACCATCCCGGTCGCGTGGTTCATCTAACGCGTGTGTCACTGTGAAGGACTGGCCCCATTAAGTGAACGTAGTTGGCGTGTGTGTGTGTGTGTGTGTGTGTGTGTGTGTGTGTGTGTGTGTGCAGGCGTGTGTAGTCGGCGGTGGGCTGGCAGGCGAAAATAGCAAAAGCTATACGTGTAACGTAAATATTTCGGCACAATCCAAGTAGTGACAATGAACAATGTTGATTTAACTAAGGGATTCGCTGAGTGTTTTATTTTGTAAATACAGGGATTTAGAAGGGATAAGCACTAATTTCTCCCCTTCCTTCTTTCTGTTATCCTGCGAGGGCCCTAAAAAGCAAGATGGCTGATTGTGAGACTGAAGAGTAGTGTGGGGGCGGGCCTGGTGGGCCTATGAGAACACAGAGCAGTGTTGCCAGGTTTGCGAATTGTAAGCGAGTTGCAGTGTGTGCAAGTAGCCTGGTTAAAAGGCCTTGTTTCTGCCCCTGTTTCTGCCCCTGTGGGGCAACAGCAGTTTCTGTAGACCAGTTTCTGTCCACCGCTTTTGGCACGTGACCAACTTAAGCCTTGTTAAATTAGATGAGGGTGGCTTATGAGAAATCAAACAAACCTGTCTTGATCACTAGACTATGGAGAGCATGTGTACCAATTTGCGTGAAATGTGGATAAAATATGAAGGAGTAATATTAGAAAATGTGTTTTACATATGTCGGCCTCCTGGTGGCGCTATAAAGAGCAGATGTGAAAAATTCCATGCAATGGTTTTTCCTTGGCCTCTAGGGAGTGTGCATACAAAGTTTTACACAGATCCGTGCAGTTAGAGGTAAAAACACTAATCGGCCAGTTATAGCGCCACCATGAGGCTGAGTTGAAAAGGTTCACGTGGCATTTCTTCCTCGGCCTAGTGGGAATGTGCGTGCATAATTTCACGGAAATCACACAATGTATTCATGATTTGCAGCATTTTGTTTGAAACTGAAACTGAGTTTGGACAAAATCTGTAGATGTACTGTCCAAAAACGTGTTTTGCACAAAGCGCCCTCCTGGTGGCACTATAACAGGCCGTTCTGGAAATTTTGGGGCTTAGGTTCATCATTGGCATCCAGGGAGTGTGTGTGGAAACATTAGCATCGACCGAGTTAACGGTTCCGGAGATTAGCTGTTCACCGACACACGGACACACGGACGGACGGACGGAGTGCAAAACATACTCTCTCCCCATGCCTTCGGCCTGGTGGAGACAATAAATAAACAAGCAAGCCAAGCGGTTGGTTGAGCTGTGGTATGTGACAATCTTATGTCTGCATGGAGGAGTCAAGGAGATGGTTCTAATTAGTGGAGCCTGCATTAGTGTGACTGTAATTATAGCAATAGTGGTGTCTCCACTGCCCCCTGCAGGCTGATAGGGGGATGTGAGGGGCGTGTGAATGTGCTTTTTCAATCAAACACAACTAAACACCATGCACTGGCTTGTTATCGTGGGTTTGACATTGTAGAATTGTGGTTACACAGTCTGTCTGTGTTTGCCTCAATCCTATAACTATATACTTTCATCCTGACATCAGAAGTTTGCGTGGGCATGTCATAATTGTTGTTATAGGTGAAAATGTGATGTACGAGGAAGTATATGACGCCTGGCTTATAAGCGATTAAAGAATCACCATCATCTTTCACGCTCCCTCCCTCCCATGGTGCATGCTGGGCTGTAACAAAGGGTTGTTGGTTCAACCCCCCCACACCTGCAGTGAGCTAGCATCTGGACAGGCTCTCTCATTATATTGCTCCATCTCTCTCTTCTCTTCTCTTCTCTTCTCTTCTCTTCTCTTCTCTTCTCTTCTCTTCTCTTCTCTTCTCTTCTCTTCTCTTCTCTTCTCTTCTCTTCTCTTCTCTTCTCTTCTCTTCTCTTCTCTTCTCTTCTCTTCTCTTCTCTTCTCTTCTCCTCTCCTCTCATTTGACCTCATCTCTCTGTACTCCCTCTCTGATTGGCTCAGAATGCCTAACAGGAAATATAGGAGACGCCTGATTGTGACTTCCTCCACATATTCCATTTCCTGTTACACTTATATAGGAGCCGCACACGTTGAGAGAGAGAGAGTGCTTTGCTTTTATATATTTCCCATTTCCACAAGTTGAATGTGTTTGTCTGAATGAACTTGTGAACGTACACTGGGTCTTTTGGCGTATGCACATGCAGTCTGCACTCTGCAGGTACTGTATATAATTGTAGGCTCTGTCTGCGTGCGTCTATACTCTTAGGGTAGCACGCACGCACGCGCGCACACACACACACACACACACACACACACACACACACACACACACACACACACACACACACACACAATGCGCACGCGGTGTGCATGCCAAGACTTCCCATGTCTGCTCTAAAGAGATCTGACCCTTAGCCTGTGACCTTATAGGATCAAAACCCTTTCTCTGCTCTGCTCTGAGGCTCTTTCCTTCCTTTCGCTCCTTTCTTCTCGTTCTATGGTCGCTCCTCCATTGTTCTGTGTGAACTGCACGGAGGCTTTTCTGGAAAGTTTCTGCATTCCACTTCAGAACTGTTTCCATCTCAGGTCGAGATCTGCAGACATCTTCCTCTGCATGTTGTGTGTCGGTGGAGTCAGTGCGGCTAACGAGAACCCGCCTATAGTTGTGTAGCCCCGTTGGCTGTTATTGTTGCAAAAGATATTCCTACATGCCTATGATGTGGAAGTCCTTATACATTATCACTTCACTGTCGTCTGTCACTGGGTCAAAAAGTGCCCTCTTTCTACGGGATTTGAGCCCCCTGCCCCTCCAACACGCTCTGCACGTCCTTGGCTGGGGCGTGCATTATTGTGCATGGCTCAGGAGGTAGAGCGGCCGCTTGGGTTCGCAGTTCGACACCGAGTTATATAGTGTTGACGTGTCCTTGAGCAAGACGCTGAACCCCTGCTTGCTCCCGAAGAGCAGGTTGGTGCCTTGCATGGTTTCCTCCGCCATCGTGTGTGTGAATGGGCGAATGGCCTCATAAAGGTGCGACATAAATGCACCATTTATGTATCTGGGGACCCCTCCAAAATCATGCTTAAGGGTGGGGGGGAGGGGTTGCCGTTTGAAATAGCCTATTTAATATGCGGGCATATTAATCCACAATGTATATTGAATCTCTCTTTATATAGCCTACTTGTTGTCCTGTTGTTATCTGACTTTTATATGACAGCAATTCATGGTTAGTATATTGTCACTGGTTTGTAAAAAATATATAAAATAATCATCATTTACATTACGGCTGAACGTCCAAACGGTTTACATGCAGCCACCAGCGAGCAACGATACATTATTCTTTTGTCCTGTCCTGTCCTGTCCTGTCCTGTCCTGTCCTGTCCTGTCCTGTCCTGTCCTGTCCTGTCCTGTCCTGTCCTGTCCTGTCCTGTCCTGTCCTGTCCTGCGTACAAATGGACCTATAAGGTTCCATTTGTATAGTCTCGTTACAAATGGATAAAACTAATTATACTTGGTACACCTCAAGTCAAACATGTGCGAGCGATGTAGCACTGATGAGGCCACATGCGGACCATCCCAAACAGGTAGTAGGAAGAGATGTTAACAAACACAAAATAAAGAGAACAACAGATCAGTGAAAGAGCGGGTAAACGGGCGTGACACATATTGCTTTGTCGTTTGTCCGTCCATGATCCACCCTT